>NW_004955543.1:1530603-1615394 GCF_000276665.1 Chinchilla lanigera | reverse complement strand
TATATATAAATACCATGGTACAATATACAAAAAGAAATGCTAAATAATAGATAAAGATAAAAACCATTTGCTGGTGCCAGCGCAAGGTTCATTGTTACCGGAATGTTTATGAATCCATATTTCAAAGCAAAAGGAAATCTGTACCCTGTGTCTCTACTTTACCCTCTCCCTTTTTGTCTATTCATACATGGAGTGTGAATCCTCTGGCACCGGTCTTACAAACATGCCCTCCTTAGTGCTGCCAACACCCCACGTGCTGAATCAAGCAGTCCTTGCCCCATCACCCTCTTTCTTGACTTCTATGCAGTATTTGATCCAGAATTAGAATTTCTTTCTCTTTTCCTCCTGTCTCTGTGAGGATTCATTCTCCTCCTTTGCAATGTCTCTTCCTGTCTCTACCCGTTACATGCTGTTGCTTCCAGAGATCTTATATTTAAAACCTTTTCCACACATCATTCTGCAAACTCCCTCAGGGAAGTTTCTACTCCCATGGCTTCAATCATATAGAATTTTTTAACTCCAACCTGTATATCACTTCTTTACTCCAGATCCATATATTCAAGTGCTTACTAGATCTCTCCAACTGACTTGTCTTAATGATGCTGTCATTTATCAAATCACCTGAGTCAGAAATCTGAGTCACACAAAACTTTTCCTCTCCCCAGCAACCACATTCAATTTGCTACGAAGTCTTACTGTATCTTATATGGAATTGTCCCTTAATCATATTTCTTCCTTATTGTTTCCACTGTCATTGTGTTTATTGGAAACCCTATCACCTCTAACTTTCGTTTCTTGCAACAGTCTTCTAGTCAGTCTCCCTGTATCCACTATTGCTTTCTTTAGGATTATCCTACATGTAGATGCTAGAATGAATGTTATAAATTGTCAATGATGCTGTCTTGCCTCTGCCTAAAAATGTTCAGTGCTAAACCTAAGTGCTTTCACATGGCACAAGAAAGTCCTTCAGAATCACTCTAATTGCCCTTTCTAGAAAAATCACTTGTCATTGATTCAATCAAGCTGAATTTCTGCGGACCCTTGAACACTCTCTGTTATTTCTGTGTCTTCACATATGTAATTTCTTGGACTTTAAGTGACTTTTTCCTCCTCCATCTTTGAAACATAGGTCAAATGTTACCTCTGCTGTGAACTCTTCCATGCAACAGAGATACAATGTTCTCATTATGACTTAGCACTTTGATCAGGCACTCAATCACCACACTTACACTGCACTTGAGTTATTCATGTGCAGCTCTATCTTGAAGAGAGAGCTGTGTGTGGATCTATGAGTGCATCAAAAGCAGAAAATCTTATTTTATGTGTCTCTATCTCTAACACCTATCACAGAGCCTAACATACACTAAGAGATTAATAAATTTTGGAGAATAACACCATCTGCCCCATACTCAAAACAATAACAAAACAGAATTCCATGCATTGAGAACTACAGACTATTTCAAATTCAAGTACCTGAGTTCATGGTAAATGGCTAAGTGAACTTTATTTTGGAAAGGCCTAGGGAAACGATGGAAGTTTCTATAGCAGCAATCAGAACTACAATAACCAGGAAACTAAGTCATTAATTACTTATTGCACTCTAATATGCATTTCTGTTCTGTAGCATGTTTATTTTTGGCACTAAAGAAAAAAATATTAGCCCTTAGTCCTGTGGAGGTGGGACTGGTGGGAATTAGCTGAATCTTTCAGTCTCATTCACACATTTTGGTTTCCATGGAGGAGAGAAGGCACAAGTATGATGTCGTCAAGACTACAAAATCTTCCCTCGTCATTCTTGTTTCCAAAGAAGTCAAACTTCTTCTACGAATTCTATTGTCTGAATTACCTTCAACCCAGTCACTAGTCACATACAGAAAAGAACTCTTCTCAAGGGAGAAAAGTCAATGATGTTTTAATATGCAGTCAGTCACTCTAGCCATCTCTTTTATCATCATACTAGAAGTATGCTTTTAATGAACTTAATATAACACAAAAGAAAGAGATTTATGGAGGAGTGAAAACCCAACCCGAATCCAACAGAACAATAGTGTTTAGATGAAAAGAATGTCAGCTCCACTGGCACTGCCACAGCTAATGGCACAAAGAAAACAAAAGGATCCGTGCAAATCTCACCTAGATTTCTGACTAATGTGGTTGTCAGTGTCCTACAGTGTTCTCAACTGTATTGATTAACACTAGGGAAAATAGTCAGTGAGGATCTTTTTTTTGAGATAAGATCTCAATGGGTAGCTCAGGCTGGACTTGAACTCACTATGTAACCCAGGCTGGCCTCAAACTCACAACAATCTTCCTGCCTCAGCCTCCCAAGTTCAGTGAGGATCTTAAAAAGCAAAGCTTAGTCTCTTATATGTACTATATTGAACTTCCTAAAATTCATATGTTGAAGCCCTAACCCAAGATATGATTACTTGGAAATAGGACCTTAGGGAGGAAGCTAGGTTTAGTGAGATCATGAGGGTGGGGGTTTCATGATGGAATGAGTGCCCTGATAAGAAGAGAAGAGAAATTGTTCTTACTCTGCTCTTCTCTACTCTTCTCTTCTCTGATCTTCTCTGTTCTTCTCCTCTCTTTTCTCTCTTCTCTCTTCTCTTCTCCCTTCTTTCTTCTCTTCTCTTCTCCCCCACCTCTGTGAGGACACAAGATGTTCATTTCAAAACTAGGAAAAGGACCCTTCCAGACTCTGACTATCCTGAGATTCTTATCTCAGCCTCCCAGACTGAGAAATAAGCATCTGTTGTTTAAGATAAAACTGGTCTGAGCCGGGCGTGGTGGCTCACACCTGCAATCCCAGCACTTGGGAGGCTGAGGCAGGAGGATCATTGCGAGTTCAAGACCAACCTGGGCTACAAAGTGAGCTCAAGGCCAGCCTGAACTGCATAGGGAGACCCTGTCTCAAAAAGACAAAAAAAAAAAAAAAAGATAAAGCTGGTCTGTGATACTTGTTATGGCAACTTGAGCTATGATACCCTCCGGGACCTTCTCCTGGAAGTAGCAACCCTGTATAATTAGTAGTAAGTGAATATATTGCATACTGCATACAATCTGCTTCTAGTTCCTCCAACTCTCCCATTCTTCAAGAAGCTCAAAGTCTCAAATTGCTTTGAAGTCACTTCTGTTTTCTTATCTGTCCTCTTCTAGGCTATGTTCATGTGAACAATTCCAGACATTTACATCCTTGCACATTTCACAAGAAGCTTTCAGATTGGATCAGATTCTTCTGACTTTCACTACAAGCCTCTCTTTCTGCTGCAAAGAAGCTATGGACTAGAATAAAGCTGCAATTCTGTGGCGCAGTTTTAATAAAAGCAGACATTCTTGGAAAATAGTACAGTAGAAGAGAGGATTTTTGAGAGAAAAGAAACTCTGAGGCAATAATAGGAGAAAGTAGTTGAGAGGTGCCAGAGTCAATGTGACTGTGTGGAGTGGACAGCAAATGAGGAGGAATGGCAGCGGCTGATGTGATGTACTCTCCTGTCACTTCTAAAGCCCCGGACACAATTTGTTGTGAAGCTATCCTCCGCAGAATTTGATTGATTTGGAAAGAATCCACTTGAAGGATTAAATGGTAAACTATAGGCGGGTATCGACCTCACAGGGCTGTTGGAGAAATTAAATTACAGAATGCATAGATAGTACTTAACATGCAACTGACCTCCTTGCACTCATTCCATCAAGAGGAGTTGTAGTAGTAATTGTTTTTACTGTTGTGGTGGTTACTGGTTAAATTAAGGTCTCCTATCACAGGAACTGTGCTCCTGGCAATGTTGGGTTTTCTCTGAGTTTGTTTTTGGTGCAATCAGTTGTAGTATTGAGGGAGACAAGTGTGTTAATAGCAGTCTTTGAAAATAATGTGAACAATGAATCAAGAAATAGATGAACTACACCATCTCTCTTGCAATACAATTTAGGACTCATCAGTGACATCTTCCTGTCTCTCTCTGCTCCCTGCTCTCAATTCATCACTATGCTCTGTTTCTCCTTATAAATATCTCTTGATTGGTTATTCAGCTGTTCTCCCACTTTCTACTATAATGCTCCTCCATGGTCTACTCTTCACAAAAATGTCAGAATAACCTTTTGAACATGTAAATTAAGATATTCTAATGATCATAACAATTTGAACACATGCAATTACCTCCACACCATTTTTTCAGGTATATCCAGTGATTATTTAATGAAATATTCAAATGCAGACAAAAATAGTATCCAAGGATTTAAAGTTCAGCTTATGTCCTTGTTAAAAATATAGTGCGGCATTTCCAAAATTGGGTTCCATATAGTTTTAGTGTCTTTAGAGATAATAAGTATCCTATGCTTCTTTAAGAAATTAACTCTCTTACTATAAAAAGTTTAAAAATCTGCAGTAAAGAAATCTGAAACTGATCGACAGGAGTGGTGGTGCATGCCTGTAATCCCAGCACTTGGGAAGCTGAAGCAGGAGGATCGTTGTGAGTTTGAGACCAGCCTGGGTGACAAAGTGAGCTCAAGGCCAGCCTGAACTGCATAGCGAGACCCTGTCTCAAAAAGACAAAAAATAAAAAAAGAAACCTGAAACTACATGGAGTACCTTGGTTATACCCTAACTTCAATATTTACTGTATTTTTTTAATTTTAAAGAAAAATAAACAATACAAACACTGGGATAAAATTTCAGGAACCCCACTAATATGGCAGTAACTTTAGAAGAGAGGATAACAATTCAATTTTTGAAGGTAGAGAATAGAAATACAGAACCGAGAAAATGAATTCAAAACTGGCAGTGGGAAAAGATGATAAGCAACACAACTCACACAAAGAAACTCCAAAAGGCTCAAAAACAGGTGGCATCAGTACTGCTAGAAGTATAGATGAAAATGAAGCTGAAAAGGAGAATATTGGTTGAAATTGCAAAAACAGATTCCAAGATCTCCTATCTCCACACAGTGAGATGATTGTCTATACTCCTGGCCCCCATAGAACGTGAGGTTTTCTCTAGATGGAGCAAAACATAACCTCTGGATGGGGGATTGAGCATTGAGCATAGTTAAAGAAGAGGCAGCACAATATGGAAAACAGGAACATTAATAACTTTACAAAATGACTATTTAGACTCCCAACCCCTTACTCTGTGTAGTTCTCAGAAAACTGGCTGTCAGGCTTACAAACTGCAGGAAGGGTTTTGGAAGATTCTTTTGTGAATGTGAAAGCACCAGAAATAAACTAATGTTGCTGATTGAAGGGGCTGTCCCATGAAATGACTCAGCCACATCACCTAGAGAAGCCCATTGTGGCAGACCTTAAAGAAATCACCGATGATTCGCACCTCCTGGTGTTCATGCTTTTGTATAATTCTCTCACTTTGAAAGCAAGTGGGATCTCTCATCTGCTTCTAAGCTAACAGAATATGGCAAAGGTTCTAAATTACACTACAGAAGACTCTACCTTGATAGAATGAAACGAAGGTCTCACTTTGTGCACCTAATGAAATAAAAGGATATGGTGGAGAAGGTTACAAGGCAAAGAACTGCCATTGGCCATAAGGAACTTTGGATGGCCCTCTAGGACCTGAAGATGACCTCCAGCCAATAGCTACCAAAAAATCCAAGGCCCTCAGTCATATGAACCAGGGAAATAAATTTTGGCAACAATTTGAATGGTCTTGGAAACAAATTCTTTCACATTCAAAAGTTCAGATGGGATTGCATCCTGATCAACACCTTGATTCCAAAGTGTGGAGTCTGGGCAGAAGATTCAGTGACTCCTGATGCACAGAAAATATGAGATCATTAGTGTCTTGTTTTAAGTCACTAATTTTGTAGTAACTGGTTATACTATAGTACAAAGCATGTACTCATAGCCTACAGGTCTCATTAAGTACTCTGAATCTGAGCAAATGCCAACGTATAATAAGGTATCTGAAAAGGTCCCTAATATCAAAGATAGAGACCTAAGCCAAAAAAAAAAAAAAACTAAATACTTAGAAGAAAAAGATGAATATTAACAATCATTATTATCCTTAAAAAGATAAGATAGATTTGTTTATGTTCGTGATACTGGTATGCTGCTACTGTTCTATTTTTTTGTTTGTTTGTTTCTCATATACTACTCTCTTTAAAATAAAAAAAGATAAGATATTGCATCTATCAAGCAAGAACAAGATGATATTAAAAAGGGTACTCAGAGAACAAAAATCTCTTAAAATTCCTACTCTTCAAATTCTTATTATAATTTGTTGCATAATGAAAAGTTACAGTTTTTCTTCCACATTTCTAGAATAGAACTTCTAAATCCTTGAAATTTTTTGAGTGGTACTGGGTTTTTGTTATTCATTCTGGGCTTCTGCTACCATGCTGGAATTTATGTCAATGAGGTGACTCAGGGTGGGCCACTGGACAATTTCAGGATGAGATGTCACCATGCTAGAAAGACCAACCCCATGAGTTTAGTTAGGGCTTTGAGCCAGATGATGAGAGTCCTAACTGAACTTTAAAGAGAGAAAGTGGGATTAGATATTGAGTTCAATCACATGATCAAGAGTCCAATCAGTCATACCTATGTAATTAATCTCTAGTGAAAATTCTGAGCATCAAGACTTGGATAAACTTCCTGTTTGTGAACACATTGATGTTCTTGATTGTGAACACATGATCTATCCTGATTCCATAGAAGAAGGACGCAAAAGCTCCACAACAGTGAACCTCTCCGTCATCACCCTATCTATAGGCCTTTTCATCTGGCTAGTCCTGATTTAAACCCTTTATAATAGAAATATTATCCTAAGCATAGTACTTTCTCAGTTCTTTGAATTGGGTTAAGGAATTATAGAACCTGAGGGGCCCATTGAAACTCCCAAATTTTTAGCCAGTTGATCAAATGTGCAGGTATCCTAAGAATACTCAGGAATTTTCAGCTGGCATCTGAAGTAAGGACAGTCTCCTTAGGGAGTACGCCTTTAACCAATGGGATTTGCACTAGTCTACTTAGTGTCAGAGCTACACTGTAGTATTTCAGAATAGCTGAAAGACAAAGCTGAGGAAAATTTCCAAAAACAGAGCAAAAGTCAAAGACATGAAGAAACAGAAAATAGGAGATAAAATGTAAGCAAATTATAGGACCCGTGCAAGAAGTCTAACATAAGAATGACATGAATTTTAGAAAAAAGGTCAGAAAACTTGGATGGAGAAAAATTGAATAATTCAAAAAATCGCCTAGAATTTGCAGACAGTTTTAAGATTGCAATGGCCCACAGAATACTCACCACAAGGGAGAAGAACAGACGTACTACAGGAAAACAATGTGGTGTTGCTCACTAAGGACAAAACAACCCAATAACTTTCAGAGAAGAAAAGTCCCAAGGGCGGCTGTGGATATAGTTCAGCGGCACAAGCACCTGCCTGGCAAGCACAAGGTCCTGAGTTTGATTCCCGGCACAAAAAAAAAAAAAAAAAAAAAAAAAGAAAGAAAGAAAAATCACAAGGGAACAGGCATCAGAATGGCTTCAGACTTCTCAAAAGTTAGAAGCTGTAAGACAATAATGAAATAAATATCTCTGGAATTATTAAAGATATCAAAGGGAGAGAGAGAGTTCTACAGATTTAGAAATCAACTGGGCCAGATTGGAGCAATTCAAAAGGATATTTCTCAGAAGATGAAGCTGATGGACGTGTCAGTGCATTTTCACATATTATGAGAAGATTTGGTCAGCTGAAAAACAGGTTAAGGATGATCTGATCTTAAGTATGTACAAAAATAAATAAGATGTAATAGATATTAATAATGTTGCAAGGAATAAATGATGAACAATACCAAGGAAACTAGGGATTACATAGCTGCCATTTAAGGCTCTAAGGAGACTAGGAAAGGGTCTTGTTATTGTAGATCCATGAAGTTGAATGAGGAAGGAAGAACTCAGCCTACTTGGGGCATACGGAGTGTGGTTGGAGAAAATAGGCACTACCAGAAATTGCAGTGATCCCTAAAGGTTAATAAATAGAACACGGAGATTTAAAACAAAAAGGAGAATGATGACCAAGAGGTTCTGAACTGACTGTTTAATGCTTTAATCTCCATCTAAGACAAGTGAGTTATGTGACATCTTGTCCTTGTAAGTCACTTCAGTCGCTAAAGACATTTCCCTAGCATTCTCTTTTACCACAGAGCCAGTGAATGAATTGTGGTAAGTCTCAGCAAGGGAGAAGCACTACAGGGAAAAAGAAAAAAAGGGCAGCTCAGCGCACAGTAGGGGGTTCTTTGGAGGAAAAGAAGGCCCCTTTCCCTCAGCAATTCCATCTGTCAAGTCCTCTTTCTTAAATTCATTTCCCTGATGGCTTCTCCCTTCTCTACTCCTTTGTCCCCCAGGGCTGGTGTCAGAAAGAAGTATTTGTGCAGAGTGGTGGGTATTAAAGTAAATTTGTAAAGAGACAACTCTTACTAAAATTATGATTTTTCTTTTCAGATGAGGACACATTCAAGCATTGAGGATGAGTATTGCAAACACTCACCTTCCTTTATTAATGACATCACGTCATGAGGGCTCTAAGTCAAAATCTTTTCTACTCTTCCTGACCAGCATCACCCAAACACCATCAGCTCTGTGCTCTCTCACCTGCACCCCCCGCTGCCCCCCACAAATCTGTGACCTGGCACACCAAGTCCTATCAGTTTTTTCCCTCTAGGTCACTAGAGCAATCTATTTTCTCTTATTAACTAGAACTCAGTTTAGATCCTCTGCAGTTCAGGGCTGGATGACTGTTTCTCATCCTCTTCTCCTCATCTGTAAGCCGTATTAAGTCAGAGTCCACAAAGATTTATGAGATTCTTTTTTATCCTTCTTTAAACTGAGCTGGATTTCCTTGCTTTCAGATCCATAACTATCCCACTTCTACCTGCCCACAAAGACCTTTCTGTCATCCTCTGGTCATTCATCATCAGTTTGAATTTCAAATTAGGAATTCCATTAGCATGTTGAGTCCATGGAAGATCAACACTCATTAAGGACCAGGTCCAAATACATAGGCAGGTGCTTAAGCAGATCAAGCCAGTGGCCTTAACAATGCAGACCTGAAACTAGAGGTTGCAGGCAAAATCAAGAAGGAATCATGCTTCCACAACTGACCTCAAATTAACTGGCTATCCGGTCAGTGGCACAAAGTAGATTTGTAGATGCTTCAGAACCAAGTACATAGTCGAGGATAAATTTTTCTCACTAGTTGGGTTTACTATGTCACTCCTATACTCAAACAACTTTCATTGGCTCCCAATTAGTTTTCAAATAACAATTTTTAAATCTTCAGTGTGACATTCAAAAACTTTTGCAAATACCTCTCTCCCTATCACCTCCTTTACTCTAATACACTTCTCCTCAATCTTTTGCCTCAGCCAGCTCAGCCCATTCTCACCACCAGGTTTCTACTCAGCCTTTCTCCTTGCCTGCAATGCCTTTCCCCTTCCTCCTTGGTTATCCAGGTTAACCGCGTTATTCAAGACTCACTTCAAGATGTGCCCCCTTCCACGGAGCCATCCCCCATTCATGCAAAGCATAACCAGTACTTTGTACTGGATCAGACTTTAGAGTTAGCTAGTCAGGTTCAATTTTATCCGCCCACTCCATTTTTTCAGATGAGAAAACTTGAGACCAAAAGATATGCACTAAATGATTTCTATAAGATCATGTTCTGCCTTTAGTGATGAAATTCTAATCTGTAGCCAGATTTCTGACTTCTTTTGTATTTTCCTTTCCATTCTGTCACATTTGGTCCCCACTTTTCCAGCTTTCCAGTAAAGTACTAAATGTGATATCATGACCATAAACTGGCATCTGTGCTTGGATTGATTTTCACCTATATTTGGCTTATCTCGACCACCAAGTTTTAATGATTGTTGTGGGAAGGATCATGTCATATATTTCTGCCCCTTCTCCTTCTTCCCCATGGCTCCTAACAGGGATGTAGATACTCCAGACTGGCTATAAAGCATCTTAACTGTGGAGGGCTTCCCTTCAAGAAATATAAATACAGAAACAATAAAAAGAATATACTCAGTGGATTATTATATTACATATATATTCAAAAAGTCTCCTCTAAGCAGTGATCTTCGATGCTAAGCTTGGTTACATATCATTAACTATTAGAGAGAGACAGAGAGAGAGAGAGAGAGAGAGAGAGAGAGAGAGAGCCCAGAGGTAAAAAGTGAAATCACTGTTTCTCTTATAGGCTCAAGGAGGAACAGGGAACTAGGGTAACTTCCCACTCTGCTGCAGAGCGGATTTACAAGGCCCTTGTCTCACAATCCTCACTCAGCGCTGTGCTCTGATCTCCCTCAGCTAGAAGTTGAATGACACAAGTTCTGAATATCTATTTCATTACTAATTATCTCTGTGACCTAAAATATGGCACTCAATCTCACTGGATTTATATCTTCTCCTCTGTAAAAGCTTGGTGGCCCAGAGTATGTGAGGAAGTCCAGACTTACTTGCCTCACATATTTGTTGTGAGGCTCAAGTGAGGTAGCATATGTGAAGGTACTTCAAAAAATCAAAATGCATTATACAGATGCAAAGCATTAACTTTTAAACTCTCCAAAACTATATCAATTAAATCCTCAGAGACCAGAGTAAGTAAAGGATGACAAGAGTGCATTTTAATCCCATCTAAATGAATTGCCTGACTCCTCTACCTTCTCCATCAGGGCTGTTGTTTATCCCATCTCTTTATTTTATTTAGGATATTGTCATAAAGTTTGCTATTTTGGCTTTGCGCATTGCCAAGGAAGCAAGAATGAAGGAGGTTGGCAGCTGCTAAAACTCAAGTGACACTGATTTCTTCCCAAATTACTCTCAAAAGGAGGAGTTTTGAAACTATTGGTCAAGAAGAAAAAGACTTTTACGCTAGCTCTGCAGTGCCTCTCTCCCATTCAGTAATGTAGAAGAAATTTTAAAAAGAGGAAGAAGAGCTTTAACTTTGCTACATTTCTCAGGTTTTCCGTTCTTTGCATCTGTAGAACTCCTGGCATGGCCGAGATCAAAGGATTTGCATACTGACTTGGATGGTTGTTATTTGGGGTGGAATTGGGATTAAAGTGGTGGATGGGGTGAGATACAGCATTGCATACTCAACAGTGTCAACCTACTGTACTGATCAGTCTTTCATTCAGCTCAACCAGGTCAGTTAAATAACATGCCCAATAAGACCAGGTTAGGGACCATTCTTCCCTGGGACATTCAGCACACTGCTTTTGGAGACATCCAAGCCTCTTTGGAGATGGCCACACCATTCCAAGTATGCCTGAGTGAAGACATTCTTATGTAGCTCTTGGCCTTTTTTTATCATCGGTGTTTAATTAGAGAAGAACCTCTTAGGAGATCATTAATCATCTGCAATATCAACTACTGCTAAAAAGCAATGCAAGAAAATAAAGGACACTCTAACCAGTAACTTGCAATGAGTCAGCCAATTAAAAGACATTTCCTGAATCTGTACTATGGCCTCAGCACTAAGTTAGGTTTTAAGGAAAATACATAAACTTTAAGTAAACTTTTCTGTTAAAAACAGAAAAAAGAAACAGGTTACAGGGTAGAGGAAGGTATACACTAGGTACAGCAAAGGTGCCTCACCAAATCAGGCACCTCTGGGCACTCGCTCTCTCTCTCTCTCTCTCTCTCTCTCTCTCTCTCTCTCTCCTTCTCCCTCTCTCTCTCTCTCTCTCCTTCTCCCTCTCTCCCTCTCTGCTCCCCCTTCTCCCCTCCCTGTAGTAAATGATGTGTAATCAAGCTCTGTGTAGGAGCTCTGGCTACCCCTCCCAAATATAAAGCTTTGTATTTCAATGCTGGGCTGAGGAGGGACCAAAACAAACAACACCCCTTACTATGACAGAAGGCTTTAAGGTAGTTTGTGATGTGCTGAGAGATACTTTTTTAAGACGGTCCAACATAATTATAGTACAATTTCAACAGTTTATTGCACCAACCCACCTCAGTGGAGCAAAAACCATGCATAAATGACTTCAAAGTGAACTTGAGACAAGAGTTTACACCATAAAGTTTGGACTCACGATTGAGCATAGAATAATAGACTGGAGTTTTGATGAACATACATAAAGCAATAGTCCCAACTTGTTAGCTGCTGGTGTCCTGCTTGGCAATACACTGTCTAGGTCAAACCCTACCCGGTTGGTATCTAACTTTAGAGACCATCTACCTAAATGACTTCTCAGCCTTCAGCCCTTCTAACTATATGCTTAGGCTTAGTGAAAAGGAAGATTTAAATGTGAGATATTATCCCCCGCTAAGCACTGGGATTTCATTATAGTGTGAGAACTGCGAAGTGAGTTCCAAGCCTGGGCTTAGTGACTAGTCAGATCTGGCGCATGTCTATTCTATTTCTGAACTCTTAGGGTTAAAGGCTGCTTGTTGTTTGAGTGTGAGGTAGTAAAGAAGAGAAAGAGTGCAGAAGGTAAAGAAGATAGGTCCTGAGAGTGGGTTCCCTAGAAGGAGGCTTGCCCTCTGAGGGATGACAGGCTTTTCCTCCCCTGTGCCTCTCCTTCCCCAGAGGTTAGAAATGATCCCTGCATTAGACTTAGCAGCTGCCAGGCAGAGGAACACATCTCCAGAGGTGGGTTTGCATTGCAAAGCTCCAGCAAGGATCTGGGAAACGCAGGCGTCATCAGAGACTCTCGTCTTTGCATAGGGCTAGGTAAGACTGCATTCTGTGGTATTATTTACTGCTGGAATGTGGTGTAGGAAACAGAAAAAATGCTGCTGCAGGTTCTAGAAAATTCTGGGTGAGTCAGTGTCAGCAAAAGAAGAGGCACTAGTGGGGGATATGATCTGGGAAGAGATGGCAAGAGAGGGGCAGCAGATGGAGAGGGCTGCCATCCACAACTGAAGCAATATGTGTGTGGGAGATAAATTTGCTTGTCATATTTCACATTAGGTTTATAGGTATTCTTCCCCTAGCCCTCACGCAGCAGTGTCTTCATAGGAAATCTCAAATTTTAATTGCAGCTGGCAGTATATTGTTGTCTAAAGTCTAGGTCTGCCTAGAATAATGTTTGTACGTATGTGTACATAAAAGTACGTAATACTAGCCCATAAAAAGGCTTCCAAAGTTTCCTGAAGTGGTAGAAAGGGTGCTGCAGCAGTGATCCAACCTTTTTTTGCACCACAATTTCCCATTCCCTAATGTCAGAGTGTTTTGGGACTTGAAAAAATGCGAACGTTGCAGTGAGGTCTCCCATCCTAAACCACACACAAATTAATAAGTTGTGCAAAAAGTCCTGGTGCTACCTGGAAACTCCAGCTAAAAGCAAAAGACAGACCTATACCAAAACTCAGCCAGTCAGATGCTGGGATAGCTGCAGAGATCAGAGTAGCCTCAGCTTCAGAGCATGCAGCCCTGCCTGCCACTCTCACTTGCTCTTGGGGCTACATCTGCAGGCTGCGGAAAGCCAGGGCTCCAGCCCTCCTTCATCACATTCTTTTTCCGAAGCACCCCAAACCCTGTATCCAAGTGCAAACCGCTTAGCGGACCTGGCGAAGCAGAGAAATGCAAAAACGGAGGCGGGAGGGGACAAATCTTCTTTCAATCCAACGGAGGTGCCCCCATCCCCCACCCGGACACACGCGCGCGCGCGCGCGCGCACACACACACACACACACACGCACACACACACACACACCATGCAGGTTAATTTCTTTCCTAGGTCAAATAAAAAAGATTACTAGCTCACCCGGGCTTGGAGATGGGGGACAAGAGGCTCATCCAAAGCCAGGCTCACCTGCTGCTTAGGTGAAAGAGAAGCCACGGATGGATGCTGTTATGAGCAGCAGCTCATGGCTGAATGATTAGCGGGATTGCAAAGACCCTCAACTTTGCAGCTGGTTCTTTCCCTTCCATATATGTCACTAAAGGGTTAAATGCTGCCAGGCTCCAATACCGCCCCCCAAGCCGCTCCACTCCCCCTCCCCGTTTTGTCCATCCCCGCCCCGTTCCCCAGCTTCTGGGAGGTCGGCAAGAGCTCTGCCCAGTCCGCATTCGCAAGCCCCTCTGTTTCCCGCCCATCAGGCCTGTGGCAGCATAAGAAGAGGTGTGCGCTCACCGAGGGGCGTGTTCCAGCCCTGGGAGACGCTGAGCGCCGGGGCTCAGACCTCAGAGCGGAGCCAACCTTGGAGCAAGACGGAGGAAAGTTTGGCACCCTGCAAGGGGATGCCGGACAGCAGTGAGCGGGGCGCCCCAGGGCTCCTTAGCCCTCCAAGCTCAGGGGTGCCCACTGTCCAGACCTGAAGCAGTGTGTGGTTATGGACCGAGAAGCTGCCGTGAACCTTGGCATCACTGCCCAGCCTCAGGATGGAGAGCAGCCCGCGGAGTCTCCAGAGCCGCAGCTGCCGTGGCCGCCGCCGCTGCAGCCGCCACCGCCTACTGCTCCGCAGCCGGCTCCTCCGCCTCCGGCTCCTCCACCACTCCCGGAGCCTTCGCCAGAAACTGCACCAGAGCACTGTCCAGAGCCTGCTCTAGGACCCTGTCCAGAAGCGACCTCAGAACCAGACACAGAACTAGACACAGAACCGAACCCAGAACCAGCCACAGAGCCGGCCACACAGCCAGTGCCAGAACCAGCTCCAAAGCCGGCCCTAGAGCCGGCCCCAGAACCTGCCACAGAGCGGGTCCCAGAACCTGCTACACTGCGGACTCCGGAGCCAATCTCAGAAACTGCCACAGAGTCCTGCCCTGAGCCGTCTCCAGAGTCATACTCAAAGCTGAGTCCTGTGCCGTGTCTATTGCAATGTCCAGTGGTCCCTCGAGAGAGGAGTCTAAAGACCTCGCCACTGCCATCACCCCGAACGTGGTCCAGATTAAAGGTAAGAAAAAGACCCCCTGGCTGGGCAAAAGAAGCAAGGCGAAGTCAGGTGGCTACTGAGTTCGCTGAACATGCGGTGTCCCTTGCATCCTATTTGGCTGCCACTGATGGGTAAAGATACTCTGGAAAGATGCAGCAATGGGGAGCCCAAGGGAGTAAGAAGCTGTTGGAAGGCGGGAAGCAACATGTGGGAATCCGAGAGTGGGTTATTTGGGCCCAGGAATGGGGGATGACAACAGGGACAGGAGCGCGCACACAGGCACACACACCTTGGGAAGAAGCTACAGTGCAGTAAGAGCCCCTGTCTTGAAAAAGAGGTGGGAGACGCCCCCAGGAAGCGCAAGAGACCGGAAGTGTTTGGGGCTGGCCCCAGGTACACAGTGGATGAGACTGAGTGGGGGAAGTAGGACACAGCTCTTAGCCTTGGTCACTGCCGCAGAGGCCCAAGCTGCGGAGCTGCCGCCTGCTTGGTCCCCTTCTTACCACTGAGGAGGGGGCGCCTCAACTAGAGTGCAACTGGAGGAGCTCCAGGGAGGTGCCCAGCACAGCTGCAAGCTGCTGGACTCTGGTAGAAGGGATGGGCGGCGCCCACGCGCACTGCAGGGGAAGGGCCAGGTTCCCCCATAGGAGGGGGAGAGCATGCTTGCGTAGAAGCCACCATTCATCTGCCTACAGCATTTCCCAGAAGTTAGGCACAAAGACCGTGATCCAGGGATGTTTGGCCTCACAAAGGGGCAAGTGGAACCCTGGACCAGTGCCAGGTGAAATGGTATAGGAGTCCAGATTTCAAGACTCAAAAGCAGGAGTTGAGATTTGAGAGCATGTGAATGGGAACCCTCATCTCTCCCAGTTTACAGCAACGCCGTCTAAAACGCAGCACTTAGCTGGGGTGGGGAGGAATAGAATGAATGACTGGAAGTTCCTCCTGCGCTCCCCCAAGTGGGAGGGGAGAGGAAGGTTTTCCGTGTTTACCTGGCACTTTTGAAGTGCTGTCTGTCTGCTTTTGAGGCAGAAGTGAGTCTTTTTTTCTTTCTTTCTTTCTCTGTGCTCCTACTCTTTCTTCTAAACTTTGTTTCACGAAATGGTGAAAATCATGATAATGCATACGTACCCCTCAATTTATCTTCTCCTGAGAGAAAATTCACAGGAAGAAGCAAACGACACAGCACACCAACAATGCCCTGCATCCTACTGCTTGTAGGTTCTAGGAAAAACCTTTCTCCTGAGGAGTACCCACTTGTAGAATGCAGAATGCAATGGGGTGGGGGATAAACTGGCTGGCATCATGAAATTTGCTTCCTGAGTTTTGAATAGGGAGACTTGAGTTTAGAAAATATCTGAAATTATTATCTGACTGAAAGAGAGGAAGATTAAAAAGTTTCACAAGCAAAAACTGCTGCAATTTGACAATGTAAACAAATAAAATAGGATAGTAGGGGGCTCAGATAATTTTTTAATAGACTCTCCCACGATGGACTGGTTCTTTCCCCTTCCTGCAGATATCGTTCTTTGGAAAGATCTCAACAGAGGGAAATGCAGGCAGCAAGATCTGGGAGGTCACCCTAACCCTGAGGCTTGTTTTTGTCTTCAGAGTTTGGATTAAACTGGTTGGAGGGATGTGAGCAGGAATCACCACCTGTGGCCCTCTTGAGTGAAATTTCAGAAATCTGGCCAAAAACCTGATACCTAGAGACTTAATTACCAGGATGGCCTGCAAAGGCACCTCCTCTTTGGTCTCTGGAAGACTGACTTGAGGCCAGAAACACCCCCTTGCCCCTTCACCCCATCCCATGGCTGAATGAAACTTATTCCCCTGTGTGCAAGCATCCCCTACAAGCTTCACAGAAAAATATCTGTTGCCAAACACATATGGAGAATCAAGGCAAGGGGAATCAGGTTAGATTCCTCTGTGTATTGCCCATCCAGACACGCTTTTCTGCTGGACCAGAGACACTGGGCAACACTGGCAAAAGACCAGAACCCAGGGGTTTGACTCTGTGCTTGGATGGGCCAGAAATTATTGAATAACTTATCTGTGGAAGAGAGGTAAAAGCTTGACCATCCATCTAGAGGGCCATGTTAATTAATTAATTAACAGCTCTGGAAGATTTTAAAAGATGCAAAAGATCTAGGTAAATGTTCAGATTGCTAAGAGCCAGACCCTTCTCCAATACGTCCATGTCACTATGTAGTTGCACTCCAGTATGTTTGAGAACATCTGATCTGGTGATAGGACCATCTTTCGTTGTATTCTGCTCAAGCAAGTAGCATCTGCAACCAGTTGACTTGCATGTTAATATTCAAGGCAAACAGATTGCCATCTTAGCTGGGGCAGAGTTGTTCTCAAACATTGCCTCCTTGAGGAAAGCTTAGGGGAAAACAACTACACGGGGCAGGGGCGCACGCGAGGGCATACACACACACACACACACACACACACACACGTGCGTGCGCACACACACGCACACAATCTGAGGGAACCAAAAAAAATACAAGCCCTATCAAACTGTGAAATCCTACATAACAAGCATGAAAACAGCCTCATAATTCAAAGGATGAAATGAACAAAACCAAGCACTTGAATATGGCTGCAAGTGTCTCCCAGGTAATTTGTGGACTGCTATTGCAATAAAATAAACCAATGCCTTCTAGCCTGTACTCTGTTTTCTTTGAGGATTTCAATAAAGTTTCAGGACCTGCTGGTTGCAATTCCATGCCAAGAATGAGGGTAGAGACTAAGAAATGGGGGCTTATGCTTTCATTCCAAACAAATACCAGGGTAACATAGTCTCTGAACTAAACCTGCCTATTCCTTCTTTTCTAAAATATTTTGATTCTCAGGAAATGAGCCATGGTCTCTCACCCTGGTGGCAGCAAGTGTAAAGAAGAGTGGTTCTTTAACAATGCTATAACACTCTTTGGGGGAGTGGGACTTACATGAGGCAGGGAATGTTTGTTTCTCTCCCCTCAGCTGTGCTTCAAGGAAAACAGTTCATATTTTTATTCACTGCATTTCAAACAGCCATGAAACTATGATCACACCATACAAGCAACTGAAGAAAATGTGAGAAAGAAACACACGTTTGTGGCTTTTATTTGGGGAGGGAGGATCTGCATATTCCTGTTAAGGACCATGCAAAAATTGTCATCATCCTCAAGCCATAATAGGGCAATTGTTGCACACAAGCTAGGGTTTGGCCACATATTTTCTTGTGAAATAGCAAACATTTATTTATATGATGTCTGGTAATTCTCATCGGAATATTTTATTATCTTACCTGTTACTGCGGTAAGTCTCAAGTAGGGACTGTCTTTCCAGGGCCTGGTGTACTCTCTATTTTTGCTGAAGCTGAAAACCTATCATTTCATTTCCAACCATGTAGAAATTACTCCTGTGAGTGAGTAAAAATGCATTCTCATTGGTTTCAGAATGAGAAGCAAATGCTTAAGTAGCCTGAAATACATTGCCCTAAGAAGATACACTCTTTCAATTTTTAGAATGAAATTGAAACAATAATTAAGAAACAAATTACTAACATTTTTTAAAATAGCTTGTAAAGTGTTTGTATCCTAAGCATGCCGGGCAGCAGTAGACTAATGATGATGTTGTTGGTTTCAAGGGTAATAAATTTTTTCCAAGGCAGAACAGTGTATCTATAGTGGCTATAAACTATGAGATTATACATTCAGATGCTTAACCTGTTGAAGGTCAGAATAAAATGATTTTCTTCTCCCTTAGTTTGCCCCTGCCCTCCTTGACAAGCTTTGATGATACCATCTGATTGATTTGGTATATTCTGAGAACTCCCGAGCATTTGCTGCAAGATGTTCTAGGAGAAATAATGAAGTAGTATTCGGTCAGTAGGTCTTCCCTTCCTGAGAGCATATTCCTTACTCATTTCTGAAAATCTCTGGCTGGAGCTTCTGCAGAACTGTAGCCCAAAAGAAAAGACTAAGCTTTTACCCAAAGTTCCTCCAAGGAAAGGGAGAAAAACCCATACAGGCCAGGAAACCCTTCTGGGGTTTTATAAGGATTCTATATTTCCTGCTAAGTATGGCACTTTACAGTCTGCAGAACATTTCTTTCTGTGTTATTAAACCTTTATTCCTCTACAAAAAAAAAGTAGCAGGATAAGGGAAGCAAACAATTAACTTATGTATTGTGGATATTTGGAATATCCAGTATGTGGTTGTCTGTTACACATGGTATCCTCATTTGTCTAAGAGCTGTCTTTTAGCTGACATTTCATCAGCTCTGATTTTTTCCAAGGCAGCGATTGCTGCTCCACTTCTGATTTTCCCAGAGGCAGACAGTGTAGAACAGGAGCCGGAGAAAGAAAGAGAAGCATAATATCTTGAACCTATTACAGTACTCACAAAGAAGACTTTTTTCAAGAAAATAAATAGAAATCCTGCTAAGGGTAGGGTACTCAGTGTTACCAAAGCCTGCTGACTGTAATTCCCTCAGTGTTAAAAACAATAATTTCAAGGATTAAAAAACAAACTCATTCCTAGAGGGAGATACCCATGCTTATCAAAGCAAATAAACCTTATTCTCAAAATAGAAAAATAAATTTATAATTTTTGTGCAGAAAAAATGGAAAGTCACTGGGGATAATGAAATTTAGTCCTCCTTCAAAAATTATTAAAAGGAAGAATAAGAAGGAAGGAAGAGCTCCTAAAGGGAAGTGTTCCTCACCCTCATCAATGCCTATGATGTTTCTGTTTCCCAAATAAAAATGTAAAACTGAAAAGAAATCAGTTTAAGTTAACCAGTATTTCTAGTCTTTAAAAAGTTCATGAAATATAACTTTATTAAGCCCGTGACTAATCCTCGGTGAAAATTATGAAGCACAAAAATAAATCTTCCAAAGAAGAGGCCAACCAATCTCATTAAAGCTCACTAACATTATTTCTTTCAATTGTACAGGCTGTCCAGGGCAAGTGAATACTTAGAGATGGAACAGGGATAAATAGTTGCCAGGAGTTGGGAACAAGGGGATGGACAGAGGATGGGGAGGGAATGGCTAAGAGGTACAAGGGCTTCTTTTGAAGTGACAAAAATGTTTTAGAATTAGATAATGCTGATAGTTGTACCAACTTGTGAGTACACTAAAACTCATGTAATTGTACACGTTAAAATGATGAATTTTATGCTATGTTAGTCACATTTCAATTTTTTTAAAATAAGTGAAGTAGAGAGACCATCACCCAAGCTTAAGGTAATGAACCCACTACCCTCCCACAAACAAACGAAAAAATTAAAAAACAGATTTAAAGGAAATAAAAGAGAGATTCTTGTAAGAACAGAACCTTTGACACCACCAAAGAAAATCAACACCCAAATGTTAATTTTTAAAAAGAAAAACAGAAAAGGAAATCTTTTAAGATCAGATACTCTCAAAATCATCAAAGTCAATGAATGCACTAATTGTCCTTTCACTTGTACATTTTAATTAAGATAAATAAATATTAAGAGATAAGGTCTTTGATCTTACCAAATATCTTGAATTTTTCAATCCAAGAAAAAGCAAAAGAAATAAAAGAAGTAAGATTCCCAGGTTACCAAAGCAAATGAGCCTTATTCTCAAAGTACACATTTTAAATTTTTAAAATATTAATGATGGAAATGTGTGCACGTGCCTGTGGGCGTGTGTACGTGTGTAGGGGAAATAGTATTAATCAAATGAAAGCAGAGTCCCCTTGAAGAGAAGTGGCCCAGGAATCAAGGCACCATGAACTTTTCTGTCCAAATCCAACATAAACAAATAAAAGAAGAAAACTAAGGGGAAATCCTGATGGGAACTGACCCAAATTCAAAAGCTTTATCCTTAATATAGGATTTTTTAATTGGAGGATAAATAGAAAAGGTAAGGGGAAACAGAAACAAGTCAAAGTGCTTCCACTTAAGGAAAAGCATTCCCAGCCGCAACAAAGCCTCCTCCCGGTTTCTCTCCAGATAAGTAAATACATTTAACATTAGGGGAAAAAGGAAGGAAGAATGTGGGAAGCATTTTTAATTTTTTCTCTTTCTAGGGAGCAAAGATGCCCTCAAAACTTAACAAAGTACTAGAAGATTTTTGTCAAAAGGGACAGAGGGCAGAGGGAAAAGAACAAAGAGAGAGAGACAGAGAGAGTAAAGAAAAGGAAGAGGAAGGAGCAAGAGAGGGGGAGGGAGAGGCAGAAAAAAGAGAAGCTCAGAAGCAGTGGGGCAGGAAAGAGGGAGAAGGAAAGATATGGAGGGACTGAGGGAAGGGACAAGGAAGAGAGGAAAGTGCAGAGAGCAAGAAGGGAGAGGGAGCAAGAGGAAGAGAAGGGAGGGAAATAGAAGGAGGAGAGAAGGAGACGGGGTGGAGGGAGCTAGCGAGGGAAGGAAAGAAGGTTCCAGAAAGGGGCAGACAAGGAGGGAGAAAGCAAAAGGAAGGAAGGGAGAGCGAAATAGGAAAGGATAAAAGGAGAGAGAAAAGAGACAGATGATCTAATGACTTCCACTGCGACACATGCTTGTAGCACACACCAGGACCCTTCGCCAATTCCATAATCAAGGTGGCATGCCACCTTGCACCAGTAGTATCATTATGTGCTGGCTTCAGTGTATCTTTTTGTACAGTTGACAAAGGGCTTGATTTTCACAAATCCATAAAACCTGAAAATCATATTTATAAGTAGAGGATAAGACTCAATGTTGTCCAATTTTAAAAATTCATTTATTTTTTAAAAATTAAATCAGTACTTGCTGTATGTGCTAAGCACTCTGCTAAGGAATCCTTGAGGATTCCATGGTGGACAAAATCTCATAGATGAGATTTACTTTAAACAAAACCAGTAAAGGCAAAACCCATTTACCTAAACAAATGTATAGGTGGTGATTACTTGTTTTATTTTTTTATTTTTTTTTTTTTATTTTGGTTTTTCTCCGGTACCGGGAACTGAACTCACGACCTTGCGCTTGCCAGGCAGGTGCTTTTGCCGCTGAGCTAAATCCCCAGCTCCCAATTACTTGTTTTACCAGACACCTTGGCTAAGTAGTCACAATTAATAGGCAATTTGCTTTGCATATCTCTCCTTAAACAAAACAGGAATGTAATAAAGGAAGTTATGCTAATTTCAGAGAACGGAGGAAATCAAGAAAGTTTCCAAAAAATAAATAAAAGCTTTCCAACACCCCACCAGTGGGAAATAATCACTGTTAATATCTTGCTAAATATTTCCAGTTATTTTCTCTGATATAAGCTTTTAGTCTATAATTATTAGATCATGTGTGTTGTTCTATACTTTTAGAAAACATTTATTTTAGCTTAAGGTTTAGTCAAACTCATGTATGATCTGACTGGTAAACAGGTAGGTGAAATGTAATTTTGCAGGCATGGAATTGCTGTGTAAAGCACAACAAATCTATACATTCTGTGAAGAGACAATTGTTGTGGGTGCTCCAATATAAGATGGCACTTTGATCTTTTATTTACTTACTGCACTTTCTTGGACATACAGATTTTCTTTCCCAGCTAGTTTTTGGGACTTGGCCTTGGAGAAGGGGAGGCAGAAGAAAATCCACCACTTTCTCACTTAAATTCTCAAAAGGAAAATATACATTTCTGAGACTCCATTGGGTCACTATGCAAAATATTACTGATAGCTTTTTTTTCTAATACAAAATTACTGCATCATGCTCAGCTAGGTCCCTCCCACTGAGGAAGGGAAGTTCTTGTGTGTGATATTAACAACTAAAGGAGATATAATATTAAATTCACCCAGCTTTCATTAATGAAATGTGGTAGACATTGAGAGTTAATAAGCTGTGTACAACCCAACCAAGGTTGAACTGGTAATTTAAAAGGCAAGTGTAATGCACTATTGAGTAAGATCAGAATTGTCAGTCCTTCTTGAAACACTTGGAGATTTTCATCTTCCAGAGTATTGTAAGCATTTATTGTTTAAGCCTCTTGCTTTAAAGAACCTGTAGAACAGATTTTGGCCTCCTAGGACAGGGATTCCCACCTTTTCCCTCAAACACAGGGACAGAGATAGTAGATTCGCACTCAGTACTGTGGGATTCTGAGAGACAGGCTTCACACTGCCGCTGCCCAGAACAGAGTTTTGAAATAAGAGACAGTGAGCTCTAGGAGTGAACACCGGGCCCCTGCCTCCAGGAATCAGAGGGGGATGGAAGTATAACTACAAGGCGCAACTAACAGTATTCCCAATCCTAGATGTTCATTCACTTTCCTTCTCCTGCAGCTAATGTCTCCACCTATTCTCTTCTGGGATTTTGCAGTTTGATGCAGGAAATGAAAAGTACCTGCTGAGAAAAATGTGTTAAGCTCATTGGCTGTGACTACAGAGAATTGAAACCCCGGGAAATTTTTATTAATCCTGAGCTCTGTCAATTGATTCCCCGCTCTTCTGTAGCTGGCTTCAGCAGCAGGGTGCCATTCCCTGAACCCTGACTCTAACAGTAGTCTCTGAGTCCCATGTCATAATGATCTTTATTGTTGATTTTCCTTTGATAATTGTCATTCGTACCTATTACATACCTTTAACATACTGTTTCATGGTCTATTTACATCACTGAACATGTTCCCTGCACTATAAAGGAAAATGCGATGTAGTCTAGTGTTTTGTAAAAGCTTTTTAGTAGTAGACACTTACATTTTTCTCAATTAAATCATAAAGGAAAACCTGATGTTTAACATAAAATAAGCAGTGTTTGATTCATCTTCTTCTTTGCTCAAATGGGTTTGTAACTGAATTATCTTCCCAATTATTTATTTTAGGCTAACAGCACAGTGAGTTTGCACACATTGTTTATTACTGGCTCCTTATCAAGGAAGCTGGTAATACAGGAGCACATCAAACAACAAAAGGAATCAAGTCAGAGTTTAAAATTTGGCTTATAATATTCTAGTTCCCCCACCCACCCATGCCAGAATGTATCACAGTTGTCTCCTAAAGTGCATTGTCATAGCATTGTCTTTGCCTGTAGGAACATCATTATTGGGGATTGTGTTTTTGAACAAGGACATCAAGTACACTGTAGATGCAACTCATATATGTAGTAAAATCTAATATATAACTATCAGATTCTCTAAACATTTAAGACAGTAAAATTGTTCCAAGTTCTATAAAATGGGAATAAGTGTACCATACACGTTGATTTTGTAAGGAGCCCTGGTGTATTATAAACTACACGAAGTACATAAAAGAGCCAATTGTACATAAGTTGAATCTACTGTTATAATAATTTGCACCCTACCTACATCCAGTAAAAATATGAAGTATCTTACAAAATTAAATGCATGTAAAACAGGACAATTAAGCACACATAAAACCAGGACAAAGCTATTTCAAAGCATTAGTGAATGGGACTTAAAACTAATACACATTTAATTAGCAATGCTTTTGCTGTTTATGGTGTTTGAAGGACTTTAGGGAATGATTTGGATGACTCAGGCTTCTTAAAGTTGGTATCCCGAGGAAGTTGAGCTGATACCTCATTTTTATGCAATGCATCTTGTAGCAAGCTGCAGGAACCACAAATGAAGAGTTAAAGGTTGCCAGGACTGTGGCATAGGTGTTAGTTGTCCTAGAAGGCTGCAAGCTTTGGTTACTTTGGTGTGCCTGCATTTTTTCTAATATGTTAATGAAAGCGTCTGTGAGGCAAATCAGTATGGAATTTTCTGAAATAAATCTTCGCTCCATGGTGTCTTGTAGCCAGAGGTTGAAGATTCTGGACTGTTTCTTAAATTAGGAATCACTTCTCTTTGTTTCCAGCATGATTCCACTTTAGATAGCTGTGCATTCTAGGGTAACTTGTTTAATCTTTCCATGGCTCAGATTTTGTGTCTCTTAAATGAAGCCAATTATGTGCTACTGACTTAGCAGACTCCAGCAAGCTTTCCCCAATATCCCATCTTGCTGGGGATGTAGCTCAGCGGCACAGTGCCTGCCTGGCAAGGGTAAGACTGTGATTTCCATTCCTGGTACCACAGACAACCCATAAAACAAAAAAACAATATCCCATCTACACCAGATACCCTTCCTCTGGGTTCCTGAAGCCCCCAGGGCAACCTCTGCTTCTCATTTGCCATCTATGAAGATCATCAGCTTGTGTATCCCATCAGCCTATAAGAATAAGGTCCTTAGGCTGTGTATATTGCCTGCCACGCAATAAATGGTGGGAGGGGAACTAACTTAAAGGAATATCATAAAGCCTAGATGAAAAAGTAGCTTGTATTTTTAAGTGACACAAAATAATGTACATATTTACAATCCCTGTGTACAGTGTTCTAATAATCAAACCAAGGTAGTTGGCTTATCCATCGCCCCAAACATTTATCACAGAAATTAGATTTTATTTTTATTGGGTTTCAGTATGGTATTTTTAAACATGCATATAATATATTTTAATCATCATCTCCCCTATTACTGGGCCTTAAACCCCTATACCCCCTCAGAAATCAAATTGTAACCTCATAGTTTAAAAATAAGAAACATAGTTAAAAATTAGAAACAGAAGGAATAGTTTATTTAAATATCATTTGTATATGTGCCATGATATCTGCTATCATCACTTTGTATGTCTAGGTATGCTGACCAGTTTTAATATATTCACTTCACACAAAATAAGCTTGGAATTCAAGTGTTTTATCACTAGGTGATGGTAGACAGAGCTGTCTTATGTTTTTCCAAAGAGTTCTAGATTTTTCTGGCTCCCACAGACACACGTTACACTTACAGCAGATCTATACTGAGCATGTGATCTTGAATTACCTCTTCTTCAG
Organism: Chinchilla lanigera; assembly: GCF_000276665.1. Lineage (NCBI taxonomy): Eukaryota > Metazoa > Chordata > Mammalia > Rodentia > Chinchillidae > Chinchilla > Chinchilla lanigera. The sequence goes on along the minus strand of NW_004955543.1, from coordinate 1,589,760 downwards.
TCATAAGCATATTTAATTTTGATAAAAATGAGAGCAACATGATATCTAGTCAGATGTTAAGACAAATTAAACAAAATTTTAAAAAAATATATCCAAGCATAGCAAAATTGAAGAATTATTATACTAAACTAGATTATATAAAGAGTAGTTTTAAATAACTAGGTACTGTTTGGTTCCCTTTTCACTAATCTTAACTGTTAATCATAAATTGGTCTATTTATGGCATTCTTTTCAGTGTAATTGAAAAGCTCTTCACTCATTACCTTGGTATCAAATTTCTCTTATAGCTGGCACTTGAATTTAGAGCTAAGTGTCAGTAGGACCATTCCAAGTTTTCCCTTTCTCACAAGTGGTAAGAACAGCTAAGCTTTGATGTTCCTTTGGCAGTCGGAGTTGTATCCAAAATAGCTTCCTACCAATCATAGAAAAAGCTTAATTTGCTTCACCAATGCTTCCAATCAGATTAGGATCCTGAGCTTGAAAAATGCCCTGTCAGGAAATGTACAATCTGTTTTCTTTTTCTTTCAGAAACAGTATTGACCAATTTTTTTTTAATTTTAAAAATAAAAAGAGGAAAACATTAACAGACAGACACCCTTTTACAAAATAGCAAAAGAACCGTACAAACAATACAGAGTTACAAACAAAGTGGTAGGAAGTTAACAATGCTTGTTGTATTACTTGCTGAAATCTTCAAAGTGGTTTCTCATGAAAACAAATACAGACATGCAATATTGATCAATCAAGGACTCATTAACAGTTTCTTTCAGCAAAGAAATGGAAGACAGTGGAACAACTATGTTACCTATCCTGTATATACATACATACAAAACTTCTCCTTCTTTCCCTTCTCTTTTCCCACATCCCAGTTACCCTTTACCATTGAGCATTTTCCTATCATTTCACAATGTCTATCATACCTCTGACTTTTTATTAACTCTTTCAGGTTTTACATTAGTGAGACAATTCGGTGCTTGCACATGCAGGTCTGATTTATTTCACTTATGAGTATGGTCTCCAGTTGTGACCATTTACCTATAAAAGCCTCGAGTTTATCTTTCTTTATAGCTGAGTAATACTCCATTATATAAAAGTACCACAATTTTCTTATCCAATCCTTGGTGGATGGACATTTGGGTTGCTTCCACAATTTACAATTATAAATTGTGCTGCTATGGACATAGGTGCACATATATCGCTGTGATATGAGGTTTTTAGATCTTCTGGGAAAATACCCAGCAGGGGGATAGCTGGGTTGAATGGGACCTCTAGTCCTAGTTTTCTGAGGAATCTCCAAACTGAAGGAAATGTACAATCTCTATTCAGACTGCAGACAGCTTTAACAGCCATCTTGTTTTCAGTTAGAATGAACAACTTTTCTCTTGAGCTAAATAAAAAACTTTGATCCTTTGTAGAATAGCTTCAGGACAGGAACACAAAGCAGAGTTCTACAAGTTGAACACTGTACAAAGGTATGACACCTAAGGGGATAGCTCTCATTTCCTAGACATCATAGATGTATATGTTTGTTCTAACAATTTTCTGCCAGATAGTAGTCAAGTGACTTGATCTAACAAAATCAACATGCTATGCCAATTTTCTGACAAATGAAAGCAACATTTTTAGGAAAGAGTGCCTTTTCCTGATGTGCCCAGAAGGGGTCTTAGGAGCTAAACCTGATAGTGATACCTTAAATTTAAATACAATGGCTTCCTTAACAACTCCCTGGAATTCAATAAACCATATGCTGAGAAGTGATTTCCAAAACAATTTATTCAATTCTATGTCACACTTAACCTAAGCATGATTTTAAAGCAGAAACCTGTAACTAGGATTTTAAACAGGAATTTAAAGGGACTCTAGTCTAAAAAGATGTATGTCCATGGGTCCATACTGTTACATTCGTTCCCAAGAACATATTAAAGTTTATAAATATACTTTAATTGCTGAACACCCCGATAGATAGGCACACACATACACACTGATAGACATTTAGGGGAACACTACATTCTATTTTATAAAATAAAGTGTTGCCCAATTTCAGAATCACAAAATAAAGCTAGAGGTCTAGAGAGAGAGGAGAGAAATGAAATTATATGAAAGAGGAGGCTCTGGCTGTTTGTTTTGGTTCCTACAACTTGCAATGCTCTCCTGTCTAACCTATTTTCAGCCTGTCTCCCTCTTATAGGCAGTGAACTCCCTAAAGTTTACATGCTCTTCTGTGAGTTTAATTGAATGAACTTTGCTAAGGACTTACAGGTGATGAAGAACAACGTACAGATGGAAGCCATTCCATTGTGGAAGGTTATCTGAAGGAAGTTAAATCTAAACTATGCCTGAAGATTAGGTAGGACTTTGACAGAAAAAATGAGAAAAGAGCCCCACAAAGCAGAGAGAATATTTTAAGCATAGACATGGAGGAGGTAGAAAGGGTGGTGTTATAAAAGTCTGCAAAGTTTTACATGGATCGAACTTCCAGAGCATCAGAAAGAAAGGCTGGAAAAGCTAGGTTGGAGTTAAATTATGGGGGGCTTTGAATGTCAGGTGAAGAAATATCCATTCTATTCCATAAGCAGTACAGAATCTTGAAATGTCTTTAGTAAGAGCAACATGATTAGCTTTAGATTGAAGAAAAATTCTTAATATATAAGATGGGATGGACAGGAAGACTCTGAAGAAAGGAAGGTCAATCTAAATAAAAGTCACTAGGAACCTGAACCTATGGTCATAAGCATGGGAATTAGTTAAAAGAGATGGTGACAAGAATGTTTTGTAGCTAATTTGATGTGAATGTTTGGGGGACAGAGAAGAGTGGAAGATGATTCTTAACTTTCTAGCCTGAAGTTATAAAAACTTTCAAAGAACAGAGAAGCAAAAAAGCCTTAAATAATAGCTAGAGGAAGACTGTAAACTCAGTTTGGGAGAATTTGAGTTTGAGTTGTTGTGAGGCTAAAGCTCAAGAAAGTGATTGGACAGAGGCTAAAATTTAAGGGTTCAGGACCAAAGTGTGCATGTTTTTCCATGAAAGTCAATGAGGGGTGGAAATGTCTGTGTACCTCCCCTCAACTGTGTTGAAAACAATGAAACTGAATCAATAGCATCAGATGAGGAGAAAGATAATGATATGAGAAAATAGTCCCTGGAGAAGTGGATAGGTAATGAAATACTTGGATTAGAGGTTGCAGTATTGGAGGAGAAGGAAGACAATGTGTGAGTTTTTAAGAAATTTTAAAGAGTTGATCCTGAGTATTTTTTTCTATCTTCCCTCATGGCTATTTTGTCTTTGTTGATGAAAATCCTCTGAATGGTTTGGAAAGGAAAGGGAATATTGTTGATGTACTGTGATCAGACAGATTGTGGATGGCTGCATTAGGCATTTTCCATTGCTGGGACAAAATTACCTGATGAACAAAACTTAAACGAGGGGAAAAAAAACCTTATATGAACTCACAGTTTCAGAAGTTTAAGTCCATGATCATCTGGCTCCAAATGAGAAGCATCATGCTAGAAGTGCGTGATAGAAGAAAGCTGCTCACCTCGAGGCAGACGGTAAGCACAGCAAGCAAGAAAGAGCCAGGGAGGAGACACATCCTCCAAACGTAGTATGCCCCCAGGACTATCTAGTCCAACCTGGCTCCAACTCCTAATAACACACTCAGCTATGAACTCATCAATATATTGATCCGCTGATGAGGTTAGCACCCTAAATCCATGAATCTTCAATGGATGCTTAATGTTTAAATGATGAGAGTAACTTATCATCCAAGTCCTTAAGTGTATGCCCAGGAATTTACCATATTTAGGGAAAACAGTAAGGGAGGTTAATTTTTATCCAGTTGTTAATAGCCAAAGCATAGGATAATAGGAACATCATAGAACACTATAGCTGTGTTAAAATAAGGATGATATATTATTCTCTGTATCAAAGATTCTGCTTTAAAATTCTGCACACACAGTAGGTCCTTAATAACTGTTGAACTAAGAACAAAAAGCAGTCAGAGAGAAATATTAAAAGAGTTCTAAGTAGAGCAAGATAAACTATACTTAGGGTATTACAAAATTTGCTCTGAAAATTTTTAGGGATTGTGGAGATTTTCTTAAAGAAAAATATTCTTACCCGGTAAATTTTGTCTTAAATATCAATTGAATAAGCCCCTTAAAATGGCTACATATAAAATAATCGGGGAATAACCTGATAAACCTTTAAAAATGTCTTGGAGAATGTTACTACATCCTTGTAAAGGGAACAATTAAAGAGGAAGGGATAACAATCATAAAAATATATGCAACAAATACCAGTGCACTCAACTATATAAAATAATTATTAACTGACATGAAAAATCAAATAAGCACTAACACAATTGTATTGAGGGATCTCAATACCCTACTGTCACAAAAGACAGATCAATTAGATGAAAAATATACAATGAAATATTGGAAATGACACAAACTTTTGAATAATGGACTTAGTAGATGTCTACTGAGTGTTCCACCCCACATCAGAATACATACTCTTCTCAGCTACACAAGGGATGTTCTCCAAGGTAGACCATATAGTAGTTCATAGAACATGCTTAAGCAAATGCAAAAGAATTGAATTATCCCATGCAAATTATCAGGCCACAGTTCAATGAAATTAGAAATCAGTGGCATAAGAAACAACCAGAACTTCATAAACACATGGAAGTTAAATAGCACCCTCCTGAACAAACAATGGGTCACAGATGAAATTGAAGAAGAAATTAGACAGTTTCTACAATTAAATGATAATGACAGTATAACATACTGGAACCTATGGGACACAGTGAAAGCAGTTGTAAGAGAAAATTTTCTAGCAGTGAATACTCCTATCAGGAAAACAGAGCAAGTACAAATAAAGAACTTAGGGGCTGGGGATTTAGGCACAGTACCTGCCCAGCAAGCGCAAGGTCATGAGTTCAATACCCAGCACGGGGAAAAAAAACCAAAAAAAAAAAAAAAGAACTTAATGGTAAACCTCAAACTTCTAGAAAAAGAGCAGGCTAAGCCAAAAGCTCATATGAGGGAGGAAATTATAAAGACCAGAGCAGAAATTAATGCATTGGACACTAAAAAATAATACAAAGTATCAATGAATCAAAGAGTTGATTCTTTGAAAGATTACATAAAATTGACAAGCCCTTAGCCAATCTTATCAAAAAAAGGAAGAAAATACTCAAATCCATGCAATTAGGAATGAAAAGGGTGAGATGTCAGTGGACACAGCAGAAATCCAGAAGATCATCTACACCTACTTTGAAAACTTGTATTCTAGTAAGATGAAAAATGCAGAAGAAATGGGCAGATTCCTAGATACACATGTAAAATACCAAAGCTGAATCGAGAAGATATAAAAATGCTAAATAAACCAGTATCAATCAATGAAATTGAAGATGTAATTAAAAATCTACCAACAAAGAAAATCCCAGACCCTTATGGATTCACTCCTGAATTCTACAAGAAATTTCAAGAAGACCTAACATCACTACTTCTCAAACTCTTTAATGAAATTGAAAGGGAAGCAAGACTGCCAAATTCATTCCTGGAAGCAAGCATTACCCTGACACCAAAACCAGAGAAGAACCGAACTAAGAAAGAGAATTACAGGCCAATCTTCCTCATGAACATAGATGCAAAAATCCTCAATAAAATACTGGCAAACAGAATGCAGCAAATCATAAAGAAGATGATACACAATGACCAAGTGGGATTCATCCAGGGATGCAGGGATGGTTCAACATACAGAAATCAATATTAACAGAGCCAAGGACAGAAAACATACGATCTTCTCAACAGACGCAGAAAAAGCTTTTGACAAAATCCAGCACCCATTCATGATAAAAACCCTATGGAAAATTAGAATAGATGGGCTTTATCTCAATCTGATGAAAGCCATCTATGACAAACAAACAGCCAATATCATACTAAATAGACAGCAACTGAAAGCTTTGTGTCTAAAATCAGGAAAAAGACAAAGATGTCCCCTCTCTCCACTCTTATTCAACATAGTCCTGGAAACTTTAGCCAGAGCAATTAGACAAAAAATAAGAAGAATAACAATAGGAAAGGTAGAAATTAAACTATCATTATTCACAGATGACATGATACTCTACATGAGAGACTGCAAAAACTCCATTACAAAACTTTTATATTTAATAAGAGAATTTACTACCATAGCTGGATACAAAGTCAACACTCAAAAATCAATAGCCTTCTTGTATGCAAATAACAAACTCACTGAGAAAGAAATTAGGGAAACAACACCTTTCACAGTAGCATCCAAAAAAATGAAATACCTAAGAATAATCTAAGATTGAAATACCTAAGAATAATCTAAGATTGTAAAAGATCTCTCCATTGAAAAATACATTACTCTGAAAAAGGAGATTGAAGCAGATATCAGACAATGGAAAGATATCCTTTGCTCTTGGGTAGGAAGAACCAATATAGTGAAAATGGCTATAACTCCAAAATGGTTATACAGATTTAATGCAATTCTGATCAAAATTTCAATAGCATATCTCACAGAATTAGAGAAAACAATCCTAAAATTCATTCAGAACTAGAAGAGACCTAGAATAGCAAAGGCAACTCTGGGTAACAAAAGCAACTCTGGGTAACAAAAGCAAGGCAACGGGCCTCACAATCCCTGACTTAAAATTATACTATAAAACTACTGTAATAAAAACAGCATGATACTGGCAAAAAACCAAACCTTGAAGATCAGTGGAACAGATTAGAAGATTCAGAAACAACTCCAAACATACTCAGCCATTTTATCTTTCACAAACATGACAAACATGTTCACTGGAAGAAAGACAGCCTCTTTAATAAACGGTGCTGTAAAAACTGGCTCTGCACATGCCAGAGATTAAAATTGGACCCATATCTTTCACCATGCACTAAACTAAATTTGAAATGGATTAAAGTTCTAAATATTAAAGCAGAAACATTAAATCTGCTGGAAGATAGAATAGGTATGTATGAAATATCATATCTTTTTTTTGCACCAGGAATCAAACTTGCAACCTTGCGCTTGCCAGGCAGGCACTGTGCCACTGAGCTATCTCCCCTGCCTGGAAGACAGAATAGAGAAAACTCTTGAAGACATTGCTGTAGGTAAAGACCTTATGATCCCTGATCCCACAGGAACTATTACAAAGAATCAACAGCTGGGATCTCATGTTATTAAGAAGCTTTTGCACAGCAAAGGAAATCACCAACAGACTGAAAAGACAACCAACAATGTGGGAAAAAAAAATGTTTGCTAGCTGTTCCTCAGACAAAGGATTGCTATCAAGAACATATAAAGAACTCAAAAATATCAAACCTCTCAAATTTAAAGACCCAATCCAAAAATGGGCATCTGAGATGAATATTCACATCTCAGATGAAGAAATACAAACAGCAAGTAAATATATGAAAAAAATGTTCAACACCACTAGTCATTCAAGAAATGCAAATTAAACCAATGTAAGATTCCATTTCTATCTAGAAAGAGTGGCTATTTTCAATAAGTCAACTAATAAATTCTGAAGGAGCTGTAGGGGGAAAGGAACACTTCTCCACTGTTGCTGGGAGTGTAGACTTGTACAACCACTGTGGAAATCAGTGTGGAAATTCCTCAAAAACCTAGGATTAAAGGTCCAATTTGACGCAGCTACTCCCCTTCTGGGTATTTTTCCCAAAGAACTGAAGACATCATACCACAGCAATATACGCGCACCCATGTTTATAGCAGCACAATTTGTAATAGCTAAACCTTGGAAATAGCCCAAATGCCAATCAACTGAGGAATGTATTAAAATATGTCATATTTTTATACAATGGAATACTACTCAGCTATTAAAAAGATAAACTCGAGGCTTTTATAGGTAAATAGATGCAACTAGAGACCATATTCATAAGTGAAATAACTCAGCCTTGCATGTGTAAACATTGTATTGTCTCCCTAACATAAGAAACTGAAAGAGTAAATAAGATCCAAAAGGTAAAATAGATATTGTGAAAGGTAAAGAAACTGCTCAAAAGGAAAAAACAACTGGGATAGGGGAAAGGAGAAAAGAAGGAAGGAAACTTTAAAAAATATATATATATATACATATATACACAAGATAAATAAGATAATTGTATTACTAATTGTTATTAGTTCATTGCAAGGAACAGTTAGTGCTTATATTGTTTGATCAATTTTGCATTCCTATATCTTATAATCTGAGCACTTACTTTGAAGATAACAATATACAATATCATAACCATTGTTCATTTTATCATCTTATTTTGAAATTGTACATCATGTTTTTTTTCTTTTTAAAATTAAAAAAAAACTAGGATTGGAGGTCCCATTTGATCCAGCTATTCTCCTTCCAGGTATCTTCCCAGAAGAATTAAAAACATCACACCACAGTGTTATATGCACACCCATGTTTATAGCAGCACAATTCGTAATAGCTAGAACTTAGAAACAACTCAAATGCTCATCAACCAAGGAATGGATAAAAAGATGTGGTCTTTCTATATACTCAAGTATGACTCAACTGTAAGAAAACTAAACTGGAGACTTTTATAGGTAAATGGATGCAACTCAAGACCATACCCATAAATGAAATAAACCAGATGCACATGTGTAAACAACATATTGTCTCCCTAGTGTGAGAAGCTGAAGGAGTAAATAAGAACCAAAACGTACAACAGACATTGTAAAATGAGAAGAGACTTCAAAACGAAAGAGAAACTGGATGGGGGAATGGAGAACAGAAGGAAGGGAAAACAAAACAAAACAACAACAATATATATATATATATATATATATATATATATATACACACACATATATAATGATAGGCTAGTTATACTACTAATTTTCCTTAGCTCATTGAAAAGTAAGTTTTGTGCTAATATTGTTTGGACAATTAAATAACAATATCTTGTACTCTGAGTAACTTTTTTTTCCTTTCCGGTACCGGGAATTGCACTCACAACCTCATGCTTGCCAGGCAGGCACTGTGCTGCTGAGCTAAATCCCCATCCCCTTACCTGTTGCTTTTGTTTTTTTGAGTAACTAATTTAAAGATAACAATAAACAATGTATTAACCATTGTTACCCTCCTATTATTTGTTTTGAAATTTGGGGTTTTTTTCCTTTTTAAAATAAAAAAATAAGTTCTTATTTACTTTCCTCATTCCTGGGACAAAAGACTTAATAGCTGCAATGAAAAAGAGAGGCTTATTTTGATTCACAGTTTGTATAGGTTTCAGTCCTTAAACCCTGGCTCCAAAACAGGACAGGGTGGCAGAGGAGAGCTGTTTGTGGCATGGCAACCAGGAAGCAGAGAGAGTCAAGGGAGGATCTGTGGAGGGATGCAAACACTTCCAGGCCACTCTTTCAGTGACCCTCTTCCAAACAAAGCCCACCTCCTGACAAGAAGTCAGCTATAAGCCCCCATAAGCCAATCACCTTCCAAAATCCCTACCTACAGGCACATGAGATCTTGCAGGGGACATCTAGACTATGAAGCCAAGGCCAGAATAGGCACCCAACTTTTTGATAGTTCATGTGGGAAGAACAATATAAGTGTGAAGTCTGCAATCTGATTTGGAAGAAACAACACATACACGGAGCCAGGGATATATCAATACTAGGAAATATATGATTTGGCTACAGCATGTGAAGCACAGAGAATAATGCTGTAGAATTATAAAAGACAACTGTACATGATGGAGTAGTTAGGGAAGGCTTCCTGATGGAGATGAATTTAGTTCTGTGGAGAGGCAAAAGCCTTCTACTACAAGGGAGTAACATACGCAAAGAATCAGAAGCAACAGGAACTGTATTTAGTTGATATCAAAGAGCTTTGAGAGAAAGGTAGAGAGATTTGGATCTTATTCTGTATACTAGGATATTATTTAAGGTTTTTGAGTAGGAGAACATCATAACAAAAGTACTGTTTCTAAGATATACGCTGTGACACTATACAGGATAGATTATAGGGGAACAAGAAAAGAGAGAGGGAGATTACCTAAATTGATGCAGAAATTTAGGTGAGAGATGGCAGTAGTTTACATACTACAAACAATAACGATCTAAAATCATGTATTGAATCCCTATTCCATGTGGCACACTATTCTGATTTCTATCTAGATGGCCTTCCTCAAGCCTTTTGTGCTCATAGCTAGGGCTTTGGGGAGATGACTGGATCATGGTGTAATACTGGATGATGAGTGTGTGATACTGGATTACTCCACTGATGGATTTACAGCTGGGTGTGATGTTGGGAGTTGAAACCTGGTGGTAAGAGGTTGGTCGCTCTGGGTGTGAACTTGAAGGTATATATCTCTCTCATCTTCCCTTGATGGCCCGCTGCTTCCTGCTTGCCTTGCTATGAAGTGTTTCTCCTCTGTGATACCCTTCTGCCATGCCTCCCTACCTTAGAGCCAGCCGACTACAGATCAAAACTTCTACAAACTCTGAGCTAAAATAAAGTTTTCCTCATTTAACTTGTGGGTGTCTTGTATTTTATCCTGGCAACAGGAAAAGTAACTAATACAGGAACTGTGTCAGGAACTATAACTTACATGAAGTCAATTATAGCCAAATAAAGGAAATGAGACAAGTATGCAGATAACTGTAATCCTAAAAAGAAAATGAGATTGGACAAAGAGAAACTCTTAAATTCAAAAGAGATAAGAATTGATTGGGAAGCAGCACGATGAGGCAGATGTGGGTTTAGAGATTAAAAAAGTACATTTCAGAATTTTTAATTGAGGGCAGGGGCTCAGAGGTGATGTGGATGGAATTCTAGGCAAACAACATGGTGGGGGAAAAAGTAACTAAGGGTGCAACACAGGTTTTTAGAAAACAGAGGATGTGAAGCCAGAGAAGATAGCATAGAATATTGACAGTTTCTCATTTTCTCTGTTTTGCAACTCAACCTTGGTCATACTCTGTCTGGATTCTTGGTGCCATCCCAGGATCTGGGATGCTTTTGTTTCATTTCTGGACCACCTGTATCTATGCCCCATCTTTCTGGAACGTGAGAATATTGACTTTCAGAGACCTGAGATGGAGTTGGAGAAGGGAACCATTTCCCCCATGCATTTCATACAGGGTCAGTGTCTGCACAAAGCACCATCATACTGAATCCTTGGAATTCAAGAGACTGTTTCAGTGTTAGCTTTGCTGCTAATATATGTCTACTTGGCATATCTTTGGAAGACCTTATCATGCATGTAGGGACCATTACTCCAAATCAGCTTTCTCTATATGCTTACAATATTGATATTACAGAATGAACCTTCAGAGACATGCCTCAGTCAGACATGTGAGAGCCATAAAAATGCAATGATATTTCTAGACTGCCATTTGATTTTTATATCATACTCTATAGTCTTACAAAGCATTCCTATATTTCCTATATACTATGTCCTTGGATGCTCAAACCAACTGTGTATGATTAACCATATTAATTTCATCCCCATTATGCAGAAGAGAAAACTAAAGTTAAAGGGCACTTAACATCTAAGGATGAGAGTCAAAATTGAAGTCCAAAGCTCCTGAGTGTAAAAACAATTCCTAATCTACCTCAGGCTAGCTGATACAAGGTTTGTAAAGCAGCTTATTTGAGCCCAGAAATAATCCAACTTCCCTAAACAAAGTAGGACTATATGTACCTTCTGCCTTCGTTTTAGTATTATGTCCTTTAAAGCTAACCAAACCCAGAGACTAAGAATTCAGGTATAGTTTGAAGATAATCATAATGACTTTTTAAAACTTAAAATCCCTTTAAAATAATTATAATGATGATTCATCATTTAAGTGGTTGGAGACTTTCTCAGATCAAAATTCTCAAAAGGTTCAACCGTTTTTAAAGGATTAAAAAACACAGCAGTCTAGTGGTTCGTTTTATTCTTAGCTGCACTTTTGTGATTCAAGGTACACCTTTTAACTTCTAGTTTTTACTTATCCATGTAAGTAAGCATATTTCTCAAAATAGAATATCTAGGAAACACTTTAAAATTCTAGGCTGAAGGACATTTCAATAGCTTACAAATTCTGTACTGCACTTTGCATAGCTTCAAAATGAATATGACATCAATACAAAATGGAATTCATTTATTGAAAACAAAGTATACGGAGCAAGGGTTAAAACACAGACATCTGCCTGCTTACTGTGTTTTGATAGGCGCAGCTCAGAACTGTGTTCCCCTTCCATCTCTCCCACAATATGGTATTGTTACATCCAGTTGGATCATCTTCCTGTAGAGCAGTGTGGCACTAAGACCGATATCACTGAGTGAAGATTTTTCTAAGGCAGTGGCTTCTTGAAGAAAGCTAGTTCTGTATTTCATTTCCTCCTTTTTAAATCCTGCATTATGTGGAAGGAGAAATATTTTAGGCCTTTTTGAATAATATTCCTCTGTTTTATGCCTTGATATCTTTGTCTTTAAAGTGAAGTTATTAAGATCTGTTATTACTTGAGGATCTTAAGGTATGAAATGAAAAGCTAAATATGAGAGTAATGATATATTAGTTGGTTTCAGAGTCAGACATATTTCAGTTGAAATCCCAGACCTGTTACTTCTCAGCTCTGTGACCTTGGTAAAAGACCCTCACTCAACCCTCTGAATTACATTTTCCTCATTTATCATGTAAGACTAATAATTCCCACTTTGTAGGGTTGATCTAAGGATCAAATATACTCCAAGTTCTTAGTCCAATGCCTTGCACTAACTGATTCTTTAAAAATTTATAGCTGTTATGATGTAGAAGACAATGATTTTGTTTCAGACAAGTGCTATCCTTGATCACTGCCTCTGCTCCCCAGCGCTTTCAAAACAGATGAACACACATGGCTGCAATAATTACTGAGGGAGAATCTTGAATGCTGGGCGCACAAACCCTACACTTGAAGCCAACCTTATCTTTATTCAGGCCATGTGTTTTTCACACCTTTGCAACCAAGATTCAGAGTTAGTGCAATATGTAAACTTATACTCTATTTCTGAGAGTTCCTGACTAGAGTGGCCTTCATATACACTTTTATTTGCTACAAGTGCAAGGCCAAGTTACTATGTCTTGGAAGCTTTTCTTCATTGTCTTGGCTTCTGATGACCTCACCTTATCATCCACCAGCTGTTTAGTTTCTAGCCACTATTTATAATTCACAGAGTGCCGATTCAGATAGGCAGAGATGTGGTGGCAGCTTGATTGTTACTGTAACAACTTTTAATCAGGCTGACCTTGTTCCATTGGTGGGTTTTAAGGGGGAGCCTTCCACTGTATTTCAGCTGCGGACCTAAACGAATCCTGTTGCAGAATGACACATGAGCTAGGTCTGCTTCATGCTTCCCAGAAGTGCAGTGCTGTCTGGATACCATTTGTAACCATTTGCCTGTCTTCTGAGGTGGGTGCTTCAGCAAATACAACCATGACTAGCCATTGTTCGCACCTGCAGCATACACCCACATGAAGGGCAGCCATGTGTGCCTTGTTTTCCAAGTTCTTTTCATAGAAAGCTAATGTACACATTTTCTGATTTCAAGGAAAGAAAAGAAGCATCACATGCACCTAGCCATCTTTTCTAGACTAAAGTCAAGCCTAGAGACTGATGTTTGGTTTCCAGGGAGAGTTTTATGGGGAAAGTTAAAATAGTGTAGCTGGAGAAACTGCCAGCAAAGTTTCAACGCAACTGTAGGAGCAGTTAGATGCCTCTGCACTCTATGTGTGCCGAAGCAAGAACAGGCCTCACACCAGTTCTGTCTGCAGCAGCCCGGGGAAGGTTGTGAGCTGGCTCAGCTCTGGAGCCCAACATGCTTAATTATTGGCCTTTCTTTCTAAGGATCCTGGTAAATAAACAAATAATGGAAGTAGCTGACCCATCTCCTCAGTGTCTTTTAGTTCCATTTCTATTGAATTCTGTCTTAGCTGCTTGGGTCAAGTCTTCTAGAACAGCAGATACTTGTTCTGTGGGATGACTGTTGATGGAACATTTGAATATTTCATCACTTATGGGAAGGCCATTCCCAGCTTCTACTTAGTGTGTGTGTGTGTGTGTGTGTGTGTGTATGAGGTAGGGGGAGTGGGAAGAATGCAGAAGGACAGAAAGCTTCGAGTGAGGAATGGTCTCACAGACTGTCTTACTTTTCTCACTGCTGAGACAAAATACTCAACACCCAAAGTTAAAAGGAGAAAGGCTTATTTCAGCTCACACTTTTTAGAGATTTCAGTCCATAATCAGATGGCTTTAAGGTAGGGTGGCTTGGTAGAGGGTAGCAAAAGCAGCAAGTGACAAGTGACAACAACAGCCCTCTTTCTGTCCTTTATATTCTATCCTTAAGGGTGTGTAGCACTCACACCCATGGTGGGGCACTCATGATCCTAGCACTGCACCGTGAATTAATCCCAGCATCACATTCTTAATTCCAGCATCACTTACTCTGTATCCAGCCACCTCTGGAAATCCCGATCTATGACCTCATGAGGCTTTGGGGGGACATCTAGATAGAAGCCATAACACAGGCTGTTACTTCTCCTATCTGTCCAAAGGGGCACAAAGTTCTTATTTTTTATGTCACTATGCAGTTTACTGTGTAACTCTAATTTCAGAGTTTACATTTCCTTCCCAACAGCATCAATGTAGTAGTGACCTGAATGAAAAAGGTTACTGATATTCTTTGTGAGAAACTAACCTGGCATGGGCAGGCTGTTGAAGCAGTGGGCTAACAACGTCCTCTGCCTTAACCTTTCCCTCTCCAGGAGAAAAGGCCCAAAACTCACGAGAGGTAAAAATGCCACTCAGTTCATTCTCACATCCTGACAATTATTTTGTCAGCTTACAGAGGCACCTGCTTAAACCTCCGCACTTCACAAGTCACTACAGTACCTTTGGGACAGTGAGGACCATCATTCCTGGGGAATCCTATAGGGAGAGTTCTATGTCAGGGAATAGGTAGGAATCTTTAGCTTTTTTGGAGGGAGGGGTTACTGGAGATTGAACCCAGGGCCTTCAGCCTGAACTATATCCCCAGCCCATTTTTCATTTTGAGACAGGGTCTCATTAAATCACTAAATTGCCCGGGCTGGATTCGAACTTGCAGTCCTCCTGCCCCAGGCTCCCAGTGTTCTGGGATTGCAGGCATGTGCCACTACACCCAGATATGCCTTTAACTTTTATGGGATGTAGTATGGTGCGCTGTTGGAACACGTTGAACCAATGGTGACTCATAGTAGGCACGTGATCTTCTGAGTCACCACTGTCAAGGGATGCTGATTCTCCAGTGCTCAGTGTGAGTTCTTGATAGTTACACAGACTTTACAGAGCCTCAGAGAAATAGGAGAATCTATTTTGAAGCTCATCACTCCTCACCTCACCTCCTCCATTCTCTATTGAATCCATTTTTGGTTCTCTGTATACTTATGCACATCCGTATAGATTTGCCCCTGCTAATGTATGCATGTTTTTCTTCCTACCAGTGTGAGTTAGTGTTTTTGTGTAGGAGTTGAGCATTATGTTTTTTAGTCAAATCTTGTAAGGGGCATTCTCGGGAGAATTAATAGAGCAATTTGTTTAGAAAGCACTTCCCACCTCCAGATGTCCCTAAGCAGACTGAGATGATTACAGAAAGGACCAATTCCTATCAGAACTCTCTGCATTAAATAGCCAGATTTTGAATCAGTCATTTGGGATCTAGGAAAAGGTATTGGGACTATAGCCTGCAGGATAGAGGTCCTAGGGGATGGGATAAAAAAGAAAAGAGCTCTGGTGAAAGTTTAAAAGGATTCCTACCAAGAAAGGATACCATAGACCCAGCCAGATGCCTAATTTACTTTTCAATGCTTGGAAATACCACACAAATAACTCTTGCATTTGAATTCTTCAGGTGTCTAGAGGTCGATTTATTTTGCATTTAACAGAGGGTAAAAAGATCTTTGCTGATGTTTTTGTTTAAAGATCTCAAACAAACTTCCCACCATATCTATTTGTAAGCTAATTTGGGTGGGGGTAGTTTATGCAGTATTTAACTTATTTTTACATCGTTAAGCCACTCTTTGGGGAGAAAGTAGTACTTATGTTGGAAAAGTTTTCCAAAAAGAACACAGAAAAGTTGTGCTACTATCTTCTCATCCCTGAGAGAGTTTTTTTTTTTTTCCTGAGAATTGAAGTGAGCCACTTGTACTCTCTGACTGCCCTGAACACAAAAGATTATTGTGAAAAAAACAGAAATTGGTCAAATATTGGTACAAATGAGGGATAGCATCAGAAATCTAGCCCAAGTTGGATTTCAAGAGTTGGCTGATAATGACAACTAGTCAGTTCTTGGCAGTATAAACTCATGAAGTCTGACTGTTCTTGTATAAATATCTAAAACCAGTATTCTGCTGTGAGTTCCAATTACTGAGTTTTAATTCCTGTTAGTGTCTTATTAAAGTATGTGTGTCAGGCGGTTGTGGTACAGTGGTCTCACGTCTCAATTGCTATGAAAGTATGTATTGCTTTTCCTAGAAGTTAAAGAATTTAAATGTTTTGCTTATGTATGACTATATATCTTTCCAAATATAAATTTCACAAATTTATAGAGCATTGTAAATATACTTGTCATGCTTTCTTACTTATTTTGTCTACACAGAGGGCAGTATAATTTGAAAAGGAATTGTAGGTTTATGAGCTTTTCCCTTCTGCTCACATCAGGAATGGTAAATAAACTCAAATTAGATAATATATTTTCAGTATTACATGCAGTTCTAGGAACTCTGATTTTATGAATCATAGTATATATGCTTTAGTAATTATATACAAGCAATAAGCTATACTTCTACTAGTTAGGACAGTCATTACATGCATGCACACACATGCATATACATACACAGATGTTTACACACATATGAAAGCTTCCAAAGGCATTTAAGGCAGCAGAATGAACTTCAGGGGGATTGTTTCTCTAAAGATATTCTATACTTAGCAATAACAATAGTTACCAAAATCATAATCCATAAAAGTCGAATTTGACAAATTAGGCCTCGTCAAAATTTAAAACTTTTGCTCTGTGAAAGGTCCTGTTAGAGAATGAAAAAATAAATTATAAACATGGACAAAATATGCTCATTCACATTTCTAACAAATCACATACCTAACAAATGATTTATACAATCATGTATCTAACAAGTCACATATCTAATAAATGATTTATATGTAGAATGTATAATAAATGCTGAAAACTCAGCATTTAAAACAAACACAAAAAATTGAAAATCAGCAAAAGACATACAGACATTTTATCTGAGAGGTATATAGATGGAAAATAAGCATAAGAGATGTTCAATATCATTAATGATTAAAGCAGTGCAAATTAAGACTACAATAAGCTACCATTGCACACCTATTAGGGTCACTAAAATAAAAAATAATTGCAACACCAAATACCACAGAATATATAAACTATCACTCACATATTGCTGCTGGAAAAGTATAGGCACTCTGAAAACTAGTTTGTCAGTTACTTCGAAAATTAAAATAAACTTACCATATGATCTAGTAATTGCACTCTTGGGAATATATTTCAGAGAAATGAGAAGTGATTTTCATGCAGAAATGTCTATATAAATATTCGTAGCAGCTTTATTCATAATAGCCAAATACTGGAAACTACCCAAATGTCCTTCCATGAGTGAATGGTTGAACAAATTCTGATACATCTATACTACAGAATACTGTGAACAACATAACTTTGATGAACATCAAGGAAATTATGCTGCAAGTAAAAAGCCAATCTCAAAAGAATACATACTGAATGACTCCATTTATGTAACAATTGTGAAACAACAAATTATAAAGATGGTGAATAGATTTGTGGTAGCCAAGGGTTAGGGCTGGAAGGAGCAGAGAGCGTGGGTGTGCCATAGGAAAGCAGCATATAGAAGTCTTTTGGTAATGGTACAGTTTGGTATCTTGTGATCCAAACCTGCCCTGCACATGGTAAAGTTATATAGATACACACAAACACACACACTCACACACACACACACACACACACACACACCAATGTACATATAATTACTGAAAGATAAATAGATCCTATGGATTGTACCAATGTCAATCTCTGGCTTGTAATATATACTGTAGTTATGCAAGATGTTAACCTTGTAGAAACTAGGTCAAGGGTACATGGGACTTCTCTGTACATTTCTTTTGAAGTCTATAATTATTTAAAAATAATTTTAAAAAGTTTTTGAAAATGCAAATTTAACATTTTGGATCCTGTATAATTTATGTATGGTATATAATTAATTTCTGTGTTTTGTATATTAAAAATAACCCCCAGCAAGGTGTGGTGGCACATACTTCTAATTCTAGCACTGTACAAGTCTGAGTCAGGAGGATCACAGACTCCAACCCAACCTGGGAAACTTGACAACTTAGTGAGACCATCTCTCAAAATAAAAAAAAAAAAAATTGTAAAGGGCTGGGGATGTAGCTTAGTGTGATTGCTCTGGGTTCAGTCTTGAGTATTTCAAAAAAATGTTTGTTTTGGTCCTGTGGGTTTTTTTTTTTTTTTTTTTTTTTTTGGTAACTAAATATAGTCATAGAGCTTCTGATATAAAAGAAGTTAATTTTCTTGTGTAAGAATGTCCTCAAGATGATTAATGTTACTGGATTTGGAGTTTCTTGGGGGTAGAATTGTTAGTGTGTTGTGGCAGACAGACACTAAAGTGACCTCCAATGATTCCTGCCTTCTGGGTCCTTCATGTAATATTTTTCCCTTGACTGTGGGCTCAACCTGTGACTTTGCTTCTAGCGAACAGAAAATAGAAGTTTATGAGATGCCATTCCCATGATAGTGTGTGTGTGTGTGTGTGTGTGTGTGTGTGTGTGTGTATGAAACTCCATGTCACTAGGTACCAGGTAAGCTAGGCAGACTCCCCTTTGCTGGCCTCATAGAAATGAGCAACCATGAAGAAGTGGCCTGATGGAGAAGACCATATAGTAAAGAACTGTGGGTGGCTTCTAGAGGCTAAATATAGCCTCCAACAAGACATTGAAGCTTCAGTCTTGCAACCACAAGGATATGAATTTTGCCCACAGATTGAGGAAACTTGGCTAAAAAATCCTTCCCCAGTCAGGCTTCTGATGAGACCATAGCTCCGGCAGACACCTCAATCACAATCTGGTGAGACCCTGAGGCAGAGGGCTCAGCCAAGCATGCCTGAACTTCTGACCTACAGTAACTGTAAGATAACAAATTTCAAGGTGATTTTTTAAGCTACCAAGTTTGTGGTAACTCAAAGCAACAACAGAAAACTAACACACGTATTAATCCCCTATGGGTCCTACTTAGCTGGGGCCACAGTCTACACAGATACACTGCCTATGACCTGTCTGATTTTAAGACAGAGAAAGGTCGAAAAGAGCTGCGTCACACTTCTTTTGCTCATTGTGTCCTGAAATAGTGTTTATTTTTCTTGGTAAAGGGGCTACCTAGACATGGTTGAGCCCAGAGTTTTATAACATCATTGTTAAATTGTAATAGACTAGGTTTTTAATAAGGTTATTTGTTTAGGGTTTTGTAATAATCAGTACTCAATCATGGCAGACTAATTGAAATACATTTATATTTGGCCTTTAGGATGTGTTTTATGCTTTTAATTAAATATTTATATAGCCCGAATGACTTCATATCCCATTCATAAAATAGATGGCATTCTATCAGTCTCAGGCAAAGCACTCAACTTAAGCAGAATGCTTTTTGAAACTTGGAAAACCTGTATTTTACTACTGTTTGTAGCTTTTCTCAGTTGTTTGTTATGAAGAAATGACCTTGTGACATTTACCTTGAGGAAATGAATTAAGCATTCTGATGCAAAAAAACCTCTGGGGGCATACAGGTTCATTAGAATATAGAACTCACCAAGAGAATAAAAAACATTATCAATGAGATTTCTGAAAATCCTTTGTTGAAATGTATTAGTGAGATCCTGAAAGCATTTGACCCAGGAAAATGGCATCATTTTATCATTTTTACTTATCAGTTTATTTACAGGTTTATATCTAGGCTAATAAATATGTACATACATTCTGAAAAATACATATAAATAGTTACAATACAAAATGAGCATAGTCTGTAATATACTTTGACATTCTTAGAAATAGATGCTATTGAGAAAATATGACATTTGTTGTACTTTAAATTTGGGGAAGGAAAAGTATCCTAAGTGCAAATATTGAGGGAAAAGTTATGAAAATGAAAACATCCTTCATCAGTTGCCTTTGTGGGATGTTGAAAAAACAAATCAAGTAGAGTGTACAGAACATTTTAAGCTGCACGGCAGATGTGTGTTTGATCCTTTTTCCACATAGTAAAATGTTTTATAAACTTAACTTTGTCTTCCAAAAATCTCTTATCCTTTAACTACTATTTCTGTTTTGATTCTACTCTCTGCCCCTCCAGAATCACCTTCTCTCATCCAAATATCAGTGTATCTACCCTAGTTTCAAGCCCTCAATCAGCATGTCTGCTTATATCTGAACATGCTGTTTGGAGGTCATGTATATGTGGGACTTAATTAGGAAACTGAAATAGACCAAAAGGATCCCAAGGCACCTCTGAGCCCTTGAATGAGGAAAGAGTATTTCTATGTACATCACACATTTTGAGGTCAGAAAGACTGTCCCCTTTCACACCTACTGGAGGATTATGAGGTTTTCAGTTGCCATTTCACTTGTCAATTTTCATCGTATAACTTGCTACCTTGGGTAAAAGTACCTCAGTGAATCACGAGCCTTGTAAAGAGTCTCACCATGTCTCCATGTGAGAAAGACATGGAGAAATAAAAAAGCCCATCAAATTGGGCACACCAAGGTGGGAACTTCTGCCTATTGGAAAAATCATGGGCAGACAAATTTCCCTTATAGTAAAATCTATAGATAGGCAAAGTTCCCTTATAGTAAATTTCTCTATAATCACTAGAGTTCACAAGTGTGGGATATGTGTATCTACTCTATACTCAATGTGTATTAAAAGTGCTCTTGGTTTTCCTCTGGTCTCATTTGGTGTAACAAGTCTTCAGCCACTCCTGGTAGAATTAAGTGCTAAGTACAATGAGCATTTCTTTCCTTTGTATCAAAGGTAAAAGGAGGAGAAGTAACCATCAAGAAAGGGAAGAAGAGACATTTGGAAGGAATAGCTCAAGTATATGGTCAGCCCATATAGCCGTAAGCAAGGAGATGGGTTTTTGATTAGTATTCCAAAAAGTTTTCAGAAGTAAATAGATAAAATGAGAAGGTACATTTGCCAGTTTTCCTTTGAGAGCCCAAAGTACATAAGTGAGCCCAAAACACATAAATGACAAAGGTGAATATGAGTTTTGCTTTGTTTTGTTTTGTTTTAGGATAAGTGTATGGCACAAGCTGTTATGTAGATAGTTGTAGGTTTTTGGATCCTATCCAGTAAAATCATAGATTTTGTTAGTTGATATTGTCCAGTAAAGGCACTAAAACCCTGTTTTTAAAATACAGTAGTTTGTTATATGGAGAAATTGTCCCTGTCATATGTACCCATATTTCAGTTAACTAGTATTTGAGCATGCAAGATTAGACTCTAAAAGCTAGTGGTTTCCTCCTGGGCAATTACCATGAAATTAAGATATATTATCAGTTACAACCACATGGACAATGGTGTCTTAGTTATAGCAGCTATTAAAGATATTATTTTCCATATCTGTGGGTAAAGGAAAACAACTCAGTTAACTGTTTTCAACTCAGTTAGCCTTTGAGGCCTTTGAAAATTTCCTTGTTGTTTTAATATAAACATTAGAAAGCATTAGATTTGAAATATCTATGTTAAACTTAGATATAAATACTTGTATTCACTAACTGTTCTAATCACTCTAACACTGGTTTCTCTTCTAAGCTTAAGTAGAGCATTTCTTTTTTATTTTAAAGAGAAAAGAAAAAAATTAACAAACACAAAGACATAAACAGAACAACATAAAAAATAAAAACAATAAAGAATTTCAGACAAGGTGATATGAAATTAAAAATGGTTGTTGTATTACACATTATCTTCAAATTGGTTCCTCAGATAAACAAATACAGGTATTTAAGATTGATCAAGTAATTAAATATTAACTATTCCTTTCAATAAAGCAATAGAAATTAGTAGTACAATTATCTTAGCTATCTCGTGTGTGTTTGTGTGTGTGTGTATTCCCCTTCCTTCTTTTCTGTTTTCCCTCATCCTAGTTTTTCCTTCCTTTTGAGCAGTTTCTTTACTTTTCACAATATCTTTTGTACCTCTCAGATTTTATCTACTCTTTCAGGTTCTCACACTAGGAAGACAATACGATGTTTACACATGCAGGTCTGATTTATTTTGCTTATGCGTATGGTCTCTAGTTACATCCATTTACCTATAAAACTTTATCTTTCTTTATAGCTGAATAATATTCCATTGTATAAAAGTACCACATCTTTTTTATCCATTCCTCACTTGATGGGCATTTGGATTGTTTCCATGATTTATCTAGTACAAATTGCAATTACAATTGCATGGGGTGCACTCATGTTAATAGCAGCACAATTTGTCATAGCAAAATTTTTGAAACAACCCAAATGCCCATCAATATATATATATATATGTATATATATATATATATACACACACACACACAAAGATAGCTAAGGTAATTTTACTACTAATTTCTATTGGTTTATTGAAAGAAACAGTTAATGTTTAATTGTTTGATCAATCATGCATACCTATATCTAGTAATCTGAGCAACTACTTTGAAGATAACAATAAGTAATACAACAGCCATTGCTGATTTCTCATCATCTTGTTTTGAAATTCTCTATCATTTTTACACTTTTTCTGTTGTTTTTGTCTTTGTTTTTGTTATTTCGTTTTGTTCTTTTCTCTTTAAAATAAACATAAAAATAAATTTTAAAAGACAAGGGTGAGCATATATTGCTGTGGTATAATGTTTTTAATTCCTCTGGAAAAATATCCAAAAGGGAAATACCTGGGTTGAATAGGACTTCTAATTCTAGTTTACTGAGGAATCTCCAGACTGATTTCCACAGTGGTTGCACCAGTCTACACTCCCACCAACAGTGGACTAGTGTTTCTTTCTCCCCACAGCCTCTCCAGCATTTGTTATTGGTTGATTTCTTGATGATAGCCATTCTTTCTGGAGTGAGATGGAATCTCACTGTTGTTTTAATTTGCATTTCTTGAATGACTAATGGCATTGAATATTTTTTTAAGTATTTATTTGCCATTTGTATTTCTTTATCTGAGAAGTATGTATTCATCTTAGATGCCCATTTTTGGATTGAGTCTTTGAATTTGGGGGCCTGGTTTTTAAAATTCTTTATATATTCCAGAAGTCCTTTGTCTGAGGGACAGTTGGCTAAAATTTTTTCCCAATTTGTGGGTTTTCTTTCTACTCTATTGGTGATTTCTCTTGATATGCAAAAACTTTTCAATAAGATGAGATCATGGTTGTTGATTCTTTGAAGTATTTCTGGTACGGTTTGGTTTTTGTTCATGAACTCTCTGCCAACTCCTATGTCTTCAAGATTTTTACCTACTCTCTCTTCCAGTAGATTTAGTGTTTCTGTTTCAAGAAACATTTATTTAGATCTTTAGTCCATTTTGACTTACTTTGGTACATGGTGAAAAACATGGATCTAGTTTTAGTCTTTGGCATATAGGCAAGCCAGTTTTTCCCGCACAATTTATTAAACAGGCTATCTTTCCTCCGGTGAACATGTTTGGCCTCTTTGTCAAAGACAAGGTGGCTAAGTGTGTTTGTGGTCCTGTCTACATCTTCCAATCTGTTGCATTGATCCTCAGGGTTTTTTTTTTTGCCAATACCATGCTGATTTTATCACAGTAGCTTTGTAGTATAATTTCAAGTCAGGGATTGTAATGCCTCCTGCCTTGCCTTTGTTGCTCAGGATTGCTTTTGCTATTCTGGGTCTCTTCTGGTTCCAGATGAATTTTAGGGATGTTTTCCTAGATCTGTGAGGTATGCTAATGGTATTTTGATCGGGATTGCATTGAATCTGTATAACACTTTTGGGAGTATGGCCATTTTAACAGTGTTGGTTCTTTTAACTTCTCCTACCTATAGGAGAAGTCCTTCTGATGTTTTAGGTTCTGTTCTCTTTTGGGAGGAGGGACTCATATACCACCACAATATATATCTTTATAAAGCAGGTACAAATTCTTCTACAGACTTTTATTTGATTTGCTATTTTTAGTCTTTGTTTCCCTTCCCATCAATCCTTGCTCTGCTGCTCACAGGAAGGAGGGAGTCTGTGCTTTCATAGACTAATCCTCAAAAGTTGAAAACACTTTAAAACCCCTGAGTTTATAAGTTGATAAGTGAATTATAGTCCTATATTTTGGAGCAAACTATTGATTTTAAACAGAACCCTGTTGCAACCATGTATACATTCACCCTTGACAAGGCTTGTGTTCCAATTTAGAGATCCAAAAATATGGCCATCAGAAAGAAGGAAGATTCTGATGGGCTTTGGAAGGAACAGTCAATGCTTAAAATTTTCTTTCTCTTGACCAATTTTGCATGCTTGAATTTGGCAATCAGAATGTTTGTTCTGAAAACAACAAGATGCAGTATAAGAAGCATTGTTGAACTCCTAGCATCTTGTATGGTGAAGCTCTGCATGATGTCCAATGTTTTTTTTTTATTACTTGTTTCTGTCTTTGATTATTTGATCAATCTTACATTCTTATGTGTGGTGGACTGAGTTGAAGATAACAGTATGTAATGTAGCAGCCATTGTTAATTCCTATCATTTTGTTTTGAGGTCATGTATCATTTTTGTTGCTTTTGTGTTGTTTTGATTTTGTCTGCATTGTTGTTTTGTTAGTTTTTTTTATTTAAAAAAAAAAAGAAAGAAAGAAAACCTGTGCATTGCATTTCTATCTCATACTAGACATTTTCATGCCTTATCTTGATCCTTATTAGAGTTGAATGTCTTTATATGTGTTTTCACAGATAAAGATCCTGATGTTTGTAATGTATATGACTTCCCCAAAGACCTACAATGAGTACAGTGATGGAGATGTGTTTTTAAATCCGGACTTTTCTGCGCCCAAGATCTACCTTTTTACTGCACTAAATTATTTTGCCTAAGTATAAATGCTTAAGTATATAAGAATATTCATGTGTTTCCTGAAACAGTAGCTGGATTTTAGGAGCCAATTGATAAGAGCTGGATCCTTGAACGTTAGAGGACATTCTTTCTCATGATCCTCCCTGAGAGTGATTTTTCCCACTCAATTTCACTTAACATTCACCAAGTATCTACTATGGGTAAGTTGTGACACTGGGGGGTACCATGCCTGTCAAACATAACTTGGCTATGACACATATTGTGATTTATCAAGAGAGTTTTACATTGAGGCTTACCTTTTGAACCTGATCAATTCTGAAATAAAATCTATTCCTGAGCTTAGGGCTATCCATGCCATCTTCAGTTTTGTAGGAAGCTACTTTATGTCAATAGACCTGAGATATATTAAGCTTTTTCTTTAATGTCTTGACTTTCCATGATTAAGTGCCAGATTTCCACATCTTATCCATAGTTGCTAGCAAGGAGATGGCAAGCTGTAGAAGTGATATGATTTGCTTGTAAAGCATGTTACTGCTGAGGGTCAAACTCCAAAGAATTCAGAGTCCTTTAAGCTCATTGTCTTTCCCAGGAGCCACCACTGCCATTGGTATTATACATGCACTCAAATATTGCATGAAAACTCATAAATGGTTTCCCTCCAGTCTCTTGTAGTAGCAAACTGACTACCTTTTCTCTCACCTAAAATCAATCTTCACTTTCTAGGGGAGAAGCAGTGTGTATAGTATAATTGGTGGGTATAGTGAGTAGAAGTCAGTCTAGGCTTTGTAATCAGACAGACAAGTTCACAGTCATCCTTCTTTGGAACTGTCTGTAATCTTGCAGAAGTGGGTTTCACCATTCTGAGTCTCAGTGCCTTATCTGTAATATGAGGTGGATAATTCGATTTATTAACTTGCAGTATTGTTATATTAGCACTCATGTACTTAGGAGGACCAGCCAGAAGAGCTGTGGGTATCAAGTGTTAATCTGATGAGAACATTAATTTTTATCATATATATGCATAGGTAGAAGGGCAAGAGGGGGATAACTGGCTCTCTGTATTTCTCTTGCTGAATTTTGATGTGTGCACAGTTTCTAGTTGGTTTATGTCAGACTGGATTTTCTCCTGATCCTTCCTTTTCATAAGCGGTATTTATAAGGCCCTTTTTGCAGTTAAAGGACAGTCCCCTCCCCCTGCCTCAGGACATTTTGCCAACTGCTTTTTTTTCCCCTGCAATTCAAGGCCAACTCTTCCCCAGACTGCAGCCGATACAACTTCTCTTTCCATGTTAGTTGCTGCTGCCTCCTGCCCAGTAACTTTCAACAGGGAGCTGCACACACTGATTAGGGTACAATCTCAGAGCCAACTAAATGGTAGCTCAAAGACTATCACAGGACCAGTGGGAATCCCACGCATCATTAGTGGGAAAATAAACATCTTTTGTCACCCAAAAATCTCTGAGTGTTTACTGCCACCCCCTAGATACACCTCCAATGCCACATTCTTCTTCCACTTATTTCTCTTCCGCTCCTCTTCCTTCTCCCCGCATCCTCCTCACTCCCTTAGTGTAATTGCATTTTTCTAGTTGTCTCTCTGTGCAGGCTCTCAAGAGTTGAGGAGCACAAAATTCAGATGGCAACAATCCACCTTGCTCTAATCCCTGGCCAGTGGGTGTTAGTATTTGATTGCTGTAGTTAGTGGGCATTTAGAAGTTAAGCAGCCCTAATCCCTTAAACATAGCCTGGGCTAAAGAAGGGTGGAGGGATATAATTTTACCAGGTATTTGCTTGCTGGGAGAAGTAGGAAGAAGCTGCATGTATTGAAGGTGTTTCAAACAGGGAAAGAAATAAAGGTCCAAAGCTGTGAAAAGGGTAACAGTAGGTTGCAGGGAAAAGCATCTGAACAAGCTGTGAGAAGTGGCCTCTGGGATGGGGAGGCAACAGATGAGCAGCACTCAAGATTTTTCAGTAAGATTCTTATGGGATGCTTTTGTGCAGTAAGAGCAAGGCCAAGTTAATTTTTGTATTAGTAGGAGCTATCGAGGTCAGAGGAGAATTTTCCTTTGGGTCCAGCATGATATTACCTTCATTAACCAAGAGGATGCCTGCCAATGGCACACATGATTATGTCATATTTCTTTAGTAGCAGTGATGGCAGAGAGTTACATTGCAGGATGGCAGAAAAATAGAAATCAGGCTTTGAAATATGGACTGCTATGGATGTGAGACACATAAAATCTGGAGTGTCAATGGAAAAAGTCAAGCAGTCAGAGTTAGTTTGCCATGTATTGACCATGTGCATGTTACTTCCTTTACTTCCTTCCATCAAAATGTTTTCACCTTGGAAAAAAGAAAAATCAGTCACGCTGCCTACCTTGTCTACCTTTTGGGGTTGTCTGCAGAGACAAATGAGACTCTTCCAGATCTTAATGGCCTATAAATTCTGTGTAAATTGAGTCATTATTATTACCTTAATTACTTTAGCATTTAATATTAAAAATGAAAGCAAATCTGAACCAAGATGTGGTTCACACCACTAATCTCCCACCACCAATCTCCCTTTTTCTGTCAACCGACTTGGAATAGAGTATAAACTTCCAATAAGATCAATGATTTCAACCTTGCTTTTTTCTTCCCCTGAGGGAATAACTGCTTATTCACATCCTGTGAAACCTCAAGAGCGATTTTCAGCTCTGCCATTAATTTCCCCATTAGGGAAATTACTTAATTTTAAACTATTTAAAACTCAGTTTCTCCATGTATAAAATGAGAATTATAATGGCGCCTATGTTTTAGAGTTGTTGTTAGGATCAAAAAAGGTGAGCCATGTAACATTATTAGAAATAGTCCTTCCCACATAGTGAGGACTCACCAACAGCTCGCAGTCCACCTTAATATTATTATTACTCCAGGAAGCCTATCCCTGGCTGCCTCCTTTAACCAATTGGCACAACTTTCCAGTTTTGTTACATGGTCAGTAATTTTTCTGGAACCAAGGCCCCAGACAGTTTTTTCTTTGACATCAGATGAGTGTCTCCTGAAATCATTGCCTTTCCCTCCCTTTCCCCTCTAGGTTTGGCGAGCCATCAATTACAGTACCTTCTGATTTCATGTGAGACAGTTTTGCACATCCAAGGACAGTTTTCTTCTCAAAGGCAGCAGGGCTATGAACGTCTTTTGATGCTGAGTGGAGTTCCACTTTGATCTATCATCACCAACCCGATCCCCCAAGCCAATCCCATCTTTGAGTTATTCTTACCTGACAACCTGCCCTGATCTCACAGGGCAGGGCAAACAAATGTCTCTCCCTCTCCCTCTCCCTCTCCCTCTCCCTCTCCCTCTCCTTCTCCCTCTCCCTCTCTCTTCCTCCCTCCCTCCCCTCCATTTCAACCACTGACACATAACTACTAGAGAATTAGTGAATTTCATCTTCCCTAGACCACCAATACTTTAAGAAGCAAGCAGAATTAACTGGTACAGCATTAATTTGTCTACCTTCTGCATGATTCTTGTCAGTGCTACTTCATAAGGCTAAGAAAAGATAAAAGCCATACTCACACATCCTTTATAATCTAACTACTTTATCCCCAGAAAACTTGTTAGTGAATATATCCTTAGGTCATTTGCAAGGCTTGAGATGGCTGTCTATATGGGACCAGACTGGCAGTAAGGCAGCTTCCCAACTCAGGAGTAAACATTCACTTCAAAAATATATGTAGTTAGCTGCTATGGTCTCAGCACCTGTATATTCTCAAAGATATTTAAAGCCATAATTCAAAAGGCCATAGCACAGGAAGTATAAACATTGAGTCTTCACTGCTTTATTACTTAAGTGAGTTATAGCCAAATGAACTACACATTTGCAAGGTTCCTTTTTTATCTTACGTTTTACATAACTCTAAAGCAGAGATCCCCAAGCCTTGGGCCAAGGAGAAGTACTGACCTATGACCTGTTAGGAACTGGGGGCAAGCAAGGAAGAAGCATCATCTATATTTATAGCCACTCTTCCTTGTTGATATTATCACAGCAGTGCTGCCTCTGTCAGACCAGCAGTGGCATTAGACTCTCATAAGGGTATGAATTGCACTTGCAATGGATCTAGGCTGCATATGCTTTATGAGAATCTAATGCCTGACAGTCTGAGGTGGAGTTGAAGCTGTGACGCTAACCCTAGGGAGTGGGTGCAAATGCACATTAACATTGGCAAAGAGATTTGACTGCACAGAGATCATACTAAATCATTTGCTTGTAGATTCATATTGAAATCCTCATAGTGAGTGGCAAGCGACGGGCTGCATCAGGTGGCAGGATTTATAGTGGTAAGTGAGTTGATATACTTCAATTGTACAAGTGCATATGGTGACAGGCTTTAAGTCAGAATCTTCACTTATTTCCATCTGCATGTGGCCCACTCATTATTTTATTTATTTGTTTCTACATTGTAGTGAATTGTATAATTATTTCATTATCTATTACAATGTAATAATAATAGAAATAAAGTGCACAATAAATGTAATGCGCTTGAATCATCCCCAAACCCCCAACCTTGTCTGTGGAAAAATTGTCTTCCATGAAACCTATCCCTGGTACCCAAAAGGTTGAGTGTCACTGCTCTAAAGGGTGAATTCTCCAGATTTGTAAGCTTATAGGCATGGTCCAACATATTTATACAGATTACCAATATATGCAGAAGTTGCAATTAAGACATTTTGGGCATTCACCAAAGGACTGCAATGTGTTTCCTGCCTATTTGTGAAATCATTTACAATACACAGTTTCCTCCAATAAATTCAACAGAAGCAATTGGAAATCTGCAGACATTACCAGTCTGTGGCTTTTCCTACTGGGTAAAATAGTGGCACCTTAGAAAAAAAAATAAATAGACTAAAATTATTCCCAAGTTAGAGCTGACACACAAGGCACATGATGATGAACGTCATCATGTATATATTTGGTATTGATTGGGGATGGGCAGTAGAGTCAGACAGGATCAGGATTCAAACCATACCTCTGCTAACTCACTATGATTTAGATCTAGTCATTTAATCCCTCTGTGCTCCAAATTCTCCACTCCCCATATAAGATTGTTCCTATGGGCACCAGATGAAATAATATATACAAATCGAGGGAAATAGTGGCACATAGTAGCCAATAGTAATTCTCGTCCTTTGGAGCAGATGGTTGAAGAGAAACTTAGATGGGAAATTCCTGCTCTACTTCTTCTAACAAGGTCCATCACTAGAGTCAGGATAGGAACCACTGGTGTCATAGCACATGGTTAAGATAAAGAGGACATACGGCTTACTGGTGCAATCTCAGGTTTAGAAGCAGTGAGCAGAGTCCTAGAGAAAGGAAACATCTGTAGACTGTTAGATCTTCCATCTCTAGTAGTTGATGGTCAAGGAAGAAAGGTAATGAAGATGCTAATTAGAAGCAGATATGGCTCTGTCATTCCCTGGATGTTTGTGGCCCTAGATAAGCTCATTAGTGTCCTGACCTTTGTGATCCTGCTTAAGTTGGGGACCAGGGTTCAAAACACCTTGGTATTTTTCCCACTGGGACTTCGTGTGACCACAGAACTTCCTTTTTCCGTCAGCACACAATAGTTGCCTTAGCAGTAGGCATCTCCCATGGCCATTCCACTTACGCTGTTCTTTCACTGCGTTCCGTGATTCTAAACTTTGGGCTTCTCCAAGGCTAAAAACACAGTACTTCTTCCCCTAATGGCAGCCTTTAGTCCTGCCTGCATTTGCAAAGCTCATGCTCTATGAGGAGTCTTCCATAAATCATTTTTCCAACAAAATACCAACACTCTGACCCAACTCTTTCTCTTGATGCTAGTCTTGGAGTCAAGCCATCTTCCTGCTTGTCTCCACCCATCCCTTGCTATCCTATTCCTCTGGAGCCCCAGAATTCTTCACACATTCCAGCGGGCACTGCCAACACAGTGCAAACACAATAGATATGGTCACGGGGAAAGCTCACTCACCCAAGGTCAATGAGTAGTCCCAGTACCACTGAAATAAAGAGGTCTAACGCCCAGTCCTGATTCTGACATGAACTTTCTGTTTGACTTGGTTAAGTCCAGATCCTTTTGGGGCCTTATTTTCATCATCCAACAGGATGGGGCTGGCTGAGATTACTCATTGCTATGGTCAAGGTTAGCATAAAAACTTAAAAGGCAATTTGTGGCAAGAGCACAAACTTTGAAATGCATAATCCGGAGTTCTTAACTTATTCTGAGTGGTGAAATGGCTTGCTCAAGGCTGCATGGCCAATATGCAGTGAAACTGTTCAAACTTGTGTGTAGGAGGGCTTAGTCAAATGCTTCCCCATTTCTGGCTGTTGCTATTCTGAGCCAATTGCCAAAAGCCAGGTTACCACTTTCTAGATATTCTCAGTCTGGACCCAGATTGCTGGCCTCTCACCCCTGCCAAGGAATTAGTATTCCTTACTCTTCCTAAAAAAAAAAAAAAAAAAAAAAAAAACTTCAGCAACAGAAAAAAGGAAGGGGACGAGGTAAAGATATTTGAGAAGACAGAAGCTCAGCTTCCACCTAACACTTCTTTCCACTGAATTTTCTGTTTCTAGGCTTTTGGCTTCTTCAAAACTTATGTGTTCAGAATTACTAACATAGAGCCTGTATTTAGAACTTATGAGAGCTGGGCATGATGAGAGCACACTTATGAGAGCACATCTGTTATCCCAGCACTCAGGAAGCTGAGGCAGGAGGATCACTGTGAGTTCAAGGCCAGCCTGGGCTACAAAGTGAACTCAGGGCCTGCCTGCACTGCATAGTGAAACCCTGTCTCAAAAAGCCAAAAAAAAAAGAAAAAAAAATAGAACTTGTGAAACACTTACTATGATAAACCCTTCTTGCGACTGTAGAGAGAGCACATCAACATTCTTCTCAGTTTGGTAATAAATGTACAAGGTTCTGAACTTGCACACTGCAAGTTCAGATGTGACAGTAGTTACAGTTCAAAAGTTACAAACTGGTTGCTTGTGAGCCACCTGGCTCCTGGAAACATGTTTCATTTTTCCCTCAGAAGAGTTTTTAAAAATTTAACTTAGTTGCTAACATTTCAAAATTACAAATTTTCACACAAAAACCTTGACTGACAACTATTAATAAACCTTGTATAAACATTTGTGTGCAGATTTTTGTGTAGACACAAGGTTTCAATGATTTTGAGTAAATACTAAGGATTACAATTGCTGGATTTTATGTTTGATTTTTGCAAGAAACTGCCAAATTAGTGCCACTGTCTTGAATACTTTTCTCTCGTTGCTGAGACAAAATACCTGACACCCAGAATTAAGGAAGTAAAGGTTTATTTAGCTTACAGTTGGTGGAGGTTTCAGTCCATACTTGCCTGGCTCCTCATGGTGGGAGAAAATAGCAAAAGCAACAAGAACAAAAAGGGAGGGGTGGCAGAGAGCAAGGCTCTTTCCCTCCCTTACACTGTATGCAAACTGCCTGCCCCAGGGCGAGTGTAGCACTCCCACCCATAATTCCAACATTGAATCATGAATCAATCATAAACTCTAGAATCCAGCCCCATGACTACATGAGGCTTTTGGGGGACAACCAGACACAAACCATAACATTCTGCCCCTGGGCCCCCAAAGACTCATGCACATCCCTTTATGCAGAAGACATTTTAGTCCATCTCTAAGAGCTGCCAAAGTCCTAACAGTTCAGCATTGCTGAAAAGTCTAAGTCCCAAGTCTCCCCCTAGATATAAGGCAAACTCTTAGCTGTGAGCCCCTGTATACATGAAAAGTTTAACATGTCCAACATTCAGTGGCATAAGATAAGCATTTTCATTCCAAAAATTACAAACAGGGGGATACAAAACATTTGGACCAAAGCAAGTCCAAAATCCAGCAGGGCAAACATTATGTCCTGCAGTTTCATGTCCAGCATTTGAAGCAATCTGTGCCACCTTCTGAGCTCCAAAGAGCTTGTAGTACTCCACCCTTATGGCACTTCTGGTGGTTTTAGCTCTCATGGCTTCCTTCTTAGGCCCGCTTTGCTCCCTCCTTGCAGCTTTCCTTACACAATCCACGTTCCTGCCTTTTCCAAACTTCTGGGGTCTCCATTGAACCTCTGGTTTCTCACTCACAACTTCACACATTGCCCTCTCTGGAGCACACTGCCTGGCCTCCCAGTCCTTCTGAAATCTAAGTGGAAGCCTTCTTAACCTCAGAGCTCTTGCATTCTCCATGCACCTAAAGCCAGGGCCACGGGGATGATGCCAAGGTCTGCTGCCACCTGGAGCAGTAGCCAAGCTTTCCTCTCTCTTGGCCATAGGGGTCTAGTGTCTGGATATCTGGGCACTCTGAATCCAATTCTGAGGAACAAATTCTCTATGTCTCTGCCATTCTGGATCATGGCCCTCTGTGGCTTTCTTCTCAAAACAAAGTCTTTCACCTTTGCAGTTTTGAGGCTGCAAAGGGTGGAGACTTGCTCCTTCTTGTGATGCCCTCAGGCCATCTTTTCTATTCTCCTGTTTCTTCTCAGCAATGGAGATCTCCTCTGCTCTATCTTTGTAATCCACAGCTTTACTGGTGCTTCCTTTCTGGCCAAACTCACAACATTTTAAATCATCCTGCTGGGCTCTTTGCTCTTCAATCTCGACATAAATCTGGCTAAAAGCCTCTAACAATAGCCATGCCACTGCCCCAACATTTGACTGCTCTGAAATTTCTTTTGCCAGATTAATCAGTCCACCACCCTTAATTTCAGTTTTAAGCAATGTCTCTGGACACGAGCAAAATGCAGACAAACTTTCTGTCAAGCCATGACATACATCGTCTGGAGTCCAACACCCAATGCAGTCCCCCTTTCCAGCAGAAACCTCCAGAACCCGGTCTTTGCCAGCAGGATTTCTATCAGCCTTCTGGTCTGCTGAGCTCTGATGAGAATCTCCCATACAGAACAGCTGCAGGCATTCCAGCTCTATTCTTTCAGGCGACATCTCAGAACCCTTCCAAATACTTCCCACAAGCCAATTCAAGGGCTCTTAAACCACGTGGTCAGGTATAGTCACAGCAACAACCCCACTCCTCTGGTACCAAATTCTGTCTTGGTTACTTTTCTCTCGTTGCTGAGCCAAAATACCTGACACCCAGAATTAAGGAAGGAAAGGTTTATTTAGCTTACACTCTGTGGAGGTTTCAGTCCATACTTGGCTGGCTCCAAGGCAGAGTGGCACATGGCAGAGGGCAACTGTTGCTGGTGGCAGAAAACAACAAGAACAAAAGGGAGGAGCTGGCAGGGAGCAAGGCTCTTTCCCTCACTTACACTGTATGCAAACTACCCATTCCAGGGTGGGTGTAGCACTCTAACCCGTAATTCCAATAATGGACCATGAATCAATCATAAACTCTAGAAGCCCACCGAGGCTTTGGAGGGACATCCAGACACAAATCATAACAGTCACCATTTTGTATTCCTGCCAGCAGTGAATGAGAGCTCTTGTTACTCCACACAATTTTCAGCAGTTGGCATTATCATTGTTAGCCATTTTAGTAGGTGTGCAGTGGTTGTTCGGGTTCTTGTATAATGTTCAAACATTTTCTCTCTTATTAATATGTATCATAATAATGATCGCTTGGGGGGTGTACATACATATAAGACATCTTGATCATTTTCAACCTTTTTACCACCCTCTCCCTTCTCTGCCCCCTTTCCCATTTTCAAGAGTTTACCTCCCAGTTTTGTTCCTTCCTTTCTTTTTCCTCCCTTCCTTCCTTCCTTCCTTCCTTCCTTCCTTTTATTTATATTTTAGATTTCTCATATAAGGGCTGGAAACCATCATGTTAAGCAAGATAAGCCAAACTCAGACAGCCAAACAAACTGTTATTTTCTTTGTGGTTGCTCTAGGACTTACAATATACATTTCAATTTATCAGAATCTGCTTCAAATTTATATGAGTTAAACTGCAGTAGAGAAACACAACTCTTACATTGCTGTACTATCTTTAATGGTCCCTTGACTGGGGTAGCTTACCTGGGGGTGGATGCTGGCTTATTGATCTTGGGTTCTGGATAACTATTGTTATTCCAAATGATTTGCTGAAAAGATGTGGTCTAGAGGCAGACAAAATGGATACTTGAAATATAATCACTTTTGCTTCTTGGTAATTGACTAAGCTAAAATCTGAGTCCTCTTGGGCTATCACATTTACATATTGTGAAGTGAGAGATCTTAGTATGTTGAACTATGGCTAACAATGCCTGAAAAAGTTTTTAAGGTGGATGTTTTCCAGAAGAGAATGTAGCTGTGTAGATATTTGCAAGTATGAGATACAAGACTTTAAACTGAAAGTGTAAAGGGAAATGTCCTACAAAAAAATTGTAAAATGAACTAGGACACGGGACATAATATAGGACAAAATAAGAACATTGAAAGAAGTATTTAATAATTGACAGAATCTGGGTTTGGTGGCACACACTAACCCTAACCCTAATTCCTAGCACTTGGAGGCTGAGATAAAAGTGAGTTTGAGGACAGCAAAGGCTACAAAGCAAGTTCAAGGCAAGCCTGAACTAGGTAGAGATACCCTAAATTACAAATGACAGAGCTGGTGGTCAGGCAAGGTGGTATGTCCCTGTAGTGCCAGATAAACAGGAAGCTGAGTCAGGAGGATTCCTTAAGCCCATGTGTTCAGGGCCAACCTGGGCAACATAGCCAGATCCCCATCAAAAAATGAAAGAAAGGGACCAGGGATATAGCTCAGTGGCACAAGCCCCTGCCTGGCAAGTGCAAGATCCTGAGTTTGATTCCCAGTATCAAACAAAAAAATGACAGAAAGTTCAATAATTTGGACAGGAGGCAGAAATAATGGGTGTAGATTCAACTTTACAGAACAGTTAAACTTCTGAATTTAAGTCTTTAAGAGAAAGGGATAAATATGACTTCCTAGGTATCATGAAGACAGTGTGCATGAGTATATGACAGAGGTGAAAAGATTAGGATAGTGAAAATCAAATGCCATTGTTGGGGCTCTATGTTATGGGCCACCTGACCAGAGACAGGAAAAGAACCACATATTCTTAATGCTTAAACAAAAGTTGTTTTCTCATTGATGACTCAGTTTCAACAATTTAAAAGTCATTTATCACACTCCATGCCCCCTCCTCCTTTCCCATAAGATCTTACTGTTCATTTTGTCGTGACATTTAGGGACCACACTTTTGCATCTCAAGGGTGGGACAGAAACCTTGAAATTCTCAGAAGTTATCAAGAAAACTCAGGTAAATTGTAATTGCTTATGAACTGATTTTTTAGTCAACATATAGGGGCTCTGTGAATTGGTACTGTCTAATTGGTTAGAAATTGAACAAATTATAGAAATGTTTTGGGGGGGGTGGGAACAGCAAGAATTGTTCAAGTTATAGTCCCAAACTCAAATGCCTACTGGAGTCAGGCGCTCCACCTGAAGAGGGCAGGTGCTACACAGTGGTAACACTACTGTACTGTGAGCATGCAAGCCTAATGTTGTCGGATGTTCTCAAATTTTTTCAAAGAAACAAGAAATCTGGATTTTAGTGGAATTTTCTCCTTTTGACTATTATCAACTAGTTAAAACCTTTGAAACAGTAGGCAGATCATTAAAATAAATCACCTTCATAGTCACTCAGTAGTGAGTTCTAATTTAAATGATGGAGAGAAGTCATGAAGCAGCCCTAATTTGGTGGTTTACACTGCCTCTTTGTTCAGTAACTACAGGTTTGGTTCCAGCTTGACAAGGATAGGTATTTCTCCCAAATTGAAGTCTTGCATATTAGTCTATATCTTATAATGTAACTGAAAATGTCCTCAATGGTAAAAATAGTAAGTGTACTTAGTTGCTTGGTGGGGTCTGTTCTGGAAATAGAAAATCATACTTCAGATATATATGTATCTCAGAAGGTAGCTGTCCTTTGGTGGCCCTTTTGTGTGCTTGCTCCCTTACCAGAACATGAGTCCTCTGAATTCTCTGGTAAGGAATTTATATCGAACTCCAAATGGGAAGCTGTTGGAGGCTTGTGAGCAGGGAAGGGACATGATCCAACTTGATATTTTAAAAGAGTCACTCTGAAAGAGCTGACAGGAAGGTCCTGTCTAATGCAACAGCTGGATGATTTGAAAAACCAGCCTTTACTGACTGTTA
The DNA here is from genome assembly GCF_000276665.1 of Chinchilla lanigera. Taxonomy (NCBI): domain Eukaryota; kingdom Metazoa; phylum Chordata; class Mammalia; order Rodentia; family Chinchillidae; genus Chinchilla; species Chinchilla lanigera. Next base: position 1,552,437 of record NW_004955543.1, on the reverse strand, counting down.
TAGTAACACCTCAGTTGAGAGCTCAGTTTGTTCCAAATTCATGTTTGAACGCTGAAAAGTTTGAGAACTGGACATATTTGCTTGCATAAGAAATAGTAGAAAACCAAATAAGTGGTTCTGAGGCCCAAAAATTACACTTATACATTTATTTTTCCAGTAAGAAAATTTTGCAAGGATTTCTTGCCTTAACTCTATAGTGGTTCTCAGTTTTCCTCTTAGCTTTACCGCTGGTATCACTAACTTTCTTTGGAGCCATGATTATGATATTTTATGTAAGTAAAGCACAAAAACAGCACAATGATGAATGTCTTATCACACTAACACACGCACTATATGTTGACTGGGTGAGAGCAGCACTTAAGCTGAAGTGTCACCACTTTGTGTCCATGGCAAGAGATTACACGTGACTCACTCACTAGCTATACAGGTTTTTCAAGTCAGATTTTCAGTTTGAGGAGCAAGCAAAGTGACAGATACCAAACAGGTTGTTTTCAAACTTTGCTATTTGAGTGGTAGATAGCTCAAGCTTGGAGCCATTCAGCAACCGAGTATCACTGTATTTTTATATTTATGTCCTCGTGTTTCTTCCTGCCTGCTTCTACCACAGATGGAGACATTTTCCATGGTTCTTGGGCCCTGTGTCCTAAGAGACTTGAAGCCTCTAATCCTGTGTTACACAAGAGAAACCAGTTCCCTTTCTGATTAAACTAATTTCCTTGGGCACTTACCAGGTCTACCAGGGCCATTTCTCAGATATGTGAGAGATATCTTTCCATCTGACTGAACACATGACATGGTCTTGCAGACTGATCTAATTGACCAATGGCTGTGTTTCTGTCTTCCAGAAAATACTGAAGGAAGGACCACTGCTGAAGAACTGTAGCTCCTTCAAGAGATGGAAGCTCAGATATTTCATGGTTCAAGGACAGCAACTCTACTTCGCACACCATTCCTCGGTAATATATAGAATCTTATCAACTGCGTTTAGCTGCTGGGTACCCGGAAGTGTTTGGATAGGGAAGATGGCCAGTAGGTAAAGGCACATTAGCAAACATCAGGGTGGAAATTAAAACCCTCTACTTTTCAATTTTTACATTGGGCCAAATGGAGGACAAGTTTCTCTCCCGTCCCTTTTCTATTTCTCTTTCTTTCATAGATTTCCCACTTAACACCCAGTGTCAACTACATAACTGCATATGGGCCCTGGTGCAAAATGAAAATGCCAAGATTTCTTATATGCAAACCTGGAGGAGCTAACATATAATGCTAGATATTCATGCTGCAACATAAAGCAATGGTTTCTGGTATTTTAAAATTTTATATTTAATGTCATTCTAAGTAAAGGAAGAATAAAATTCTAAATAATTAGCGTGAATTTTATCATCCGTTTGTACATTGTACCATGCTAGTTTTAAATGTAAATCTAAGACCAATTAATGCTTGTGAAGAATTACCAAATAGATTCAATTTGTATTAGTAGTTCGTACATGCACATGTATTTTGTTCTCATCAATATACAAAACTACACAAAGCTAGCTCAACTGTTTTTGTTTCATTTTTGTGATACTTGCACATTCTACCAGCATTTTCAATAACTGGCCAACACAGGTAAGTAACATGAGTAAGAAACAATACTATCACAAGGCTCCTTAGTTGTTCACATTCCCTACAGTTCCACTACCTTTTTTCTATGTTTGCAGTAAACTTTCATTCCAAGAGAAAGCGTGGCCTCTCAAAGCTGTCAGTTACCCTCTTTACTTAGCTTACCTTATACTTGTTTTAAATTTTGCTCAACTCCCACAAATGATGGGTCCACAGGAATTCTATGTTTATAGACATCAGAACTATAAATGCAATGAGAAGACATGGGTTGGACCTGCATATGTGCATATTTCCTTTGCTCCATAAGCATGACTCACTGTCTCATCTAGGCTTCATTCACAAGCACAAACTCAAAGATAAAAATTTTTAAGAATTTTAAAGCGGCAATAGCAGTGCATTAAACCAATTATAAAATCCTCCTGAGGGGCTGGGGATTTAGCTCAGTGGCAAAGCACCTGCCTGGCAAGCGCAAGGTTGTGAGTTCTGTTCCTGGTACCAGAGAAAAAAACAACAAAAATAAAATAAAATAAAATAAAATCCTCCTGAACGTGGGGTGTCATGTGACTACACAGGCTGCATACTGGTGAAACCACCCCTGTCTATACTGCAGTGCTGATTTTTTACTTCTGAATATGTAGTACCTACCATGGCCAATGTTCAAAGAGATACAGGCCTCTAAATGATGCAAGCAACATGGTCAAAGGTGGCCATCGAATAAGACAGGACCTAATAACATTCTGTACTACTAGGTCCCTAGCTAGACCACATCCCATTACCATCTCTAGCGTTAGCCTTCTCCAGCATTTGCATAATTTTGAACTGACCAACCTAAATCTTCATATAAATCCATAAAAAATTTTTTGAAAAAAATTGTGTTGTGGTTTAGTTTGTTTGTTTTATTTTGTTTGTTTGTTTGTTTTTCTGGTACCGAGAATCAAACTCACGACCTCGCACTTGCCAGGCAGGCACTGTGCCACTGAGCTAAATCCCCAACCCGTGTGTTGTGGTTTAGGTGGATGTGTTTTTCATTTGTCACATGATACATCCACAAAAATTATTTTGCTAAATAAATTCCAGCCCTCAAGATAAATAAATGCCAAAAATGCCTGTAAGTGTATGTGTATATATGTATTTGCCTTTTATTGTTTCTTTGCCTCATTAACCAAATGATTCCTTGTCTTTCTCCCTCTTATATTTTTCCAGTTTGCCCACTTTGAAACAATTGACCTGTCTCAAGTAACCTTGGCAGAAACCAGCTGTAGAAATCTTTGCCACAGTTTTTGTGTAAGTAAGATTGGGAATGACTGAATGAACAGGGGTGGAGGGTAGCTGAGAAGACAGGTTGCCTACCCATTTACTTGTTCCCCATTTGGACATCAGATTTCCTAAGTCTCTTTTAATCCCAAAGTCTTATTATTCATTCAAACATTTTCTGTCAGCCCACCTATGGAGAAGGGCTGTGACTCTGTTTCCTATTACCAGCCTGTCATAAAGTGAGGGTAGGGGTGGGAGTGGGCACAGGGGGAATGTGACTATTACAAAAACTAGTCTTCCTAGTAAAGGTGATTTAGAAACGTATCTTTGGGAAGGTTTCAAAACCAGCAGATACACTGCTACTATGTCATAGAAAGCATTGAGATAATTGAGTTACATGATATACTCTCCTTTGATGACATAGATAAGAACCTCAATCCAAAGTGAAATTTACCTAATTCAAACAGTACCTCAAAGACAGTGGAGGATTTTCTAAACAAATGTTCAAGGGCTTAGTGTGCTTGAAAGAACATGTGACTTTTGATTCATTCAGATGAATCCAGACCTGAAAACTCACAGAAAAATAGCAAATCCATTGACCCAGAAATCTCCTGTCCATCTCCTGCCAAAACTGCCTTTTTCCAACCACAGCAGCAGGTTATCGAGACTAGGGGTCCTCTTCAAACAGGGTGTGGTATTTATCAGACAAAAAACAATGGACCTAATATTCTACTTCCATGGGTGGTTCATGTTCCATTTTGTTTTGAAAGGAAAACAGCTGGATCCAAGGAGACCTAGCTTTCACTTTTCTCTCATTACATGACACTGACCTAGAGTTAAGTTGGGATTTCTATTAATTGGTCCCAAAAAACTGAACTTTCAGTTCAGATGAACCTATAGGCTGTTTTTAGCCTTCATCACACACGAGGGCTAGGCTGATTCTTAAGCTTAAGGAAAGCATAGACGCATTGCTCTTCAGCACCAACTAAGAATAGATTAGACTGGGGCTGGGGATTTAGCTCAGCAGCACAGTGCCTGCCTGGCAAGCGCGAGGTCGTGAGTTTGATTCCCTGTACCGAGGATGGGGGAAGAATAGATTTGACTAAAGGAATGGCTGTGATCAATCACAATCCCAGCTAGCTCCCATACCCATCTACAGTAGAAGCATGCTGTGCAACTTGCAAAATGGGAAGGAAATTTCTTGTTGATGTGGTGAGCTCTGGCTCCAAGATTTGAGGCACTGACGATAAAAGTAAGGCTGGCCATTAAAACGATGACTGATGCCACAGATATCCATGATCCTTCTTCCCCTTTGGAAAAAGATCAGGTTCTGTCAGTGATGTACAAGTGTTAAACTCTCAACATGTATTTCTCATTAATCCTAACTGGGTTCTTGCACTGAGCACAATTGATGGACTCCTGTAAAATGAGTCTTATGAAATGAGAAAAATATCAATGCCCATCTCATAGAGATGTAATGCAGAATGAATGAAATAATATAAAGTACTCTAGAATAATTCCTGGGACATAGGAAGTACCATTACAGTCTTGATATTACTATTATCTTTATTATTGTTTTGGATGGGCATCTAAGGAGTTGTGAGTGGCAAAGGGGATCTGTGTCTTATGTATAAGAAGTGGCTTGGGTTGTGTTTGGTAGATCTCTCTGGCTCCTTAGAGAGCTTACAGACACAGTTCCGGGGGGCAGGGAGGTTGTGTCAAGTGAAACTCACCTAATATTGTCACTTTCTGTTTAGCTTATCACACCACAACGAAGAGTCACCCTGGCTGCATCCAACAGGAAAGACATGGAAGAATGGATTAACATCATAAAAACTGTCCAACAGGGAGAAATTTATGAGGTAAGGGAAATAGAAAATCCACACAACTCTCATGAGTACTCAATTGATTGCATTAGTTAAGGCATGATTCAAACAGGGAAATAATAAAGTGAAGTCAAGGATCATCCATCTGGTCAGGAAATATAGATAGACAACTTTGGGAAATCTATTTGGAACTATCCATGAACATCAGTACTTCTTAGAGTTTTTCTCTGGTGATTATACCCTTTAGAAACCTCTGTATAGACCCACTTGCTAGGTAGATGTCACTGTAAATCCCGTGAATGAGGCATTCAGGAGGTATGGGACCAGGTGACTTAAATCACTTATTTTAGGAGTGCTGTAATCAGCAGTTTTGACCTGGGTTTACTAAATGACCATAGTAACGCTTACGAAAACTGAGGCTCAGAAAGAGAAAGGAACCAAACCAAGATGAAATTTCTACTCGGTAGCAAAGCCAGAATTCCCAGGCTGTGTGATCTCAAAGCGTATACCCTTAAACACTACACAATTTTGCCTCTCTATTTTCTGTGTACCACAACAGAAACATATAGGGAAGAACAAGGAGCAGTTTTTCCCAAAGCTTATCATGGTTATTTTCTCCCTGGCAATATCAGATCTTTAGCCATTGCTCCCTGCAAGAACATGTACTGCTGCCATTTAAACTCTGGGATACACCCTCAGCCTGCTCTTCTGTACATCCACCGGAGCTTTGTTATAGAAGTTCCAAGAGGAAAGGGATTTGTGTCACTTTTTTACTTAGAACAATGTCTGGCTCATAGCAGAAGCTCAATAAATATTTTTCAATGAATAAATAGATCTGAGGACAATTTTGGATCCAGATTTTGGAGAGAAAATATGCAAGGTTCATCCTAAAACAAAGTTCTTCTTTGGAGATAAAGGGAAAGATGAATATAGCCTTTAAAAGATCTTGATGTCTTCAATGATTAGCAAAGGGAAGGAGACTGTTTAAGGCATTTGGGATGAAGCACAGTGACATACGGCTCTGTAATGATGGGACTGAGAAAGAAAAATACTGTCAGGCCATTGAGAAGAACCATCTCTCCCCAGTCCCCTAGGACTTCTCAGCCTTTTGACCAATTCTACTCTCTATGGCAATGATGCGGGAACATGACAAGCTGCTTAACCTGCATCCTCCCAACATACCATTAAGACCGCTTGCATACCCACAATATATAAGTATGCTTAATTGAGAGATCTTTTTGCTTAGTACCTAATAATGTTCATTCATATGACTTAACACTCAGCATTTCACTCCTTTGCTAACTTCTTCTTCCTTTCCTGGGAGGAGCACACCCTTGCCCCAGCAATGAGGCCACTGTGATACATTAGAGGTAGTCCAAAAACAGTTGTAAATTCTATGCCCCTCTTTCACTCTCCTCCCTGTGGAGGAATCCCTTTCCTTCCCTTGGATTACCTCTATTCAAATTGTAATGCTTCTTACAAATTATGTAACATTTTCAATTTGCCATAAAATGTCATGCAGGGTATTTTCTATTTTAACTATTAGTTCAGGGATGCAAACAATGCTAGAGAGAGTCATCAGAGAATTGATACACCATTCTTGATTCCACTGTACTAAACATCTAGGCATTGACTATTTAGCACCAACTAGAAAGGAAAAAAGTTAATCTGCTCCTTTGTTTTCTCTGCAAGGTTTATAAGGTTGTAGTCACACCTTTGTGGAGCTGCATCAGGGATTTAAATCTATTAAGGAACACTTCTAGGTGGTAGAGAAATGTCTCACCACCAGCATCTTAGCAACTCATCTTGCTTGAAGCTTAAACAGCCAAATACGCTTTCTCTCATATATACCTTATCTAACAGTACCTTCTATCCTCTGTTACAACCAGTGCCTGACAAATGGGATGAGGAAAGATTAAGCATGGCTTTAGTGGTCTGTTAAAGTAATGTCAGAGTAATTGGACAATCAGTTGGAAACTGTTCAATACACATAAATGATCTAACCCCTAGTAAGTGCACAGTTTTGTTACTTAAACAGTTGAAATCATAACTCTTGCCCTCAAGGAGCTTTTAGGTAGTTGGGGAGAGAAGGCACACACAGAAACAGTTAAATGACCATACATAAGATAAACCGTTTTCATTGATGCCACAAGGCAATCAATGCGTGATTGCTTATCAGATGACTAAAACAGACCAAAAGTGGATAGCAGTTCAGGGGAGGAAAAGATAAATAGTCTAGAGTCCCCTGGGAAGAGTTAATAGAGAAGAAATTTGACACCGACCTTGAAAGATGGATAAGAGTTTATTGATATCAGGGATTGGGTTAGGCGGAAAGCCATGAACAGGGAATTGCGTGTAAGGCAAAGCTGAGTGACAGGACAATAGCACCTTCTTGGAATACAGTGAAAATAGGAATCTATTTCACCAGAGAAGTTTGGAAAAGTGAGGGCAAAAAATGTCTAGAGGGGTAAATTGTGCCTGATGGTGGAGGTTTTTTAATGCCAGGACAGAGTGGGGAAAATTTTTGGTATCATTAAAATCCAGTTAAAGGAGGATTGGCAAGGGAAGAGAGTCTATCAGTGGGGTGTTTTAAAAATAAAGGGTGGATTAGACAGAGGGAAAACTAGAGGCCAAAAGTTCAGAGAGGAGGCTATACACTAATTTGAATAACACATAGTACAGCCCCAGAATGAGGATAGGGAGGACAAATAACAGATCCTGAGTAAGAGGCTAAATATAAGCGATTAGTGTAGGCTGGGGATGTAGCTCAGTTTAGAGTGTTTGCCTAGCATGCAGGAGGCCCTTGGTACTATTTCCAGCATGAATGAAAGGAAAGGGAAAGGAAAGGAAAGGAAGGGAAGGGAAGGGAAGGGAAGGGAAGGGAAGGGAAGGGAAGGGAAGGGAAGGGGAACAGAGGGGAGGAGAGGAGGGAAGAGAAAAAGAAAGAGAAAGAAAGAAAGAAGTGAAAGAAGCATGGAGAGAAGAAGGGAGGAAGTGAGTAAAGGAAAAAGAAAGGAGCCAGGGGTATAGCTCAGCAGCACAGCGCCCGCCTGGCAACTGGCAAGTGCAAGATCCTCAGTTCAATTCCCAGTACCAAAAAAAAAAAAAAAAAAAAAAAAAAAAAAAAAAAACGATAAAGAGAGAGGAGTCAGAGACATGCAAGGTTTGGGACTGGGGGATTTAAAGAAAGAATAGGGGAAATTTGGAAATAAGGAACTGTTTGGAAGACTAAATTAAAAGGTTATTTTTTTTCCAATGAACTTTCATGGACCCACTGGCTATTTGAACAGAACTGGACCTTAAAAGTCATGTAGACTCTAGGTTGTAGATTCTAGAGCACCTGAAAACCTTGAGTTGTATTGACTTTATTTAAACCCTTCCAAAGACAGGGAAATAAGTCTTTTGCAAAAGAGTCTATTCAATATTCTTAAAGCCCTTGTTATGGTTTGTGTCTAGATGTCTCGCCAATGCCTCAAGCAGTCATAGGACCTTTTCAGAGGTGAATCTAAAGTGTGTGATGCTGGGATTAAGGGTGTGTGATTATTAAATCACTCCACTGATTGGTTTGGCATAGTTCTGGCTATGATTAAGAGTGTGAATGATACACTTGTCCTAGGGTGGATAGCCTACAGACAATATAAGGAACAGAAAAAATCTTGTCTCCTCCCTTTCTTGCTTGCTTTTGACGTCTTTGGCCCCCATGAATGGTTGCCTCTTTGCCATGTGCCACCCTGCCTTGAAGCCAGCTGATTATTGACTGAAATAGCTATAAACTGTGAGATAAATAAACCTTTCCTCCCTTAATTTTGGGCATTGATTATTTTGTCTCAGTAACGAGAGAAAAGTAACTCCACAGCCCTAAATCTTAAAATGTTTTCCTTAGGCTTTGTTTTAGTAGAAGAAAGAACTTTCTAACATTCACTGTGAGCTGCACTAATGGTGTGGTTTACCCCTGAAGTACAAATTTTCCTGTCAATTGAAGTATTGCAAGCAAACTATTTGAACAACTGCTTGTCAGAATGTTGCATAGAGTATTAATTTTTCAGGTGAGCAAACTAGATGAAATCACAAACTTTTCAAGTTGAAACAAATAATGGAGTTAAAGATTTCATTAAGTAGATGAGAAAACTCAGCCACAGAGAGGTTCAGTTGCCTTGCTTGAAATCACATTTGACTCTGGGACCTGCAGGATTGAGATAGTAACTCTTACAACTCTTAATATATTCTTGGAAAGTTATCATCAGTTCTGCCTAATGAATTCTTTTCTTTCTCTTCCCCAGTCCTTGCCCTTTGGGATATGGGTTAGGAACACTAAACTAGACAAATGCAATACATAGATCAACAAATAGATTCAAAATGCCTAAATAATTCTCTAGCTCATATACAGTGTCTCCATGTCTAGTGCTTTACCCAGATTGAATCCAACATACACTTGTCCCAGAATAATTATTCATAGCTCCTTCTTTTAGAACTGAAAATGTCTTAATTTAAAAATATGGTCATCCTACCAGTGACCAACCTGGCAAGCCCTAACAGTCTTCTGTGGTTACCCAAACCTTGAGAAAGCAGAGCAGTGGAGTTCACATTACAGCACAAATGACTGATTTGGTTTCATCTAAACTCACAAACCATTCCAAACAAGATTCTTTAGAGGAATTATGTCTTTAGACAATTCTATGCTTTTGTCTTAGCCACTTTCCTTGGCTCTGGGAAAAAGTATCCCACACTCATAATGTAGAGGAGGAAAGCTTTATTTTGGCTCATGGTGAGAGCCCGGAGTCTGCCAGCTCCAGGGCAAGATGATGTGGCAGAGGGGCACAATGGAGGAAAAACTGCTCAGCTCATGGTGGCCAGGAAGCAGAGAAACAAGAGATGAGCTGAGGAGGGAGCTGCGCCCTATCAGATGACGCACCCCTGGTGACCCACCTCTTTCAACCAGATCCCGCCCCTAACACCGAGTCAGCTATACTGCCACCATATTTTAACCACTTGCCAACAGCCCCACCTATGAGGGCATGAGGCTTTGTGGGGAACATCTAGATATAAACTACAAGAAGTATATTTCATCTGAGGTTTTATGTATTTTTCAAAAACTTGATCTTATTAAATGTTCATATTTGGATAGTGCTTTAGAGTTTACAAAACACCTGGACTAACACAGTCTCACTTAATTAATACACAAATAACATACATATCTTAGTTCTGGATTACACTGAAAGGGATTCAATGGATGGGAAAAATAGCCTTAGCTGCCCTGCACTAGTAATATATTAGTTCAAGTTACCATAACCAAATAACATAGACAGGATTGCTGAAATTATATTTATTACTCACACTTCTGGAGGTTAGGAAGCCCAAGATCAAAGCACTGGCAGATTCTGTGACAGGTGAGGGCCCATTTCCTGATTCACAGATATCTGACTTCTCACTGTGTCATCATATGGCAGAAAGGAAGGAAGATTGCTTTTGGGGGGGTTACTTTTACAAAGACATTTTATTAGTCAGCTTTCTCATTGCTGGGAGAAAATATCTGACACCTGCAACTGAAGTAGGAGAGATGTGTTTTGGCTCATGGCTTCTGAGATTTCAGTCCATGATTAGCTGGCTCCATAGCAGAGTCATCATGGTAGAAGAGCATGGGGGAGCAAAACTGTTAACTTCATGGAAGCTGGGAAACAGAGCACAGGGGAAGAACACTAGAAATGAAGAGGCCAGGGACCAAATATATTCTTCATGGTCATCTCCACATGACCCACTTCCTCCAGCTAGGCTCTGACTACTAATAGCACATGAATTCATCTATAGGTTAACTCATTGATGAGGTGAGTGCCCATATAATCCAATCTCTTCTGTAAAAGTTGCTTAATCCATTCAAGTTGACAATTAACCAGCACAGATATTAATCTCATTAATGAGGGCTCCACCGCCTCCATTGTATTGTGGGTTACTCTATGAACATATAAATTTGGGAGAGGGACACTAATTCAGTTCGTGACAATCTTCTCTGGTACCCCAAAATTTGCATCCTTCTCACATGCAAAATAAATTCCAACCAAACAACTTTCAAAGTCTGAATTCATTTTTTCATTAATTCTAAAGTCCAAAGATCATTTAAATTAGATAGGGGTGAGATACTCTGAGGCAAATTCCTGTCCATCTGTGACCTTGTGAAGTCAGACAGGTTATGTGCCTTCAAAACACAATGGTAGGATATATATTGAATAAGCATTCTCATTCTAAAGACAGAAATAGGAAAGAAGGAAGGGATGATGGGTCCCAAGCAAGTGCACAACCTAGCAAGGCAGTCTGCCTAAGATCATAAGGCTAAAGAATAATCTCCTCTGGCTTGATGCTTACCTTCCAGATTCATGGAGTTGGCAGGTCCTCATTCCAAACTCACTAAGCCAGAGGGTTCACTTTCCAGACAGTCAGTTGGCAATGTCACCGTGCAGATCAGTAGACAATGACCAATGTTGTGGCTCTCCATAGAGGCCTCATCCATGCCACTGTTCTCTCCTAAAGGGGGCTTTTTCTACATGTAGTGAGATAATCATGTGGTTTTTACCCTTAATTCTATGAATGTGCTATATTATATTTCTTGATTTATGTATGTTGAATGATTCTTGCATCCCTTGAATGAAACCAAATTGATCATGATGTATGACCTTTTTAAGGTGTTGCATTCTATTTGAAATAATCTTATTGAGTATTTTTGCATCTATGTTCATCAAGGATGTTGGTCTATAGTTTTATTTTTCTTTTCTTTCTATATTTATTTCTTTTTTATTTTTGTTGAGTCCTTATCCAGTTTGGTATCAGGGTGATACTGACTTCATATAATTAACTTGGAAGCATTCCTTCTTTTTCTATTTTATGGAAAAGATGGAAGAGCATTGGGGTTAGTTCTTCTTTAAAGGTCTTCTAAAATTCAACAGTAAATTCAGTGGGCTCTGGGCTTTTCTTTGTTGGGATAGTGTTTATTACTGTTTCAATCTTATTCCTTGTTATTGACCTGTTTAGACTTGTTGGCTTCTTGCTTCAGTTCTATTAGGTCATATGTGTCCAGAAGCTTATTAACTTCTTCTAGACTCTCCAGATTATTGGACTATAAGTATTTGAAATAGTTTCTGATAAACATCAGAATTTCAGTGGTATGTGTTATAATATTGCCTTCTCTCCTCTAATTTAATTAGCTTGGGTCTTCTCTTTCTTCTGGTTATTTTGGCTAAAGGTTTATCAGTCTTGTTTATATTTTCAAAGAACCAACTCTTTGATTTGTTGTATTGTTCTTTTAGTCTCCCATTAACTTTGGCGCTGATTTTTATTGTTTCTTTCCTTCTACTGGTTTTACATTTGGTGAGCTCTTGCTCAGGAACCTTGGGATGCATCATTAAGTTGTTTACTTATTTGGGGTTGCAGTTTTTCTAATGTAGGATTTCATATATATAAACTTTTCTCTTAGAATGGCTTTCACTGTGTCTTACAGATTCTTACCTCTTGTGTTTCCATTATCATTTGATTCTAAGAATTTTTAAGTTCCCTCCCCCATTTCAATGACCCACTGATGGATCAATATTTCTCCTTGTGGGAATATTTGTAGTGGAGATAATTGTTTTCCCTGAACTTCTATTGTTATGAAAACCATTTTTAGCCCCAAATTCCACTTAGCTTTTCTCCAAATAGGAGAAGTTTGCATGCTGAACTCTGCCCCTGTATTGTTAGATGAGTTCTAAAGCAAGGTTGCCAGTGGCAGGACTGGATCAAACTCAATATCCCAATTTTTTCTGTACTTGGGAATGAGGTTGCAGGAAAAAATTGGATTGTCTCACACATGTAGTCTGTGACCAGGACTGAATGGTAAGCCACAGTTATGGAAATCATCAGACTATGCTCTTGGAGGCATGGCTGGCCAGTATCTATACTGTTGCATTTACCCTGAATATCTCTGAGCAGGGTGCCCAAGGTTTGCTTTGGGATGAGAAGCCATGAGAATCCAGCCTTCTGCTCATCTCTGCAGCACTGCTTCCAGACTCAGACTCCCTTTTTCCACAAAACCTCATCTGGTTGAACTCCTTTTCTGTCAGTGTTCAAATTGCAATTGTGGTCTTTCTTTCTTTCTTTCTTTCTTTCTTTCTTTCTTTCTTTTCTTCTTTCTTTCTTCCTTCTTTGTTCTGTGTGTGTGTGTGTGTGTGTGTGTGTGTGTGCGCACGTGTGTGTGTGTTTTCTTCCACTTGTCTGGATAGTTTGACATAAGTGTGCTCATTAGCAGTGGCTTTCATGCAATTTGGCTCTTATACCAAGTCTTTCTCAGCCTGAAGTTCAATTTTCTACAAGGCAGCCACTGGGGAATTTCCCCCTACCCTATTTTAGTTTTTTTTTTATGTCATCGTTACCTTTCTCCTGTGCCCAAGCTAATTCCCAAAGGTGGCTGTGCACTGCCTCCCTGGAGAGAAATGTCTGTTGCATCCTGGAGATATAAAAAATATAGCAGTTTTCTATTCCCTTGCACCACCTATTGAAGCCAAATAAGTTATTTAAGATGGCTTCTGGTCCCAGTTTTGTTTAAATCCATTTCTAATGCTGCCTAGTGAGGTACAATGAGGAGAATCTCAGATGGCTTCCTGTCCTGATATTGTTTAAATTTACAGAGAAATACTAGAAATTATCATTCATATTCTTGATGACTTGGCTGAACTCCGTAGCAAAGTCAGCACTCACAAGAGTATGCTGACTTCTCTTACTGCCCTGCTGAGGGGAGGTCCTCCCTCCCCACTGAGCAGTTGTTTGTTTAGTGTCAGTGTGCGTTTCTTCTGTTGTTTCACTTATTCTTTATACCAATATTTCTGGATTTGTCTAGTTGCTTGTTCACTCAAGTTGCAACCCAGTAGTTTTCTTTCATCCCCCAATTTTCTCATGGAGCCATGTACTTGTTGGCCTAGATGAATATTGTGGAGTGGCTTGTGAGTGCTGCCTGCCTCTAGCGCACCATGATCTAGTTCTCATTTTTAGAATTGTTTCTATTTCTTTCTCAAACTCTTTGTTTTATTCATGAATCATTTCTCTAAATTTCTTTTAATTTTCTACTGGAATTTTCTTGTAGTTCCATGAATGTCTCTGAAAGGATTATACTGAATTATTTGTCAGTTATTTCACAGTTTTCTTTTTCTTCTGGGTCCATTATTAGAGGATTACTAGTTTCTTTTAGTGGAGTCATATTTCCCTGATTTTGCATAATGAATGTATCCTTATGTGACTCTTCATTTCAAGAGACAGCCATCTCTTCTGGTTTTATAAGTATTCATTGATGGTGATAGGCCTTTACTATCATGTCTAGCTTAGGATTCCAAATAGAAGAGCTGGTAGCAGCCCTGGACAGGCAGAACTTGGTGATGCATTCTCTAGTTGAACAGGGTCATCTCCTGTGCTTGGAGGTTTAATGGTAATGCTGGCTGCATTCATGGACAGATGAGACCACTGGCTGGACTCTGCCATTAGATGAGGCCGGTAGCTGGGCTCTACAGTTGTGTCTGATTGGATGGGGTCAATGATTGTCTTCCCTGGTTGAGTAGCACTGTTGTCAGACTATTTCGTTAGGGCCATGTGATGGCCTCTAAGGCTTAGTGAGGTTTCTAGGGTTGTTACTCAGTCCCATAATGTAAGCAGAGCCAGAGTTTGTCCTCACAGATATGTGTCTGTCCTAGGACATATTTAAGCACTGAGGCTTGGTGGAGTCACTGCACTGGAGTTTAGGGGTCAGATGCTCCTACTGCAAGTAATTGCTGGCTTTCAGCTCTTTCCTTGTCTGAGGAAGACTTAATGTGAGCACTGGAATTTGGTTGGATCACCTTTCTGCTGTTAACATTGGCCAACACAGGTATTCCTTCTATGCATAACCACTGGCCTACAGTTGCCTTTCTACTTGGGGAATACTTAAAAGCACCTGAGATAGGGATATGAGCTTGGGAAATCCATAGACTATGTTTTTCGCAGTATGATGCTGTTGGCTAGTTTCTTGGTGTGATGCCTCCATTGGCCAGAATTCAGAACAACTGTGAAGATTTGCACTTTGTTCCCTGAGAACTCTAGCCCTGTTCTTTCTTTCTAACTGACCCGAGATGATCGAAACTGCTAATAGTCCGAGTGTTTCCCATGAAACAAGACAGAAGTATGCACCCCAAAAAGGGTCCCAAAATGATGAGGAAGATAGATGTCCACTTTCAATATTTTCCTTCTGTAGAAACTGAATTCAGGGAAATTCTGCACATGTGGTGCTGTCAGCTTGTGATGGTATGGCTAAAGGGAACCATTCTTCTTACAATTTCATCATGACTTTTCTTAGTTCTATGGCCCACGGTTGTGTCTCAGCCTTAGTCCTGAGTTCTGGGGTACTCACAATGATACTCTTCCCTGTGGATAGTTGTTAGTTGCTCTTCTGTGGACAGACATCAAAGCTGGAGACCTCTCTTCTGCCATCATGCTAATATCAGTCCTCTCACATTTTACTATCAGCAGCCAGGAGAAACAAAATCTGCACAGCAACTCCACCTGCCACAAAGCACTAGAATACAAACACAATGAGACCAATATCTTTGCATTTTAAAACAAGGACCAATTTTTCTCCATTGTCCAAAAGTATGTTCCTCACTTGCAATGAGACCTCATTGAAAGAGACTTTACTGTCCATATTTTTACCAACAATCTATTCATAGTTCCTTAGGTAATATTTAAGAAAACAGATGCCCTATAGCCTTCCTTTTTTATATTCCATTCACAACAATCTAGATGTATATTTTCAGGTATATACCTCAAAAGTCCTTCCAGATTCTGCCAGTTACTTACAGCAGTAATCTTGCTTCTTGATGCCAATTCCTGTCTTACTCAGTTTGAGGTGCTATATTTAAAATATCACAATTATCCCATGCAATTAGATTATAGTGCAAAGAAACTAGAAATTAATGGCAAAAGACACCACAGAATCTATATAAACATATAGAAATTAAGCAACATCATCTTCAATAATCAATAGGTCACAGAAGAAATTAGAGAAGAACCTAACCCTACAATCAAATGATAATGTTCCATTAAAACAGACTAGGACCTATAAGACACAATGAAGGCAGTGCTAAGAGCAAAGTTTATGGCAGTGAATTCTTACATCAGAATAACAGCAAGCTCAAATAAATAATTATGCACCTCAAGGTCCTAGAAAAACAAGAACAGTTCAAGCCTAGAGCTAGTACAAGGAAGGAAATTATAAACATCAGAACAGAAATTAATGAAATTGAAATTTAAAAAAAAGAATCAATGCATTGAAGAGTTGATTCTTTGAAAGATTAAGCAAAATACACAAATCCTTTGTCAATCTTACCAATATAAGGAAAGAAATTATCCAAATCCATGCAGTTAGAAATGAAAAAGATAACACAATGGATTCTACTAAAATACAGAAGATTATCAGTAACTACTTTGAGAACCTATATGCTAATACAATGGAAAATTCAGAAGAAATCAACAAATTCCTAAATACATGTCAACTACCAAAACTGAACAAAGAAAATATAAAACTCCTGAATAACCCAATATCAGTCAATGAAATTGAAGAAGTAATAAAAAAAACTACATACTAAGAGAAGTACAAATTTCCATGCCTTCACTGCTAAACTCTGTAAGAAGTTTAAAGAAGATCTAACACCAACACTTTTCAAACACTTTAATAAAATTGAAAAAGAAGTAGTATTAACAAAGTCATTCCTAGAAGCCAGCATTGCCCTGATTTCAAAACCAGAAAAGGGCCCAACCAAAAAAGAGACATCCAGGCCAATCTCTTTAATGAGCATAGATGCAAAAATCCTCAATAAGATACCAGCAAACAGAACGTAGAATATCATCAAAAAGATCATATGCCATGACCAAATAATATTCATACCAGGAATGGTTCAACATACATTAATCAATAATGTAATAAACCACATAAACAGAAGCAAGGACAAAAATTACATGATCATCACAATAGGTACAAAAAAGCTTTTGACAAAAATCCAACATCAATTCATGATAAAAATAAAAACTGAAAAAACTAGGTATAGAAGGTCTTTATCTCAATTTGATAAAAGCCACCTACAACAAACACTGGGCAACACCATAATAAATGGAAAGAAGCTGAAATTTTCCCTCTATAATCAGGAACAGGACAAGGCCGTCTGCTATCACCACTCTTATTTAATAAAGCTCTCAAAACATTAATTAGAGCAATTACACAAGATGGAGAAATAAAAGTTATATGAATAGGAAATAAAGAATTTAAATTATCATTACTTGCAGATGACAAGACCCCAAAACCCCAGCAAATGACTCCTAGAACTAATAACCAAATTTGGTAGCATAGAAGGGTACAAAATCAACACTCAAAAATCAATAGTGTTCCTGTTCACTAATCATGCTGACAAGGCAAGGGGAAAAGGAGCCCTTCCTTATTGTTGGTGGGAGTGTAGACTTGTGCAACTACTATGAAAACTAGTGTGGAGATTCCTCAAAAAATGAAAACTAGGTAGAAAACCATACCTTTCACAATAGCATCCAAGAAATTGAAATATTTAGGAATCAATCTAACAAAAGAAGCACAAGATCTATTCAGTGAAAACTACAGTACCCTGAAAAAAGAGATGGAAGAGGATTTCAATAAATGGAAGAACATTCCTTGCTCATGGGTAGGAAGAACCAACACTGTGAAAATGGCCATACTCCCAAAATTATTGTACAGATTCAATGCAATTCCCATTCAACTACCATCAGCATACCTCACAGATCTCGAGAAAACATGCCTTAAATTCATCTGGAACCAGAAGAGACCCAGAATATCAAAAGCAATCCTGGGCAACAAGGACAAGTCAGGTGAAATCAAAATCCCTCACCTGAAATTATACTATAAAGCCACTGTAATAAAAATCAACATGGTGCTGGCTAAAAAACAGACTGGAGGATCAGTGGAACAGACTGGAGGACACAGACACAACCACAAACACACTCAACCACCTCATCTTTGATAAAGGGGCCAAACAAACTCACTGGAAGAAGGATAGACTCTTTAATCAATGGTGCTGGAAAAATTGGCTTGCCACCTGCCAAAGACTGAAAATAGACTGCAGTCGATCACCATGAACCAAACTCAAGTCAAAATGGATCACAGATCTCAATATTAAACCAGAAACACTAAATCTATTGGAAGAGAAAGTAGGTAAAAACCTCGAAGACATAGGGGTAGGCAGAGAGTTCATGAACAAAATCCAAACTGCCTGTGAACTACTTCAAAGAATCAACAACTGGGATCTCATCCTACTGAAGAGTTTCTGCACATCTAAAGAAATCACCAACAGAGTAAAAAGAAAACCCACAAATTGGGAAAAAATTTTAGCTGACTGTCCCTCAGACAAAGGGCTTCTATCTAGAACATATAAAGAATTAAAAAACACCAGCCCCTACCAAATTCAAAGACCCAATCCAAAAATGGGCAGCTGACATGAAACACACTTCTCAGATAAAGAAATACAAATGGCAAATAAATACATGAGAAAATGTTCAACATCATTAGTCATTTGAGAAATGCAAATTAAAACAACACTGAGATTTCATCTCACCCCAGTAAGAATGGCTAGCATTAAGAAATCAACCCATAACAGATGCTGGCGAGGCTGTGGAGAAATAGGAACCCTTCTCCACTGCTGGTGGGAATGCGGACTGGTGAAACCACTGTGGAAATCAGTTTGGAGATTCCTCAGAAAACTAGGTCTAGAGGTCCCATTCAACCCAGCTATTCCCCTTCTGGATATTTTCCCAGAAGATCTGAAAACATCATATCACAGCGATATATATGCACCCAAGTTCATAGAAGCGCAATTTGTAATTGCTAAATTGTGGAGGCAGCCCAAATGTCCATCCACTGAGTAATGGATAAAAAATTGTGGTACTTTTATATAATGGAATATTACTCAGCTATAAAGAAGGATAAGCTCGAGGCCTTTATAGGTAAATGGTCACAACTAGAAACCATACTCATAAGTGAAATAAATCAGACCTGCAAGTGTAAGCATCATATTGTGTCACTACTATAAGACCTGAAAGAGTGAATAAAAACTAGGAGGTATGATAGACATTGGGAAAGGAAAGGAAAATGCTGAAAAGTAAAGGGCAACTGGGGTGTGGGAAAGGAGATGGGAAAGAAGGGGAAATTATGTAAGTGTGCATATACAGGATAGCTAACATATTTGTACTACTGTCTTCTATTGCTCTACAGAAAGGAACAGTTAATCATTACTTGTTTGATCAGTCTTCTATGTCTCTATTTGTTTTCCTGAGAAACCACTTTGAAGATATCAATAAGTAATACAACAACAATGGTTAATTTCCTACCACTTTGTCTGTAACTCTGTTTTGTTTGTATTGTTCTTATGCTATTTTGTAAATGGATGTCTGTCTGTTAATGTTTCCCTTCTTTTACTTTTTAAAATAAAAAAAAATTAAAACTAGGTGCTCATTTCAGCAGCACATATTCCAAAATTGTAATGATACAGAGAAGATTAGCATGGCCCTTGTGTGAGGATCACACACAAATCTGTGAAGAGTTTTGTATTTTTTGTGCAACCACTGTGGAAATCAGTGTGGAGATTCCTGAAACACAATGAGTGAGAAATAAGGGAAATAATACCACTAACAATGGCATGAATGAAAATGAAATACTTAATACTTAATTAACCTATCAAGGAAGTGAAAGACATCTACAATGTAAACTATAGCACTCTGAAAAGGGAAACCAATGAGGATATCAGAAAATGGAACGATATCCCCTGTTTCTGGATAGTCACAATCAGTATAGTCAAAATGGCCATACTTCCAAAACTGTTATACAGATTTAATGCAATTCCAATCAAAATGTCTATAGTCTTACTCACAGAACTAGAGAAAGCAATGCTAAAGTTCATATGGAATCAGAAAAGACCTACAATAGCAAAAACAATTCTGGGCAAGAAGGGCAAGGCAGGGAGCATCATGGTTCTGGACTTCAACTTATACTACAAAGCTACAGTGATTAAAAACAAACAGCATGGTATTGAGGGAAAAACAGACTTATGGAACAATGGAACAGAATAGGGGGATGCGTAAACAACTCCAGGCGCACTTAGTTATGTTATCTTTGACAAAGGGACCAAATCCCTTCACCAGAGGAAAGACAGCTTCTTTAACAAATGGTGCTGGGAAAACTGGCTTTTCATATGCCAAAGATTGACCCTAGACCTTTATCTCTCACCATGCACTAAGACTCAAATCAAAATGGACCAAAGATCTAGACATTAGAACAGAGACACTTAATCTGCTGGAAGCCAAAATAGGTAAAACACTTGAAAACACAGGTGTAGGCAAAGAGTTTCTGAACAGAGCCACAGTTGAAAGAAATAATAGCAAGAATCAACAAATGGCGTCACAGCAAATTGAAAAGCTTCCGCATAGCAAAAGAATCTACCAACAGTGTAAAGTCTCTACAAAATGGAAAAACATTTTTGCCTCACAAAAAAGACATATCTAGAAAATAACTCAAAATAATTAGACCAACAAAATTTGAATACCCTACCAAAAACTGGGCATCTGAAGAGAATATACACTTCTCAGTTGAAGTAACACAAATGGTCAATAAATACATGAAAAAATGTTCAACATCACTGACCATTCAGGAAAGGCAAATGTAAACAACACTGAAAATCTATCTTTATCCAGAAAGAATGGCTATCATCAAGACACCAACCAATACAAATGCTGAAAAGGATGCAGGGAAAAAGAATCCTTCTTCATTTTTGGTGGGAGTGTAGACTGGTGCAACCACTATGGAAATCAGTGTGGAGATTCTTCAAAAGCCTAAAACTAGGTACTTGCTTCCACAGCACATATACTAAAATTGGAATGATAGAGAGAATATTAGCATGGCCCCTGCACAAGGATGACACACAAATTTGTGAAGAGTTCCATATTTTTTTGTGCACCTCTGTGGAAATCAGTGTGGAGATTCCTCAAAAAACTAGGACTAGAGATTACACTCAACCCAGCTAGCCCCTTTCTTGGTATCTTCTCAAAAGAATTAAAAGCATCATGATATGGGTGTGATATATGCACACCCACATTTATGGCAGCACAATTTGCAATAGCCAAATCTTGGAAACAGTCCAAATGCCGATCAACTGGTGAATGGATAGGGAGATGTGGGTTTTTTTAATACAATGGAGTACTATTCTGCCATTAACAATGATAATCTTGAGATGTATCTACGTAAATGGATGCACCTTGAGACCATACTCTTAAATGAAATAAATCAGACACACCTGTGTAAATACTGCATCATTTCTCCAAGAAACCAAAAGTGTATAAATAGGGGCCAAAATGTAATAGGTATTGGGAAATAGGAAGAAAATGTTCAAATGGGCAAGGGAACAAGGGTGGGGGAGGGGGAAAGGAAAGAAGGAAAAAGTAAAAAAAGAGAAAAGAAGTAAAAATGGAAACAAAGCTTTTATAAATGGGGAAGGGAGGAGGGGTTTGAATGGAGAGAAGGGATATGGGAAAAATTAATCAAATTAATTCATGTACAGGAACAAAGACTCTCTGATGAATGTGGATGGATATACCTAAAATATACCAATCAAAATTATTTTTAAAAGTCTAAAACTATGTGTCCCAGCTATTCCCCTTCTAGGTGTCTTCCCAAAAGAGTTAAAGACAACATACCATCACAATGATGTATGCATACACTCGTGTATAACAGCATAATTCATAATAGCTAAATCTTAGAAATAGTCTAAATATCTATCAATAGATGAATGGATAAAGAAAATGTGGTATTTATACACAAAGGACTACTCTGCCATAAAGAAGGTTAAAGTAGAGCCTTTTTTAGGAAAATGGGTGTACCTTGAGACCGTAATGTTAAGTGATGTAAATCAGATCCACAAGCTTAAATATTGCATGGTTCTCTTATATAAGAAACTCAATAAAGTGCAAAATAAAAGGCAGACAATAGAAAAAGAGACAGGCTGGGGATGTAGCTCAGTGGCACAAGCACCTGCCTGGCAAGCACAAGGTCCTGAGTTTGATTCCCAGTACAAAAAAAAAAAAA
>NW_004955543.1:1503016-1530503 GCF_000276665.1 Chinchilla lanigera | reverse complement strand
AAAAAAAAAAAAAAAAAAAAAAAAAAGAGAGAGAGAAATGTATTGTAATCCCACATGGACAATGTATCTAAATGTATACCTCAATTTAGTGTAATTGTCTTTTTAAAAATATTTTTGACCTGTTAGTCTGGCAGTTAATCTGCATATATGATGATTAAATTTATAAGGATTTATAAGATAAATAAATTAATCTGATGCTGGGGCAGTGGAGGGGAAGAGGAAAAAAGGAAATGAGATGTGTTATGTACATGAACCGACTCCCCACAATGAATGTAATCAATATGCACTACAAACATGTGCTAATAAAATTTAAAAAAATTAAAAACACCACAGACTAGGTGGTCTACACAGCATTTATTTCTCACACTTCTGAGAGCTGGGAAGTCCCAAATCAAGGCACCAGCAGATTCAGTGTTTGGTGAAGACTTCCTAGCTCATAGACATCCACCTTCTTGTATCCTCACATGGCAAGAGGAGAGTGAGAGAAGACTCTAGGGTCTCTTTAAAAAGGCACTATCATTCATCAAGTCTTAACTCTCATGACCTAAACACTCCCCAGAGGCCCTCACCTCCTAATACCATTTTACTGAGGGTTAGGATCTCACTGAATTGGGGGAGGGACAAAAACATCCAATTTGTGGACTCTGTATGAATGTATTCCCCTAAGTATGTCAGAGATGATCAGAATCAAACAGAAGCACCCCATGAACACGTGCTGAAAGCTCTAGCATTTACAAATTGCTTTGTGTACACATTGCAGTTTAGAATCTGTCCTCAAAATTGATTTTTAAAAATCATTACAGACAAATGGAGAAGTTTATAATGACATACTGTTTTAGTTTCCTGGGGGCTGCTTTAACAAATTTCCCCAAACTTTGTGACTTCCAGAACAGGCATTTATTCTCTCACAGTTCTGGAGGTCGTAAGTGAGCAATGAAGGTGTCAGAAGACCCATAATTTCTCTGAAGCCCTTAGGGAAGGATCCTTTTGCCTCTTTTTAGCTTCTGGTGGCTGCTGACAATCTTCGGCACTCTTCAGATTCCAGGCACAACACTGATCTCCCTCTTCATCGTCACACGGTGCTCTCCCCTGTGTCTACTTTCTCTGCATCATCAAAAGGTGTTCTCTTCACTGTCCGTGTCTGCACTCAATTTCTCTTTTCTTTTAGGGCTCCAGTAATTGGATTAGGGCCCCCTCCAATACACTATCACCTCATCTTAAA
This sequence comes from Chinchilla lanigera, assembly GCF_000276665.1. Taxonomy (NCBI): domain Eukaryota; kingdom Metazoa; phylum Chordata; class Mammalia; order Rodentia; family Chinchillidae; genus Chinchilla; species Chinchilla lanigera. The sequence continues at coordinate 1,529,281 of NW_004955543.1, read as the reverse complement.
TTGATTATATCTTCAAAGATGTTATTTCCAAGTAAGGTCAGACTCACAGATACCAGAGGTTATACATACCTTATAGGGAGACACAGTTCAATATACACCAGTCCATTCTATGGCATCCCCAAATTTATGGCTTTCCTAGGTGAAAATATATTCATTTCATCCTAATATCCCTAACAGGCAATCCATTCTAGCATTAATGCTTAAGTCCAAACTCTCATCTTGTGAATAACCTAAATCAGGTATGAGTGAGACTCTAGGTATGGTCCTTTCTCAGACAGATTTGTTCTCAATCTCATGTAAAATCTCTCAAATGGGTTTTCTGCTTCTAAAATAAAATGTTCAGAGTGGCATAGGATAGACATTCCATTCTGAAATAGATAAAATGGAAAGAATAAAAAAATTACTGATCTAAAGCAAATTGGCAATGCATAAAGGTAAATTGCATTAGGTTTCCTGGCATGAGAATAATAATCTGCAGTTTGATGTTACCTGGCCCCACCCTCTTAGCCCACCTGCGTGACCAAGGAAGTGGCCCCAACTTTTGGAACCCATGAGGCAAATTTAACCTCTGAAACCAAAAAATACATAAATAAATAAAAAAGGCCCTGGGTTAGGCCCACACTCCTGCAGTGGCAGTAGCAGCACTTCTGGCCTTTTACCCTCTCTCCTCAGTCCTCCTGGCCTTGGCACCACACTTGAAAGTCATTCTTCCATTTTCCTGATGCCTAATACAGCTTCACAGCTGAAAGCTTTATTAGGCTGTTTCATGATGTAGAATCTCAGAAGTCTGACAAGCTTCCTTCATTCCGTTCTGTGCCTGTCGTTTTCAGTCCATGATGACAGTGATGGGTCCGCACTTGAACTCTCTTGAGAAAGTTTGTCCAGCCACACTTTTTTATATTCTCTCCCAGAGCACATTTTTTTGGGTTTTGAAATATGGATAAACTGATAATTTTCTAAATATTTAAGTTCTGGTGATTTCCCAGTTAATAGTTTTGTTGTGGACCAAATTATACCCTACTTTCACCCCCAAATTCATGTGCTGAATCCTTAGTCTCCACTGCGACTGCATTTGGAGATAGACTTTTAGGGAGTAATTAAGGTTAAATAGGATATCATAAAGGTGGGGTCTTAATCCAGTAGGACTGGTGTCCTCTGAGGAGGAAAAAAGATCTTTCTCTTTGTCAACATGCATTAATCGAAAAATCCCTTGTAAGTATACAGTGAAAAAGTCGTCACCTATAAGCCAGCAAGAGAGCCTTCACCAGGAACTAAATTTGTTGCCGCTTTGCTCTTGGATATAACAGCTCTAAACTGTGAGGAAACAGATTTCGCTTCTTTAAGCCATCCAGTCTCTAGAATTTTGTTATGGAAGCCTGGATATACTAACAAGTTCCTTCCTCGGTGTATCTCCTTTTCTTGAACTTTATTGTAAACAGCAGAAAGGAAGCTGTACTTCCATACTTTGCCTGGAAATCTCAGCTAAATATCAGAGATTTTAACTTACACATTATACTTTCAACCCATCAATCAGTAGCATGAAATTCAGACAGTTGTTTATCACTGTGTGAAAAGGCTTTTCTGCCAGTCTCCTCTGATGTTTCTCATTTCTATCTGAGACCTCACCAGAAGCACCTTTATTATTCACGTTTCTAGGGACATTCCTTTCAAGACAGTTGAGGCCTTTTATGTTATGTGCCTCAAAATTCTTACAGCTATTACCCATTACGCAATTACAAAACCACTCCCATATTTTTAGATATCTGTATTAGTTTCCTAGGGCTGCCCTAATAAACAACCACAAATTGAGTGGTTTAGAAAATAACAACTAGTTCTCTCAAATTTCTGGAGTGTAGATATCTGAATTCAGTGTTTTTAGAAGGGTCATAATCTCTCTAAAGGCCCTAGGGGAGGGCTTTTCCTGCCCTCCGGTGATTATAGGCAAACCCTGGCATTCTTTTTCTTGCAGATGCATAAGCCCAGTCTTTACCCTTACTGTCACATGCTCTTCTCCCTTGTGTCTGTGCACTCTTCTCACACAAGGAGTTCTTTCCATAAGTTCCTGTGTCCATTTTTCCTTCTTATAATGATACCAATCATCGGATTAGGGCCTACTCTAATCCAGCATGACCTCATCTTAACCAGATTACTTCTGTAAAGAACTGATTTCCAAATAAACTCACATTCTAGGACTTGAATATATTCTATGGGGCACACAATTCGATTCACTGTACATACTCATCCAGGGTTGGATACATCAAAGTTTCCTCATATAATGAAATGTGCATAAGGATGATAAATTCCATCTCGACTGCTGAACCTAAGTAATGTCCATTAAATATGATCCTTTATATTCTGTAGCCACTTGAACCATAAAATTTAATGCTACCCAGGCAGAATCCTGCACTTCTACCACTTGGTCCTATAGAACCTTGTACATTTTTGGAGAGTTCACTAGTCACTCTGTGCTGGAGAGATCTGTTTTAAAATTTGTCTCCTCTAGTGGAATAAGTTTCTTGAGGGCAACAGCTATGACTTACCCATCTTTGCAGCTCCAGTGCTTAGCATGTTACATAACATACAGTAGGATCCCAGTAATTATTGGGGAGGGAATGGACATTGGAAGGAAGAAAGATGTTCACAGAGTTTCAATCTAGTGGCTTGGAGGAGGTGCTGGGAACTCAGGGTGCAAAACCAACACTACATCACTTTCTTGGGACTCTCTTCCTCCCACTGTGATCTTCCTTGAGCTTTCCAGGGTCTCAATATACAAGAACTGCAATGACAAAGAAATTTCAAACCATTACTTGATGAATTATTAGCTCATCAGAATGGCTTTTCCTTCCAGAATCTTCCAGGTCCATTCAACAGTAGCCTAGCACATGACCAGTATGCAACAATTAAGAATGGGGCCACAGTGTGTCTTGGATGATTAATTCTTGTAAATTCATCAAGGTTGAATACTTAAGGTGCCAGATCCCTCAATAGCTCTCCCTCTAATGGACCACTATCAGCTGGCATCAGGGAGAATATATAATTCTTTTTAGTCTTGTCATGTATTTGCACACTCAACCCATTATAATGTCAAGATACGCCTGTGTCTGAAATTCTAGTGGAAGGCAGAGAAGGAGAAAATCAGATATTCACAGGAATTACAGAAAAAAAATATAAAAGCCCTGGAAGTTGTACCCAGAACTGTCTTGGAGCGCTCACCCCTCCTTGGTCCTTTCAGCTCTGAAACAGTTATTAGTAAATCCAGCACCTTCCCCACAGTTATGAGAGTCAGGCTGTGATATACTAATACAGCATTCGTAGGCAGGTTAACAGTAATGTCAAATGCATCAAAATGCCACTTTGTCTTGTTCATCATTATAACCCAAGTGTCCTTAAAAGTGCCCAGCATATAGTAGCTTTTAAGTAAATATTTGGTTAATGAAATATTGAATGAACTAAGTTGATAACCCAGATATTGCTATAGGTAGTCAGAGCATGGTATTCAGAAAAGAATACTTGAACAGGAAGCTTCTGAAATAAAGAGTTAAATTGTTACTTTAATTGTTGCCCAGATGGGGTGACGCTCCCCTCATCTGGCAGCAACAGCGCCAGGAAAGGGAGTCTGTATCTCTGGAAAGTAGCTAAAACCTGAAAAGTATCACTTAGCCTAGAGTCAGAGCCTTGCCTCCTCCCCTTCTTCCCTGGCCAGAGCATTTGTATATCACTGAAATTCCAACTCACCATGTCCTTTTGTTTTCTTCTTAAGGAGGGCCAAGGTCAAGGCTAACAGAACACACGTTGCTTGGATTAAACCAATGTAGTAACCCCACAAGCAATGAAATAATCCTTGCTGCTGTCTTCAACTCCTATTTTAGGACCTGCACCTCCATTCCTTTTCCCTTTCTAAAACCACTAGGAAAATAAAACTAAACAAAAAATAGGTATTGGTTATAACTTTCAGTCGTCCCCTTGACATGCTCTGATGCCTATGTAGCAGGCTATTTTAGCCTTAGCACCAGATTTTCCAGCTTTCCTTAAGCCATCTCTATGATTAACCCTCCATTGTCTCTTCTCTTTGATTTATTTCAGATACCAGCAGCAGAAAACAACCCCTTCCTTGTTGGAATGCATTATTGGTATTCCAGCCACAGTCTCCATACTCAGCACTGCAATATTTGTCGAGAGACAATTCCTGCCTTATCTAGAGACGCCATAATCTGTGAAGGTACCTTTCTGATTCCTTTATAAAGGGGCTTAGTGGGTGGAGATAGGACTGAAGGAGCTCATATGGCTTTAGTATCACTGACATTCTAGGTCACTGACTCTGGTGGGAGGTGAAGCCCACCCAGCAGAAAGAAAAGAGGGGAACTAGCATGAAGGAAAGTAGAGGGTTAGGAAGGTAAGATGTTACAAGGGTTCAGAAGACAGAAATCATATCATTCTTACTATTGATTTCCACTCAAGTTAGATAACAAAAAATTTAGCTGCTAAGAATCAAAAGAAACTGGCTCATATCAGAAATAGGTTTTTGGAGATGGATCCAAACTATTTAGAATGCATTTGAGTTTTTTTAATGGATAAAAGGTAACAAAATTTCATAACAAGATGATAGAAGAATAACAATCGTTAATACATTGCATATTATTATCTTTAAAGTAGTTGTGCAGAGTACAAGCTATGGACATAAAACATTCTCCAACTGATATAAGCACAAACCTTCCTTTTTCTATGAACTAAGAGACACTAATAGTATAACTAGGTTACATTTTTCTCTCTTTTCCTTACCTTCCTTTTCCCTTTCCCCTATTCTAGTTCCTTTTTCTTTTTTAACAATTTCTTCCCATTTCACAATATCTCTTGTACATTTTAGACCTTTTTTTTTTTTTTTTTTTTTGGTTTTTCTCTGGTACCGGAAACCGAACTCACGACCTTGCGCTTGCCAGGCAGGCGCTTTTGCCACTGAGCTAAATCCCCAGCCCCCTACATTTTAGACCTTATCTACTCTTTCAGTTTCTCACACCAGGGAGACAATACGATGTTTACACATGAGTCTGATTTATTTCACTAATGAGTGTGGCCTCCAGTTAAAATACATCTGAGATTTAACTTTCAGAGCAGTGTAGGGAAGAGAATCAGACTCTTCATTGTCCCCAGATTCACGCTCATCTTTCTTTTTCTTCTCACAGTGTGTAAAGTGAAATCTCACAGACTATGTGCTCTGAGGGCAAGCAAAGACTGCAAATGGAATACCTTGTCCATCACTGACGACCTCCTCCTGCCTGCGGATGAAATAGTAAGTTCCAGCTATGGCCTTCTACGGTCATGCCCTCCCGTGTCCCCTTCAGACGTATCACACAGGAACAAGAAGACTTTCTCCTGTCACCAGATAAGCAAAGTAGTTCTCTTCTCCAGGCTCGCAGTCCAACCGATCTCAAATACTGAAACGCTCCCCCCCAAAATGCACACATTTATACCCGACATTGGCCACTACATTAGAGTGAGGAGAGCAAGATCAGAAAGAACTGGGGGCTTTTGCCTGGGGTCCTCCATGGGATAGTACAGTTATTCCAGCTGGTCCTTCCTTCTTTATACCACTAACTTCTACCTTTTGTCTCTTTTTTCTCCTTTAGCAAACAATGCCCCATCAATGGGTAGAAGGCAACGTGCCCGTAAACTCTCACTGCGCAGTATGTCGTGAGAGCTGTGGCAGTTATCAAAGACTTCAAGATTTCCGCTGTCTGTGGTGTAATTCTACGGTAAGACTCTTCCCATCTCCTTGCTATTTAAAGAACTTGACTTCTGGAGCAGAAGGGTGGAGTTTGACTATGCAGATAGATAGATAGAGACAAATATCAGTGATCCTTACCCTAAAATGTATTATACAGATTCGGTAGTCTAGATCTTAGTATCCTGCCCTTCCATATCTTGCTATAGAGCCTTCAGGGAGAAAGATTTAAGATGCTCATATTTGATGGTTCTTAAGTGGTAGGGCCTGCTAGTAAATGGAAAGAGCTAAACTCTCTAGTGAAAGTATAGGCAATTTAAAAATAAATTCTGAATCCTTCCTTAAAAAACCTCACTTCCTCATTCACAGTTTTCTAGGAACTTTTAACCTTTATAAATTAAAAGCTGTTAAGAATATTAACAAATTATCTATTTTCACTATGGATTGAATGAATGTATATAATCCCACTTAATCCTTACAACAACCTTAAACAAGGTCTCACTGTCCCCATTTTACAGATAAGGAATGCGAGGTTCAGAAAGGTGAAGAAATTCACCCAAGGTTATGCAGCCAGCAAAAGAGAGGGTCTTGATTCACACATAACTCTGCAAAGATCATGCCCCTAACTGCAACACTACCAAGCCTCTAAATCTGGTCTTCAACTGGAAATAATCCCCCCCAACTTTGGAGACATTTGGCAATGTCTGTAGACAATTTTTTGTTACCTCTCTGGAGGGAGTATGGCACTGGCATCTAGTAAGTAGAGTCCTGGGATTCTGCTAAGCCTTCTGTACTGCGTAGGACATAAGAAAGTGCTCCATAACAAAGAATTATTTGGCCCAAAATATCAATAACACTAAGGCTGAGAGATGCTGGTCAGGGACTGGACCTAATCTTTCTAGCCTTTTAGATGCTTCTGTTAAACTGAGTTTTCTAAGACAAGAAGAAACTGAAGTATGAACTTCATTGAACACTCTGTCCTCTGTCTCTGTTATAATTGCTTTTGAATAACAAGGCCAAAGTCACATCCCCTAGAAACCGCACAATTGCCCAGAAAGTGGTGCTTGAAAATGTCAACAATCTGGAAATAATGGCCACTTATGGGGAAGTTAGCTTTGCCACTTCCCAGCTATTTGACCTTAGGCAAGACCGTTTAACTGTATGAGCTTTCCTATGCTTTTATCTAAAATAGCCCCAATAATGTCTTTCCTACCACACCTAGTTGTTATAAGGATTGAAGTGTATCGGCAGATTCTCAGGATTAGTACTCTTATGCTACAAGTAAGACTCCTGTTCTGCAAGCGACTCAGGTCGTGTCTTAGAACTGGTGACTTTTCAGTGCCCTTAGAAGGGTATTTACTGAAAGCCACCTTACAGGACCAGGGCTCTACACACTCAGGAACAGGGCAGGTTCAGGGTGGAATCAGAGTAGCCGGGTGAGTTAGGGGTATGTATTTGGCAGCACATCTCAGAAAGAGATACTTGAATATTAAGATCTAATTCTTAGAATTGAAACTCAAGACTGATCAGTACTATTCTCTCCCCCTCCCATCTTTTTCTTTCTCTTCTGTTCTTGTCGTTTCAGGTGCACAACGACTGTCGAAGACGGTTTTCCAAGGAATGTGTCTTTGGAAGCCACCGTTCTTCGGTCGTGCCTCCTACTGCTCTAAGTGACCCGAAAGGTGATGGTGAGTAGTTCAAACTTAACTTCATAATTACACTAGAGTTGAAGAGAGGGAAAGTACAAAGGTTGGAGAAAGGGCTGAAATGATTCTCCTCAACCAGTCAAATATTTGGTGGGAGGGTTGTGTACATAGACAGCTTATGATTTTCTTTAGAAGTTTGGGTTGATGAATGTTGATCTTCCTGGTGTATATGTATGTGGGCATGTTCTCTGTAGCCTCTGTCATAGTTTATTCCAGCTGATCAAAATTGATTTCAGCATTTTAATGATTTCCAAACAATAAACAATGCATAGAATGAGTTTGTGTGTGTCTAGATGGCCAAAAGGCCAGGGTTATGTTACTGGAAACTAATACCAAAATTGTTCCCAAATCTTAAACTAATGTGATCATTGCCCTCATCTGCTTCAGTGATGCTTTCTCAACTCCTGACCAATCGTGATTAATTGAGAGCTCTGCTTACAAACGGCTTAAAGGCTGCAGAGAGATCTAAGATATAGGCTTTATTGGAGCAAAAGATTGTTATGAATCCACAATCTTGATATAATACAACAATTAAAAATTTAATGTTGTATGTGCTACGTGCCAGAGGAATGGTAGAGACCCTTGAAGATGCAAAGTGTTAGAAATGTTAACCATTTGTAGGAAGTGGAGCAGAAAGAAGGTAGTAGTGAAGTCAATGCAGCAAAAATAAACTGTATTGTATCAAGAGGTCTAGCAATGTTACAACAGAGAAAGCACAGGGAAAGAAGAAGAGTGTTTGTTTAGTTTCTGTGTTTGTTTTTAAAGTATAGATGAAATACATAGGCAGTATGGTATAAGGGGAAAAAAAACAAAAGCTTCACAACCATGAGTTTTAGCAACTTCCTACCTAGGTGACATTGGGTAAGGCACATTCTATGAGCTCTCCTTCCCCTATCTATAAAAGGCAATGACACTTTTAGTTGTGAAGATAAATTATAATATGTAAAAGGACCAAGTAGCTAGAAGTATAGCCTGAAAGGAACACAAAACTAAATTCCTGGTCTTCTTGGGTAACTAAATTCCTAATCTTTTAGCCTAATGAAAACTACACTCCCTTGGGGATAATTTTTGCATTCACCTCTCCTTCCTTACATCTCTGCTTCTTCAAAAATCAAACTCTTCTTTCTGCCATCAAGTTGTTCACATGCTTCTCCCATAACTTATTATTAAATAGAGGGAGCTGTCAACATTAAAATCAAATATCAGGTCTAAAAAGACCTGACCTATTTTTACTACCACTAAGAAATTGAGAAATCTAATATATGTATTACAGACATGCTACCATTTCACTAAGCCAGGAAGAGAGATACTGCTCTTTAATTTCAATTTGCATATGGTTAGTTTCACTCTATATTTCACTTACTGAATGAGAGCTCAAATCTTTTACAAAATGTTTTAATTTATATTTTCAAATAAACTCATTTAGCCACTTCTGACAAGAGGAGAGCCCACCGGTCCAAGAGTGATCAGTAAACTGACAATTCATTCACTTAACAATTACCCCCACACTGGCGCCACTCACCTCATTGCCAAGAAAGAGTCAGCATTGACTGGAAACAAAGAAAGGGAAAAGAAGAAGAGTAGATGGTTTCCTTAGAGAACAGAAGGGAGCAAGGATTCCTGTAGCCACTGCAGCAGTTTTAGAATCAGACATAGCATATGCATATCTGTGTATTCATACACACACGCACTTGCACTTTCTCTTCCAGTTCTTTTGCTAACTCTGAAGCAGATACAGATAAACCTTAGTGTATGGAATGAGCTACTCACACGGTTTCTGTACGTTTTATTGTAACACAGAAGCAAAATAGTGTAGCGTGGTGGTTGTCAACCGTGAGCATGCAGCAGATAAATCTGCAAGGCTGAGCCATAGATATAGCTTAGAAGCCGAGTGCTTGCCTAGCATATGTGAGGCGCTGGGCTCAATCCTCTGGAACATCAAATAAAAGTGATCTGGAAAGCTTGAAAACACACAGGTTTCTGGGCTCTACCTTAGGCCTTTTGATTCAGTAGACTTATGTGGGGTCCAAGAGTTTGCATTATTAGAATTTGCATTTGATGAGGTATGCTCATCATTTACTATGTAACTCCAGACAACTTTCTTAGCCTCTCTGTGCCCCACTTTTCATATCTTTCCGCCAATTGGTGATGGCAGTTTTAAATGAGCTAATATTTGTTAAAGAGGATTTTTAAAATATACAAAGGTGACTAGTAAGCCAACCTTATGCCAATTTAGCATTCTTCTATAGAGTGAATAGAATTAATTTGAATGGTGTCTATTAATTTCCTGGTTTAGGGCACTATGGTTGTATCAATGCAGCTCAAAGAAGCATGAGGTTTTTGGAAGCTTCTTTCGGGCTGTTTACTCATCTGGAGCTTAAACTCAACTAATCCCCTAAGCTCTTTTCACACTGAATGCTGCCAAAGCAACTGCTTACTATCTTGTTCTAGTGCAATTTATGTACTTGAGTCTAAAGACCAAGCTTTCCACTTACTCCCTTTACATTTCATCTGTTGACTTTGACCCACACTGTCTAGGTAATTTTCTAATGTTGATTCTGGCAACTAGTAGCTCTTCCTCCAGCTTTGGGTACTTCAGCGTTCACAAGCCAGCCTTCCACGGTTCCATCCGAATGGAATAAAACTGTGAGATAGTACAGGACCCTGGCTTAGTATTAACATCAGCCTTCTCAAAGGCAGCCCTGTGGGCAGGCTTGGTTACCTTGCTATGAACCCAAGAAACATTACTGTATTCTAGCTGATACTTATATTTGCCACATGTTCCCAAGATTCTCTTGACCAGTGTGCCCTTTTGCATATTTAAACGTTTATTGCCTCTGGGGGAGATGGCAAATAGGGCTCAACATATATTGAGCCCTAACCCTAACCCTAACCCTAACCCTGTCCCTGGGGCCATTTCCACTATATTTTCCTGAAACTGGCTTCCTATATTCTCCTGAAACTGGCTTCCTCATGGCACTGCTTCTGTATCTATCATCTGTGACAAAATGAGCTTGGACACTGGAGTTCAAGTTACCTTAATTACGGAATTTTCTCTTTATGAGCAGTTTCCATCCCTACACTGGGTTATTTTATTAATCGTTGCAACATGCTACTACTATACATATGGAGAGATGAACCCACAGAGAAGTTAAGATGTTTGCTCTGAGTTAGTAAATAAACCTGGAGGGCAACCAGCTGTAGGACACAGCTGCATCTTCTCGTAGAAGCATACCACAGAAGGCAGCCCATGCTCCAAGCTGCCAAATGAATTTTAAAAGTATTTGGGCTACACTCTCATGGCTATTTAACTTAGAAATAATATTAGCATAAGTCACTTTTTCCTATTTCATAATTTAATTCTTGCCTGGTTAATATTTTCACATGGTGCAATGATTTTTTTAACGCACACATACTATTTAGAAAAAAAATTCCTACAGCCCTCTAACTCGCTTTGCATTCTTTTGGTTGAGTGAGGAGAAGGAACATAAAAAAAAAATACTACCTTATACATCTTATAGCCTGATCCTAATGATTCTCAGCTTGATGTCAATTTATCTGACCTCATCTTCTGCCACTCTCCCCATCATTCACTCTACAAAAGCTATGCTAGTGAAGAGACCGGGATCCTCAAACACCCCAATCTCCTTTCTCAAGGTTCTAGCACTCCTTGTCCAAAAAGCCTTTCTCCCCCAGAGATCTTCACTGGTCACTCCCTCACTTCATAAATCTCATCTTGCGTGTCATCTTCCCAGAGAGGGATCCTTGAAGACTTGTCTAAATAACAATCTCCATCCCATTTCCTGGCTTTATTGTTCTTTACACACATTATTTTATATGTATTTATTGTGGTTCATCTTCCTTTACTAAAACATGAGTTTCACAGAAGTGAAGATTGTTTCTGTTTTATCTACCACCGTATTCTCAGAACATAAATAAGGACAGGCACAGCTAGGCATGATGGTGCATGCCTATAATCCCAACTATTCAGGAGGCTGAGGCAAGAGGATCATAACTTTAAGGATAGCCTGGGAAACTTAGGAAGATTCTGCCTCAAAATAAAAAGGGCTGAGGATATAGTCAGTCAGCATTCCCTGGGTTCAATGCCCAGTAACACACACGTATGTACATACATACCTGACAGGCACAGAGAATGCCCTCAATACATATTTGTTGAATGAATAAATGAGTATGTTGGAACTATCTTTGTATCAATATATTACCTTTTGCTAAAAAATGGTGATACAAGTAGTACTGTGTTTTGGGGGGGTATTTTTTACAGGTAGTACTTTGATCAGGGAAGTAATTACTTCCAAGCTATATTACTTTAAGCTCCCCTGGCCAGTAAGTGGGAATTGGCACATAGAGGAAACCTTCCTTAGATTTTTCTAAGGAAGGCTAAAATAGTCAGGCTTCCTTTCGCCTAGGTTACAACCTATGGAACATTTTAAACCATCCATCCCAAACAGGAATGAGCCACATTTCTTTTGTCCTATGCTTTTACTTTTGCTGAAGCATCCCTGGCAAGCCATGAGCTCAGAGGTGTGGAGGTTTGCTATTTGTCTAGCACCTCTCTCCTCAGGGACCTTTGCCATGGCTTGTCTTCCTGCCAGCAGGCTTTAAGACTCAGCCTAAGCTGGCAAGGTTATGGCTATTTAGGCTGTTATAACCCACTTCTTCACGGATAACATCAGTGTTGGGGATTATTAAAAACCTCTCTCGTTCTGAAAACTTCCCTATAGTCTTGTTTCCTCCTGGAAACTATGCTAGCACGGATTGCTCTGCTAAAATATTAAAGAAATGATTAAAGCTCTTTGCTTCACCCCACACTGCAGTATTGACAGCTTTTCCCTCCCTTTCTTCCTGACTCCCCTGACCTGCTGTCTTCTCTCTGTGAGAACTGAAGTAGCCCAGGCAGAGAGAAGACTAATTGGGATGCTGGTCTTTTCCTGGCCTCTCAGTCCTCTTTGTCATGTTCCCACTGAGTTTTACTAATACTTGCTTGTATCACCAATTTCTTTATTCCTTCTATTCCAACATGTGTGTGTGTGTGTGTGTGTGTGTGTGTGTGTGTGTGTGTGTCTGTCCTCAGCTTGAAGTCACAGCTAGTCTATAACTGGTTTTGAGCATGATGTTTGTTATGTGATAATTGCCCAGAAAGTATTGTTTGGCTAGAAGCAGCTAGCAAAAGATTTTAAGCCCCTTTGAGTAATATGATGACTTTCCTCCTGCCCCTCAATCTCAGAAGACTGGGTCTGATAGTTAAAAAGTTCATGCAAAATGTGATGCTAGCTAATATTTCACTTTCATCTCAATAACCCTGTTCTCTTTTTCTCTCCTTCTTCTTCCTGTGTGCATATCAGGTCAATTAGTAGTATCTTCAGACTTCTGGAATCTTGACTGGTCTACTGCCTGTTCATGCCCCTTGCTCATCTTCATCAACTCCAAAAGCGGTGATCATCAAGGGATCATCTTCCTCCGAAAATTCAAGCAGTACCTTAATCCATCTCAAGTGTTTGACCTTTCGAAAGGCGGACCTGAAGCAGGGTAAGCAGACTGTGAGAGATATAACTGGGCACGGGGAAGCAACTCCTCCCTCCACATAGTCCTAACGAGGAATGGCTTCTGAAATCAGTCCTTGTGCCTGGGCAGGAAACATCCATTCCTCAAGCCAGGACTCAAACACATACCTCCGGAGCATTTGGTTTGGCTGGTTGGAAGACTTTTAGCCCTCTTCCAGAAGTCCCTTAGCTTATGATCTGCTCTCAAAGTTACCTCACCTTTTCTTGTTGGAAGAGGTAAAATCACAGGCTCTGACCTCAGGGGAAAAAGCAAATCACTATAGCTGCCATTCTTTTTCCTGGAAATTCCTTCACTACTATAAATCTGCTTTATCTGGGGACCATCTGTCTACTAGGTACCAGTTCCGATGAGCCACTGGCCACAACAATGCAGGGCTGTCTTCCTGGGCCCAAGCAAGTGCATTTGGGTATTTTATGGCTTCTAGAGTAAGGTTGAGCATGAAAGAGTGTGTGCTGAGACAAGGCCTGATCCCTGGGATAACCTGTGGGAAATTGCCTGTGGTTCGAGGTACAATAGAGATAGAAACTAAGAAAGAAAAGGTAGGCAGCCTGTTATCAGGGTGCTAAATCAGGAGTGACTGGGTCCTAAAGTATTGTAGGAGTTGTATAACCCAGCTGTTCAAGCAACGATTGTTACCTTTTCTTCCTTCCAGGCTGCGCATGTTCAAGAACTTTGCTCGCTTTCGTATTCTGGTTTGTGGTGGAGATGGCAGCGTGAGCTGGGTCCTGTCTCTGATTGATACTTTTGGATTACATGAAAGGGTAAGTCTCTGGCTGACTCAGTTTAGACCTTGATAGAAGGAATAAGGGTGTGGAGCTGTTTGTGCCCCGAAGTTCCAAGTCTTCACTCTCCCTGTTTATGAAATACATGTTTCCCATGGTTTTGATAGCTAACCTGACAAATCTAAGCCTGCTCACCCAGACCATTTTCTGGTCATTTATCTGTATGAAGGAGAAATGACGTTGTTGACTGAGAGAATTAGTGCCCACTTTCCAAGCTTCAGAGTGAAGAAGAGTTAGGTTGGGTGTGGTGTTGCACACCTGTGATCCCAGCACTCAGGAGGCTGAGGCAGGAGGATTGTTGTGAGTTTGGCAGGAGATTATTACCAATTTCAGTTACCTAGTGAGTTCAAGGTCATCCTGAACTGCATAGTGAAACCTTGTCTCAGAAAGCAAAATAAAATAAAATAAAAACCAAAAAAGTGAAGATCTAAAGGAGAAGAGTGCAAGCAATTTCTTGAAGAGGCCGTAAACAGCGTGTAGCCTCGTTTCCTTCTTCTCCTGAAGCTGCTGATCTTGCCCAAGTCTTCCGAGTAGCAAAATCTTTCTTCTACCGGTCTCCCATCTGCAGCCCACCATTGCTCTTCTAACTCCAGTAGCTTTGTCTTCTGAGGTGCTACACCTACTGGGCCCACCCCAAACAGAAATATGTAGCTATATTTCTCTTTTATAAACGTGGCTATACCTTTTGGCATATTCTGACAACTTCACTAAGTAAACTTTGCATTGCTAAAAGTGGAGTCCAACTCCTTAGTGAAAATTTCACTTCACTTCAAACATCCTCCTATTTACACTTCCTAGAATCTGAAGTCCCTTACAACAACTGGCTTTAAGACCATAATTTCCCCTAAAGAGCACCTTCTGGGTTCTTTCATGGGTAAAGCTTGGTAGAAGGATTGTCTGAAAGAGGTGCCTTCTTTTTGTTCTTACAGTGTCAGCTGGCAATCATCCCACTTGGAACCGGCAATGATCTGGCCCGTGTCTTGGGTTGGGGTGCATCCTGGAACAAAAACAAATCACCACTGGACATCCTCAACAGAGTGGAGCAGGCGAGCACGAGAATTCTAGACAGGTGAGTGGTGAGCCGTCAAAAGACCACATTCATTTGCCTCTTCCGGTCCCATACCAATTACCGCCAGTTACATCATCTCAGTCAGGGCCCCATTTCCTTTCTGGTTTCAGTGCAGAGCAGTTTGAGGGTCTGGTCTCTTTGAAGAGTTTGTCACTTTCAAATATCACTAAAGTTCTTCAAATCTAAAAGATCCTAGAGCAGGGGCCCCATGGGTAAATGTCAAGGGTTCTGTGAGCTTCTTCCAAATTGCCTCGTAACTTATCTATGTAAGCAGATACTTTTCTTGGTAAGGACTCTATGATGTCATCAAAGTGTCAAGAAGTTTTTAACAAAGAGGAAGTGCAGCCCCAGCTGACTTAGATTATCCCTGCTCTACAGAAGAGAGAGTACTGCCATTCTATCTCCCAAAGGAAAAGAAAAAGACTTCCTATGACTGAGTATTTAATTCTTGAATCCCCGCAAAGATAAGTCATGAGCAGGGCCTCGTATGTATATTTTACAAAAGTATCTCAAGTGATCTTGACATTATTTCTGGTTGAGAAGCACTGCTTTCTGACAACCATGGGAATCCTAGAGAAGTCACAAAGTGAAGTCTCTTCTCACAGCATACCCTGAGATCAGGTAGCCAGAGATTGTGTTTGCACCCCCTATAATCCACCTGGTCCCAATGCATAAACTTTTTACCTGTTCCTTGATGTGTGAAGCATTTATTCCAACTTGTAATGAAGCAAAACCCTAAATATTTGCCTTAAACCTCATTTCAGATGGAGTGTGATGATCCGTGAGACTCCAAAACAAATTCCATTGCTGAAAGGACAGGTTAAAATGGACATACCAAGATTTGAGGTAACTATTTCCTGGCTGTAATTCCAACATCTTTTTTATTTTAAAGAAAAGAAAAATAAACAATAAAAACAATAGTGTAAAATTTCAAAACAAGATTGTAGGAAAGTAACAATGCTTAGTACACTGTGTATTGTCATCTTCATACTAGTTGCTCATGTTACAAGATATAGGCATGAAAAATTGAACAAACAACATAGACATAAAGCTGTCTTTTCAATAAACTAAGAGCAACTAGTAGTACAACTATCTTAACTATCTTGTGTGTAAATGTATATATATATATTTTTTCTTTTCCCTTCCTTCTTTTATCCTTTCCCCAATTCCAGTTTCTCTTTCCTTTTGAACAGTTTCTTCTTGTTTCACAATATCTCTTGTACATTTTGGGTCTTATTTACTCTTTCAGCTTCTTACACTAGGGAGACAACATGATGTTTATACATGCAAGCCTGATTTAATTTCACTTATGAGTATGGACTCAAGTTGCATCCATTTCTCTATAAATATCTCGTTTATCTCTCCTTATACTTGCGTAGTACTCCACTGTATAAAAATAGCACATTTTTTTTATCCATTCCTTGGATGATGGACATTTGAGTTGTTTCCAAGATTTACCTATTACAAATTATGCTGCTATAAACACAGGTGCACATATATCGCAGTGGCATGATGTTTTTAATTCTTTTGGGAAAATACCCAAAGGGGAATAGCTGGGTGGAATGGGACCTCTAATCCTAGTTTTAAGAGAAATCTCCACACTGGTTTTCCAAAGTGGTTGTACCAGTCTACATTCCAACATTCCTTTTCCCCACAGCACCTCCAGCATTTGTTGTTAGTTGATTTTTTGATAATAGCCATTCTTAATGGGGTGAGATGGAATCTCAGTGTTGTTTTAATTTGCATCTTTCAAATGACCAATGATGCTGAACATTTTTTATATATATTTATTTGCTATTTTTTATTTCTTCATCTGAGAAGTGTGTGTACATCTCGGGTGCCCATTTTTGGACTGGGTCTTTGAATTTGGGGGGTCTGTGGTTTTGCAATTCTTTATAAGTCCCTTGAGGGGCAGTTAGATAAAATTTTTCCCACTCTGTGGGTTGTCTTTTCACTCTGTTGGTGATTTCTTTTGATGTGCAAAAGCTTTATAATAAGATAAGATCCCAGTTGTTGATTCTTTGAAGTGTTTCCCATGCAGTTTGGGTTTTGTTCATAAAGTCTCTGCCTACCTCTGTGTCTTCAAGATTTCTACCTATTATCTCTTCCAGCATATTTAGTGTTTCTGTTTTAATATTTAGATCTTTGATCCATTTTGACTTTAGTTTAGTGCACGGTGATAGACATGGGTCTAGTTTTAGTCTTCAGCATATAGAGAGCCATTTTTTCCAGTACCATTTATTAAAGAGGCTGTCTTTCTTCCAATGCACATGTTTGGCCCCTTTGTCAAAGATAAGTGGCTGAGTATGGTTGTAGTTGTGTCTGCATCTTCTAATCTGTTCCACTGGTCCTCAGGTCTGTTTTTTGTTTTGTTTTGGTCTTTTTTTTTTGCCAGTACCATGCTGATTTTTATCACAGTAGCTTTGTAGTATAATTTCAAGTCAGGGATTGTGATTCCTCCTGCTTTGCCTTTGTTGCCCAGGATTGTCTCTTGTTATTCTAAGTCTGTTCTGCTTCCAGATGAACTTTAGGAATTTTTTCTTTAGTTCTGAGAGGTATATTAATGGTATTTTGATCAGGATTGCATTAAATCTTTTTTTATTTTATTTTATTTTTATTTTTCTGGTTATTTTTCCAGTACCAGGAATCGAACTCACTACCTTGCACTTGCCAGGCAGGCGCTGCGCCGCTGAGCTAAATCCCCAGCCCCAGGATTGCATTAAATCTGTATAACAATTTGGGGAGTATGGCCATTTTCACTATGTGAGTTCTTCCGATCCATGAGCAATAGATATCTTTCCATTTTCTGATATCCTGTTCTATCTCCAAGTGAAATAATAGGCAATGCCCAGAAAGAAGCTTTTGTATTTCCATGGGCTTGATAAAGATGAGATCATTAAGAATTAGGGACATGGCAGACAGCAACTATTTATTAAGACTATGCTAGTCACTGGAGATATAATTCATTCAGCCATTTACTTATCCATGCATTCAAAATGTTTGTAGGGTAACTACTATATGTGAGATACAATCATTTTGAGAGTGATTACATGTACATATTGCAGCTTGATTTTTTTTCTAAACCCATTCCCCTTCTCCCCCTCCTCCCTCACTGGTTCCCTTACTCCCTTTTTCACACTTGTTGATATTTGTCTTAGTTCAAGTTATGGTACATAGGTTTACATTAATTGGGGTTGATAAGTTCATGTACATGGCATATCTTTATTTTTATTTCTCTTTCCCCTCCTCCTCACCTTTTGTCTTTGTTCCCTTAGACCCTTCACTATTATAAAAGATCCATTCCCTTGTTCTCTTCTATCCATCCTATATCATTGTCTTTATTTGCACTATGCCTTACTCAGATGAAAGATATTATATGCCCTTTAAGATTGTGTATCTGGTTTATTTCACTCAAGATTGTATTTTTAGGTGCATCCATTTTTCTACAAATGTCACAAATTTGTCATTCTTTATAGCTGAGTAGTATTCCATTATATATACATACCACATTTTGTTTATTCAATCCGTCTTCTGATACAGCCTGTATGTAGGATATACATGCTGCTTCCAGGATGTAGTTATTACGAATTGTGCTGCTGCAAACATTGGTATACATGTATTGCTGTAGTGTGATGACTTAAGCTTTTTGGGGAAAATACTTAAGGGGTTAGCTGGGTTGTGTATAACTTCTAATTTAAATTTTTGAGACATCTCCATTCTGGTTTGAATAATGGTTTACTAATTTACATTCCCACCAAGAATGAAGGAGTGTTTTTTTTTTCACTACGGTCACACTAGCATTTATTATTGTTTGATTTCCTAATAATTGCCAGTCTCTCCAGTATTTGATGGAATCTTAGAGTTGTTTTAATTTGCATTTCTCTAATGGCCAGAGATGTTGAACATTTTTTCGTGTATCTATTGACCATGTGTATTTCTTTCTCTGTGAAATGTTAATTTCTCTTGCCCATTTCCTGACTGGGTCTTTCACTTCAGTTAGTTTAATTATTTCGAGTTCTTTGTATATTCTAGATATCAGTCCTTTGACTAAAGAGTAGCTGGCAAATTTTTCCCCATTCTGTAGGTTGTTTCTTCACTCTGCTAGTTGATTCTTTTGCTGTACCGAACCTTTTTAGTTGGTATAGTGCCATTTGTTGATTCTTGCTGTTATCTCTTGTGTGACTGAGGTTCTGTTTAGAAAATCCTTTCCTACACCTATGTCTTCAAGTATTTAACCTATTTTATCTTCCCAAAAGTTTAATGTTTATGTTTTAATGTTTAGATTTTTTATCCATTTTTATTTTAATTTAGTACTGGTGAGGGAGAAGTGTCTAGTTTCAATCCTCTGGAAACAGATAGCCAATTTTCCCAATACCACTTGTGAATACACTATCTTTCCTCCAACATGTGCTTTTGGACCTTTTGTCAGCAATCAGATAGTTATATGTGTCTGGTGAAGTTTCCATATCCTTGATTCTGCTCTATTGATCCATGTGTCAGCTTTTGTCCCAGTACCATGTCATTTTTACCACTGCTTTGCAGTATAGCTTGAAGTCAGATATTCTGCCAGCTTTGCTGTTATTGCCCAGAATTACTTTTGCTATTCTGGGTCTCTTCTGGTTCCATATGAGTTTTAGGAATGTTCTCTCTAGATTTTTAAAGTATGCTGTTGGTATTTTGATTGAGACTGCTTTGAATCTGTATAACAGTTTTAGAAGTATGGCCATTTTGAAAATATTGTTTCTGCCTATCCAGGGGCAGGGACATCTTTCCATTTCTTGATGTCGTCTTTGGTCTCCGTCACTTCCTTGGTTAGGGTAATTCCTAGCTATTTCATTTTTCATGAACCTACTGTAAATGCTGTTGTTTTCAGAATTTTCTTCTCATCCTGTTCATTATTTGTGTACACAAATGCTAATGATTTGTGTGTGTTGATCTTGTATCCTGCTACTTTGCTGAGGGTGTTTATTACTTCTAAGAGTTTTTTGGTGGAGTACTTTCAATCTCCTATGTAGAGTATCATGTCATCTACAAATAATAATTTGAATTCTTCCCTTCCTATATGTCCTTTCCTATGTGTATCTGTTTTATATCTTTGTCTTGCCTAATTGCTCTGGCTCATGTTTCAAGTACCTTGTGGAGTAGAAGTGATAGATGAGAAGAAAAGTTTGATACGGGTTCTGATTTTATTGCAGTACTTTTAAATGAGTTGAAGGTATAGTATGAGGGCTTTCAGAGGATATTTTTGTTGGGGCAAGGGGGAGATATGGGAGAAAGTGATTCACTTTGTGGTTAAGGAAAGTTATGTGGTTATCAGAACTTGCTTATGGGGAGGATAGTATGATAGGTAAGATATAGAGAAGCCAAAAGCTTAGGATGGAGAGGGTTGGGAATTATATTAATGAGAACAGGAGTGACTGTGAGAGAACTAAGTAAGTTGAATTTAAGAAACTGGGAGGAGAAGTTTATGTGTTTTGGAAAAGAATAAAGCAATATGGGTCTGAGGAGGGGAAACTCGATAAAGAGCTGAAGGGTGAGGGAGAACCTAAACACCTGTTAAGTCAGAACCAATGGACAAATATACAAGAATAACAACCTAATAAACACATGAAATTGTGAGACAACATAACACAACCTCACTTTAATAAACAAATGAAGAAACATACAAAAACTTAAACCAGTAAGATGTCCAGTGGGAACACAGAGCTATATGTTCCAATGAGACTTTGTACATGTGATTCCCAAGTAGCTTCTCTTCCAGAGTCTGAGTGCTCACACCCCAATAATACCTTGGACCCTTCTACTGCAATACTGAAGTTACCTCAGACTCAGGACCTCTTTTTGCCAGGTTGCAGACATTCTTGAAGAGTCTAATTCAGTCTGAGTTCTTGAGTTAAGAACTTTTGCTGTCCTTCTCCCTGGTTGTGATGGTGCTTTCAGCAGAGACATTCACCGATACTCAATTGTCCACTGATTCAGAATTATTCCTATAGAATCAATTCAACTATAGCAGTAACAGGCTAATCTTTGCAATGAAATCTATCAGGGCTACTTCAGTAATAACATACCATAATACCCTGTCTTGTGTCTCTCTTTAGCCTAGAGAAGAAATCCACAGCTCTAATGTAAGCATTACAATAATCCACATCTTGACCCACTGTTAATGTGCACCAAATGCAATGGCTGTCTCTCCCTTACTGGTGAAAAACAACATTCAATAGTAATTTGATTGAACCAGTTATCTAAAGCCCAGGGGGTTGCAGGATCAGGGAGTGGTAGAAGGGGGAAGAGAAGAGAAATAGGAAAAAAGAAAAAATGTTTATGTCCTCTGCTTTGTGATATGGGAAGGAAGAAATAGGAGGGGGGCAAAGGGTTCTATTGATGTTAAGGGTATATCATTATATATTTAAAAAAGGATAACTGGGGCTAGGGATTTAGCTCAGCGGCAAAAGCGCCTGCCTGGCAAGCGCAAGGTCGTGAGTTCGGTTCCCGGTACTGGAGAAAAACCAAAAAACAAAAACAACAAAAAAATAAAAAAGGATAACTGGGAAAACTGTGTACAACATGAAAAAAGTAAAACTGAGAATGAATAAAGCACAGGAGTAAGAAGTCAGGTGAAGAGATATGGGTAAAAGTAGGAGGGATATAAATGTACTGGGGAGAATTTCCTTACCCTTTATAAACTATATTGGGAGGGGGAAAAAAGAAAAAGAAAACTAGGCATAGTACAGATACACAGACATTCTTCTAAAATAAAATAGGGTAAAATAATGGGATAAAAGTATGGGGGGAGATGTATACAAGGAGAACAGCAAAGAGTAAAAAACAGAGGAAGTAATAAAAAATTAAAAGTGCAATAAAAATGAAAAATTAATACAATCAAATAAAGAATAGTAGAATAAACTTTTCAATTGTTTTGGGCACATGGCTCTTTTCCTCAAGCTCTTGTTAAGGAGCAGAGCTCCAGGCAGGGTGGAGGAATGTTTATTAATTAAATCTTTTGTTTATTTCAATCTCCTGTAAGCCTGTTAAATATATTATGAATTTGTTTTGTTTCTTCTGTGGGTCTGCTCAAATATTTTGACTATTCAACTTTCAAGTTCTTTGCCTGTAATTTCCTCTATTTCAGTAACTATATGATTAATTTTGAGGGAGTTAAGGGGTTTTGGAGGCTTCTTGTTGCCTTACTTTCTCTTATTTCTATTGTTTTTGTGCTGCAGGTTGAAGATTAGTTTGGGATAGATAAACTCTGCCACTACTGTGGAGATCTCTTTAGTTAGATTTGTCTCCTTGTGATCTGTCCTTGGAGTTGGTTATGTTTTCAACCTACTCAACATAATATTTAAGGGTCTTTTCTGTGTCCAACTTTCTGGAAGCATGGTCTCTAGCACCACTTAGAGAGGAAAAAATGAACTGAAGTAGTATTGATAACACAAAGACAAGTCAGATATTGGCATACATTAAAAACCAATTAAGAACAACTAATTTGAAGAAAACAATATGCAATATAACAACAATTGTTGAATTCCTATCACCTTGTTTGGTGAAACTCTGTATCATTTATAATTTTTTGTTTTTATTTTTTATTCTCTTTAATGGTTTGATCAATCTTGCATTCTTACATTTAGTAATCTGACCAACTTCGTTGAAGATAAAAATATGTAATAAAACAGCCACTGTTAATTCCTATCATTTTGTTCTGAAACCCTGTATCATTCTTGTTTTTACTTTATTTTGTTTTTGTCTATTTTGTTGACATCTTGCTATTGTTCTTCTTTTATTCTCTTTAAAATAAAAAACCAATTAAAAGCAACAGTTATGCCACTGTCAAAAAGAGAAAAACATAGAAATAATAATAAGGTCAAAGAAAAATCAGAAATTGACATGCCATAAGAACCAATAAAAGTTAGAACTACAGCTGAGCATGGTGTCACATGCCTGTAATTCCAGCACTCTGGGAGGTTGAGGTAGAAGAATCACAAGTTCAAGCCCAGCCTGGGCAACTTTGTTACTCAGCCAGACACCCCTATCTCAAAATGAAAATAATTGTGAAAGGGTTCATAATATACCTCAGTGTGAAGTCTTTGTGTTAAATCCCCAGTACCACAAAAACAGCTATAATTATACCACTTTTAACAATAGAAAAGAGATCTGCCATTATAAGGGAGATACACAGACAAACTAAATATTGACAAACAGTAAATATCTACTAAAAGCAACAACTATATCACCATCAGCAATAAATAAGAAATTATCAATAATAGTATAAGTTAAACAGCTAAACATTAATGAAGTGTAATAGTATAATAATAATAATAACAACAATAAAGGTAGAGAGGTTGGAGAGAGTAAAAGATGCAAGAAGTAAAACCTGAAAAAGAATATGAAAATGAAGACAGAAAAGTAAGATTTAAAAATCCAATTAAAGAATAAAATAAAATAAATAGAACTAGGTAATATAACCAAAAACTAAAAGAAGAGAAAATAAGTTTTAAAAAACAAAGAGCAAAAAAAGAAAACAAACAAAATACTCAAAAAACTTTGAAAAAGAAATGAGTCCAAAATGTTCTTCCGTGTTGAGGTGTTTGTGTGAGTAGTTTTTTTCAGGGACTATGGTATTGGAATCCAACATATATGGAGAGGAACAGCGAGTCACAGCCAGGGCCTACTGTATTTCCACATCCACTTCTTTGCAATGTGAATGCTGAGACCTATCCCACCTTTCCCACTGGGTAGGGTCAGTTAGTGGTGTGTTGTCTTCCTCAGAGTTACATTCACTCCAGCAGCTTTTAGTGTTTCTGCCCTTCTATGCACCTAAGCCAGTGCTATGCCCAACTAGCTTTGCAGCCTGTGAGCTTATAAGGTGCCCCCTTAACTCACTTTAGAATCAGGAACAAGATGAGGATGTCCACTGTCACCACTCTGATGCAATATAGTTCTGGAAACATCAGTCAGAGCAATTAGACAAGAAAATACAAAAGGAACAAGGATAGGAAAGGAAGAAGTTAAATTATCAATATTTGCAGATGACATGATACTCTACATAGAAGACCCAAAAACTTCATCAAAAGACTTCTAGATTTAATAAGCAAATTTAGTAGCACAGCTGGATATAATGTCAACACCCAAAAATCAATAGCATTCCTATATACAAACAACAAACTCACTGGGAGAGAAATTAGGGAAACAACAATTTTCATAGTAGCATCCAAAAAAATGAAATACTTAGGAATCAATCGAATAAAGGAAGTAAATAATCTTTGCATTGAAAGCTGCAGTACTCTGGAAAAGGAGATCAAAGAGGATATCAGAAAATGCAACAATATCCCTTAAACTTCAGTAGTAAGAACCAATATAATGAAAATGGTTAGAACAAAATTGCTATCCAGGTTTAATGTAATCCTGACCAAAATCCAATGACACATCTCACAGGATTAGAGACAATACTAAAATTCTTTTGGAACCAGAAGGGACCTCCAATAGCAAGAACAATTCTGAGAAACAAAGTCAAGGCAGGAGGCATCACAATTCTTGACTTAAAATTATACTATAAAGCTACTATGATGAAAACAGCATGGTCCTGACAAAAACAGACTTGAGGATCAATGGAACCTATTAGAAGATGCAGAAACAACTCCAGATACTCTTAGTTACCTTATTTTTGACAAAGGGCCCAAACACATTCACTGGAAGAAAGATAGCCTCTTTAATAAATGATGCAGGGAAAACTGGTTTCCTACATGGCAAAGATTAAAACTAGGCCCATATCTTTCACCATGCACTAAACAAAAATCAAAATGATCAAAAATCTAAATCTCAACAGAAACACTAAATCTGCTGGATGACAGAATTGGTAGAACTCTTGAAGACACTGGTGTAGCCAAAGACTTTATGAACAAAACCCCAATGACACAGGAACTATCACAAAGAATGAACAACTGGGATCTCATCATATTGAAAAGCTATTACACAGGAAAAGAAGTCACCAACAGAGTGAAGAGATAACCCACAGTGTATCAGGGCCCTGACCAAGATCCCCAACTGCCTGTATGAGGGTTATAGCAAGGGATGAATCAAAAACAGAAACAAATTTAGTAATTAATAAAGGGGGGCTGGGAGATCAATGCTTCAGGATGGGCAAAGACAATGACTTTCTGAGCTAGCTACTTTTTTATTGTGTGCACACAATAATCAAAGGGAATATCAGATAACTTAGAAGGAAGCAGCGACCTTAAGCTGATGAGGATCTTATGTTGATGAGGAACAGTTCAAATGAATCAAAAGGTGGCAGTGATCTTAAATTGATATAATTTTTTCCTGGAGTGTCATAGCATCACAGGACTAACCAGTAAAGTCTCCATTAAGGCCTCAAGCCCCTACCCTCCATTTATAATCTGTGGTCCCCAAATTTTCTTCCTTTTTGTTTTTGTAATTGCAGCATTTGAAATAGTGTGCACGCTATGAGGGACATCATAGCAACAAACATTTACAGGAGTTCATGGGAGGTCCTACCGCATCACCATTATGTGAGCCTCCTGCATTGTCTTCATTAATCGTCCCCATGTTATGGGCTTTGTAGCCTGCAGGGACCTCAGGACTTGCACTGCTGGGCTCTCCTCCCAACTTATCTTTGAGAATGCTCTCACTGGAGGGCCGGATAATAACAGGACTCACCACGGGCCTCGGCTGTTCCTCTCTCCAAGGTCACACATTCTGAAATACCAGCCATAATGGTGTTTCACTGTCTGTTAACACACAAGCATACCCTTGACTCCATGTTACTAAATGCATTGGACTATCCCACTTTCCTGTTTGGATGTCTGTCTATAAGACATTAGCCCTAGGCATGCTCATCAAATTTGTCCTGTTGCCAGTGGAGTTCTCATGAAGGGTATTTATTTTCTGCAACTGGGTTTAAAAAGTTTAAGGTAAAGATAGCAAGATCCAATTGTCCATGTGGAGGTTACCATATTCCCCTTTTCTGTTTTTGTAATTGTGCTTTAAAACAAATTTTTAGAGAAATTAGAGCATGTATAGTCAAAGCGTGAGCACTAAAATGGAAAGGCAGGTTGAGAAAAGAGCCAAGTCTAGAAACTGTTCCTAAGGGGCTGGAAAGCAATTGCAACCCACTGACTCGTAGACCCCCCCCTTTAATGGAATCTGACATTTTTAGATGATTTCTGCTAGAGAATTTAAAGATTTTTGTTGAGCTTTTATATATATATTACCAGTATAGCTGGAAACAGCAAGGAGGGGTCAACAATTGGATACCATTTTTATATCTATCTTATAATTATGGCACTGTTTTTTTTTTATTTTAAAGATAAAAGGAGGGAAACATTAACAGACATACAACATTTTACAACATATCACAAGCACAATACAGACAATACAGAGTTACAAACA
>NW_004955543.1:1467752-1501541 GCF_000276665.1 Chinchilla lanigera | reverse complement strand
TGCTATTCTGGGTCTCTTCTGGTTCCAGATGAATTTAAGGCATATTTTCTCAAGATCTGTGAGGTATGCTGATGGTAGTTGAATGGGAATTGCATTGAATCTGTACAGCAGATGGCACTGTTTTATATATCTTTTGGTTACACTTTTCCACTGGGTGGTCAAGACTAAATTAGAGAGACATCTGTGTTAATCAAAATTAAACTCTTGGTTAATTAAGGTCAGTTAAGTCTCCTCAGGTATTCCTTGGGAACTATATTGAGACTCTCTCAGCTTTTCTGTCAGTATCAGCCATTAGGATGGGGCATGCTTGACCATACTGATTTCTACAAAAGCATGGGAGACTTTTCCCTCTTGGTGACTCTTTTGGCACCCTGTACACTTGTTGATTCTTGTCATCTGGTGGTCGAGCAATCTCCTTGGTGAGGAGGTTGAGTGACTCACCAAAGTTGTAAGATCTCATAGAAAAGGTTCTCTCATGTCCTGGTTCTCTCATTGACCTGGGAAGGCCAGGACCAAAGTACTGGTGGTCCTCTTGGCCCAGTTACCCTTCTAGTTCTGGTCTCTAACCTTTAGTTTTTGAACACCTTAAAGAGATCAGTGACATCAGCATTGAAGTGGAAGCAGTGAGCTTAACTATTACGATTTTATCTGAATATCAAGGACTTTAAAATATAAAGTACCCAGAAGACTATTAATTTTATCAGTTATGGTTGTTATAGTAGTTGAATCTCTACAGAATGTTAACAAACAACAGTTATATAAGTTTTACAAAGAAAACTTGAGATTGAGTGCTACATACAGTCTGTCAGCATAACAATCATGATAACACTATTTTTGTAACACACTTAAATGGCCATCTTAATATAGCACAGAGAGATATAGATATAACATATCTGGGGGCTGGGGATTTAGCTCAGTGGCACAGAGCCTGCCTGGCAAGCACAAGGTCATGAGTTCGATTCCTGATACTGGAAAAAAAAATCTTTCGCATAAGTTTTTTGCAAAACAAAAACTATTATTTGACTGGTGACCTCACGTTGGCTTGATATGTACCTCCTATCACAGTAGCTGAACACAAGAGAAAGGGAGATATCTGAGTCTAAAAGAAAAAAGTTATTAACATAAATAATCACCATAATAATCCCTTTCACATTTTAGCAAACTTGTACACCTGGAAGGCATGAATACATTTAATACACCATGAGATTAGTAATAATGAATGCCATAGCTGTATGGAAATCTTTGTCTCTTCATTAAATTTTGTACCAAGAGCATCCATTAATGAAACCTTATTGTTTTACCCACAGAAAGTTTAACCTTTCGATGGTGACCAATATAAACCTATTACAATAATATGTTTAGCAATGCTCATTGGGGTGTGTCTCCCATAAGACTATAGAAATTATTGGGGCTCCATTAAGGAACAAAGGCTGGAATAAGATATTTCCAGGCAGCTGCTCCTTTTTGACCAAGGAAAGTCATGTCCTACAGTTTTCCTAAGCCTAAAGGGTCCCCATTTAATTATTTTAAGAAACTTTTGATGACCAATGAGAGCTAGATCATAACAGTCAACACTCTTTTTAACCAATGAAAGATTCTCGTTACTGTACACAGACAAAAATATGTATTACATTTGTAAAACCAATCTTGACATCATTTTGATCAGCTGGAAATCTGGGTAGAAGCATGTCCTTAGTTCTAATGACATTTATAAAATAGCTCAAGTTATAGAGAAATGTTTTTAAAATCCAAAAAGATAAAAAAAGCAAAAAGTAGGGCTGGGGATTTAGCTCAGTGGCAAAGCACCTACCTGGCAAGCATGAGGTTGTGAGTTTGATTCCTGGTACCAAAAAAAAAAGCAAAAAGAAAGAAAAATTGTTGAGCTCAAACAAAACAGCTGTAAGTAGGATAACTAGTTACACATTGGACAGACAGACAGACACACATAAAATGCATTTAAAAAGCTAGAGTGCATTCAGATGTATTTGGCCAAGTTAAATTATAATAATTTTTATAGTTTTTAAATTTGCAACTATAATTGGACTAGTCAGAACTTTTTGCAGATCAATTAACAGAGATCTACTGTAATAAGAATTAGAAGAAATGAAAATCTTTTACTCATAATCACTTTTTGTATTTTATTTTGTCTCAAGAATTTTTGCAGGGGGCATTGGCAGGCTTGCCTCCACGGTCAATCGGTCTTTCCCACCATGTCTTTTGTGGGGAGCAGGGCATATCTGGGGTGGTGGGGTCACTGGCTGGGCACCCCAGTCCCGTTCTCTCAGCCTGTCAATTCCATCTTCACTCAGGGGGAAAGTTGGGGTCAGTGTGAAGTGGACGAAGAGGAAGGTGGCAAACAGGTGGCCCGCGACTTGCAGGCAGAGTTCTTGGCCGAGGCATCTTTGGAGCCCTACAGGGGCCGGCTGCTTCCACCCAGCACTGACGGCTTGCCAGTGCTGGTGGACAAGTGCAACATCATCTTCCCTGTGGCCACGGGCACCTGAAGTTGGCGCTGGCCCGTCCCTGTGCTCTCTCTTCTCTGTTCGCTGCTGTTCAATGTCCTCCTCGCTTTCCTCCTGGCCATCGCCTACCTGGTCATTAAAGAGTTGCATGCTGAGAATTTGAAAACTGAAGATGTAAATACTGGGCAGTTAGAATTCTGGACTCTACTTATAATATCCCTAACCGCTGGGTTTTCCTGTTGTAGCTTTTCTTAGACAGTGACTTATTTTGATTCTTTTGAGCCAGGAATGTTTTCTCCTACTCCTCTTTCACTTGCCAGGTTCAAAATTAGCCCAGTTCAGTGCAATATCGCATGAAAATTCACTTTTACAGCTTTGGGAGGAGGTTGAAAGCGGGTGATCAGTTGGCTACTGAGGGTGACTTGGATCATGAAAGCCAAAGAAGTTAGCAAGATAGGACAGAAGTACAGAATGGAGACCTTGATCCAGATGAGGAAGAAAACAGTAATTTAAAGAAGTATTTAGTCAAGATGCTACAAAGTTGTCATGTATACCTGAATGATCCAACATTAGAACTGGTTCCAAAGATGTTACTAGGTCCTTGCCAGGAGTGAAACCTATTGGATGGAAAGCCAATACTGTGATTCAGTGTTGAAATTGTTTGTATTGGATGATATGCTACAGGATGTTTTGAGATACACTAATAATGAAATACAAGTAAAACATTCTATATGCATCAATAGCAATCTCAACAATATATATTAATCATAACACCTCATATGAACTGAAAGCCTTCATAGCAGGACTTTATCATTTTAATCATAAGAGTCTAAAGGATTTATGGAGAAGTGACAGATGGGGCATTGAGGTGGGGTTTTGGGGGGCATTTTTGTTTTGCTTTGTTTTTTTGAGACAGGATCTCGCTCTGCAGTTCAGGCTGGCCTTGAGTTCACTTTGTAGCCCAGGTTTGATCTCAAACTCACAATATTCCTCCTGCCTCAGCCTCCCGAGTGCTGGGATTACAGGCATGAGCCACCACACTTGCTTGTGTTGAGGTTTTTAGAACAATAGTGACATTCAAGAGATGTGGTTTCCTTTAAAATTGCCTACATTTTGACAACAAAAGAACCTCCCAAAAGAAAAATTCCAACAATTTGTCTGCTATTTGCTCATTTTTTCAAAGGTTTATTTTGAACTGTTGAGCAATTTACTGTCTGAATATATGACAACTTATGAACAACTTGCATCATTTTGTGCTTGTTGAAGTTTTTGGCAATATATGCCAAGTAAGCCTTCCAAATATGGTAGAAATATATATGCCTTTGTAGATGTGAAGACATTTTACACCTTGAATTCAGAAATTTATCCTGGAACTCAGCCAAGAAATCTTTCTTTGTGCAGTAATAAACCATCTGACTTTGTAAACAGACTTGTTGCACCTATTTCAAGAAGTAACCCCCAAAAAATAAATTTTAAAAAAAACACTAAAAAGTAACCCAAATGTCACATTTGAGAATTGGTTCACTAGTTATTCATTGCTGTTACATTTGCTGAAAGAACATCAGTTGACCAGCAAGGAACTGTTTGGAAGAACAAAACCAAGATTCCTGAAAAAATGTTGCAAGTTCACAGAAGAGAAATGTATCGTACAGTCTTTGGATTTCACAAAAACTTAACATTGGCCTCCTATATGGCGAAGAACAGCAAAGTGGTATTGATACAGTCAATGTTACACTGTGATGATAAGATTGATAGTGAAGCTGGACGTAGTAGTGTACGCCTGTAATCTCAGCACTCAGGAGGCTGAAGCAGAAGGATCCTGTGAGGTGAAGTTCAGCCTGTTCTACATAGTGAGTTCAAGGCCAGTCTGGACTACATAGTGAGACACTGTCTCCAAAGAAACCAAAAAATTGAAGCGAGAAATGACA
This sequence comes from Chinchilla lanigera, assembly GCF_000276665.1. Classification (NCBI taxonomy): domain Eukaryota; kingdom Metazoa; phylum Chordata; class Mammalia; order Rodentia; family Chinchillidae; genus Chinchilla; species Chinchilla lanigera. Next base: position 1,497,151 of record NW_004955543.1, on the reverse strand, counting down.
TTTTACAACAAAATGAAAGTAAATGATGATTTCTGCAGCAACTATGACGTTACTTGAAAAACAAAGCATTGGCCAATGATTGTGTTTTACTCAACCCTAAACATACCGGGCATAATTAGTTTCATAGTTTACAAAGACAATACCAAGCACAAAATATCCTGGAGAAATTTTATTAGAGGATTGGGACTGGAATTGATAAATTATTACAACAGAGGAAGAATAGTATGTATCTGCCTGAAGAATTCTGCAAAAAATTCTGGAGCAGACTGGTGAACAAACAAGTGAAACATCACAAGACCCTCATAAGAAACAGGAAGACCAGCAAGATGTCAAGTATGTCCTACCAAAGAAGACAGAAAAACAAAACACATGCTGGGGGGAGGTATTTGTGTGTGGAACATGCTGTTCTCACGTGAAAAAACTGCATTAGGTGTCATAATTGAAGTAAAGTTTTGTTTTCTGTTGTTGTTGTTTTTTGAGACAGGGTCTCGCTATGCAGTTCAGGCTGGCCTTGAGCTCACTTTGTAGCCCAGGCTGGTCTCGAACTTGCAATGGTCCTCCTGCCTCAGCCTCTCGAGTGCTGGGATTACAGGCTGGGATTACATGCATGCGCCACCACGCCTGGCTTTAAAGATCATTTTTGTGGTAGAGTTTTATTTGCATTTTCATTGTAGTTCACATAGGAGTTTATTTCTACTATTACTTTTTAGATTTAGTAAGCAAACAGTTGATGTTAAAAATGGGATGTTTATTCTAAACACTCATTACATATTAAAAACTTAATATTTTATTAATATTTTCCTGTTAAGTATACATTGTTTAAAATTCATAAAATTAAAATTAATAATTCATCAGTAGAAATACTTCTAAAACATAAATGTGGACATTATGTATCCATCAGAATATTCCTTTCAGAAAATTTCCTGTGATGCCCCTGGGGCTGAGGCTCTAATCTCTATAAGAAACAAATGACAAAATTTTTAATTTATGTGCTCCCCCCTTAAATAAATAAAGCATCCTCAATGCAATAGATAATGTACTTTTTAAATATGAAATTCAGGGAATTATCTAAGAATTGAGGAACTTTGATGGTTGTCTTATTTAGATGGAATCTGAAACAAAAAGTAGTTATAAAGGCAAAATTCATATCAACAGTTTCAATGTTTTACAAGATTCATGTAACAAATAGTTAGATTCAGAACAATTTAAAAATTGTATTGGACTTTTCCTCAGTACTTAAATTTTGTATAATTATTATCAACCATCTGTGGCACCCACTTCACAGATTTAGACCAGATTGTATGTTTTTTATACTCAAATAGCATTCAATTTCTTTGGTCTGTATCTTCTGTATTTCAAAGAATTTCAGAAAACTCAGTAGGCAGTGATCTAGTCCAGTATCAGGAAGACTCCACTTTCAAATATTAATTTTTAGTGAAGTCAAAGATCTCATTTATTTTACAATTGGGATTTGGGAAGGGGTTGGTGAAGAGTAAAGAATAATAAATAAGTTCCTTTGAATTTATGGTGTGTTATTATAGTTATATTATTATTGCTCCAGCTTCCGTCTACTTCTTGGATAGGTTGTGTAGACAGCAGTATGTATTCGAGGGAGTCTATAAATGGAAGGCTACACTAATGATAACTTATTAATAGTCATTAGTACTACTGGCTTTCATTAAAACTTCTATATATTTTTCTGCCTTTTATAAAGCTCTAAAAAATTTGGCTTTACTTCTAATGAAATGTGAATTATGTCTATGTATGTGTATGTATTTTAAATGCCTTAATAAATCACTGTGTATGTGTGAAACAAGAAAAAGAATTTTTACAACTCTGTGCCCTCTTTTTCTGGTCAGCCTCTAGCTCAGTCACCTCTATACCTTCTGTCACTTACTTAGACCTTGTTTTTGTTCTAACAGCGTTTGTGTAATTTCCTCCATAAGACTTAACATAGCTTGGGTTAGCATTGAACTTTACATAAGATTTAATTTTTACATTTTGACAAGCCTTTGGATAATTTTTAAGATTTTCTGTGGCCTTGACTCCTTTAAGGGCCTGTTATTTGTATTTTTAAAAGCCAACTGAAGCACAGTAATTGCAGCCATTTGTGAATGAGGGATCTGTCTGTGGATTGCATCCTGTGTAGTTGGGACTACAGGCATATATCACCATGACAAATATGGCCAGGGAAAGCAGAGGGGGAAGCCACCTCTCTGCTACATGGTTCTGCCACTGACCCACCAGTGTTTCCACCATTCAATAATAGAAGTGGCGGCTGGGTACATGGGGAGAGCAGGGACTCTGATGCTTGGTGCAGGCAGGGGCACAGGAAAGGTACAAACACCTGGCACTGCAAGAAGCTGGAGAAGGGGCTCACAGCCCAAAACTCCCACCACAACCAACATGATGTTTTCACAAAGCAGGCATTCGGGCTCCTTGCACCTCCTCAGCAGTGCAAACTCACAACCTCAGCATCACTAGCACATATACAAGCCTCTAAAATTTCTGGAGGTGTGGGTCATGGGGTTTCTCTATGACTCTCATCTGACCCTAGATCTCTGCCAGGGACCAGTGACACAGTGGGTAGTTTTTTCTTTTCTGTACACTTTTTCTCCATTGTTCTGCTCTGGAACAGGAACTTCAAGGGTACTAATACTTAGCCGATGTAAAACAAATTTCACCAGTCCCAAGTTGAAAAGGTCTCAGGAGAAAATTTCCCCTCTGCCATGAGCTGTCTTTCAATTTTCTCCCACTGTATCCCAGTTGTGAATATCCAAGGTTTCTGCCTGCAGAAACCACTGATTATATATAACAATTTGTCTTAGTTACTTTTCTCTCGTTGCTGGGACAAAATATCTGACGTCCAAAATTACGGAAGGAAAGGTTTATTTTGCTTACAGTTCATGGAGGTTTCAGTCCGTACTTGGCAGATTATAAGGCAGAGTGGCACATGGCAGAGGGCTACGGCTCATGGCGGCAGAACACAGCAAAGCAACCACACACACCAGCGCGGAATGGGGGAGGAATCACCTCAAGCACCCTTTTCCTCTCCCTTACATATGCAAACTATCCACCCCAGGGCGGGTGCAGCTCTCACACCCCTAATTAATCAAACTTTAAAAGATTGCCACATGGCTGCATGAGGCTTTGGGGGGACACCCAGACATAAACCATAACACAATTTCATCTAACGTTTTTGTCAATTTGCGGATACTGACTCAAGCTCTGGCCTGCTTCAATAACATATGCAACAATTGTATATATCTTTGTTCATTTACTGGCAAATTCTGCCCCATTATCCCAGGTAACTGAAAATTTTTCATGGCCAAGTAGCTTTTACTTCCTCTTGAACCTCTCTCAATTTGTCCCATGGAGTCTTCTCACCATCTTGAGTTCTCTTTTTTCCACTCTGGTGGATCTTCCTTCTCAGTCCTAATCAGGATGCCCTTATCGGGGACTTGGTCACTATCCCCAACTGCCTGTTGAGGAGTACAGCAAAAAGATAAAATAATAAACAGACAAATTTAGTAATGCACAACAGAGAGGCTGGGAGGTCAATGCCTCAGGGTGGTCAAAGACAGTGACACTCTGAGCTAGTCACTTTTTATTGGGTACACAATAATTGGAGCGAGTATCAGATGCCTTAGAGGGTGGTGGTGATTTGAAATTGGTGTATTCTTTCCCTGGAGTGTCCCAGCATCACAGGACCATTATAGTCTCTACTAAGGCCTCCAGAGCCCAGCCTCAATTTATAATATGTGGTCCCCAACCACAATGTGGGAAAAACTTATGCTAGCTGTTCCTCAGACAAATTACCACTATTTAGAATATATAAAGAACTCAGGAAAGTTGGATCTCCCCAAATTTTAAGACCCAATCCTACAATGAGCATCTGAAATGAATATACACTCCTCAGATGAACAAGTAAAAATGGCAAATAAATATATGAAAAAATATTCAACATCATTGGTCATGAGAGAAACGCAAATTAAAACAATACTAAAATTCTGTCCCACCCCACAAAAAAATGCCCATTATCAAGAAATCAACCTACAAAAAATGCTGGTGGGGCTGTAGGGAAAAAGAAACCCTTCTCCATTGTTGGTAGGAGCGTAGACTGGTGCAACCACTGTGGAAATCAGTAAAGATTCCTCAAAAAACTAGGACTAGAGGTTCCATTTGACCCAGTTCTTCCCCTTCTCTGTATCTTCCTGAAAGAGTTGAAAGCATCATACCATAGAGATAAAAGCACCATATGATAAAGATACATGCACACATTTATAGCAGCACGGTTTGTAATAGCTAGATCTTGGAAACAGCCCAAATGCCTTTTAACTGATGAATGGATAAAAAAAGATGTGTTTTTTATGCAATGGAGTACTACACTGCCATAAAGAAGGATAAGTTTGAGACATTTCTAGCCAAATAGATGCACTTGAGACCATATTCTTAAGTGAAAGGAATCAGACACATATATTTAAATATCACATTGTTTCTCTGTTGTGAAAAACAAAAAGTGTAAATAATGACCAAAATGTATAATTGATAGTATGAAATAGCAAGAAAATGTTCAAATGGAAAAAGAATCTAGGGAGGGGGTAGTAGGAAAGGAAGGAAGAGGAAAAATGAGAAAAGAAGGAAAAATGAAAGTACAGCTTTTGTAAGTAGGGGAATAGGGGTTGAAGGGAAGGTGGGGGAATGGGAAAAAAATTAAAGTATATCATATACAGGTACAAGTTCCCTATGATGAATGCGATCATTGTGTACACCTGAAATGTACCAATAAACTTCATTAATTAAAAATTTAACTAAAGCAAAATATCCTGGGGCTGAGCACTCCTTTTCTTCCTAGACTGCTGCCATCCAACACTTAGAATCTGCAACCACTGAGCTGAACAAGATCTTGAAGGCCAAGTACCCTACAGAAATGATCATTGCAACCAGGTAAGTCTTCCTCTAGCTCCCATCCTTTGAGGTATTTTTGCCCCTTCAAAGGCTATTTCTTGGTCAGCTATGGGGTTCATTTCAATAGCCTGGCACGTCGAAGCCAAGTAATGTATGTGCTCATCTTTCCAAATAATATTTCTCCAAACTCAAACCTCCAAACTTCCTGAATGGAAATATTAGGAAAGAAGGATGAGATTGAGATGAGGCCTCTTGCTGCTCACCAAAAAATCTAAACAAAAACAAGCAAAATACCAAAAAACATTCAAGCCAGGTATTTGGAAGGAAGGTTACAGAAGGGAAACACAAGATTCCTGATCATTCAACAACACAAAAATCTTGCTTTCTATCTTTGATACTGGGCAAGGTCTTTGCAATACTTATCCGTATCTTTTCTCTCACAACCTAAGCAATGCATTTCCCTTTCTAAATATGTGGTCATTTATTTCTCCCAGGACTCCATGGGTGTATCCTGCCCAGTTTACTACACTCTCCCTTGAGAAACATTCACCACAGCAGAGTTGTCCTGGTGTCACTGTGTTTTGTTTTGTTTTTTTTTATTAGAAGGGCCCTTAAACCACAGCTGATTGACCCAGGGTGAAAAGCTGACCTAAGTTGAATCAAGCAATTTACTTTTCTGGACTTTCAGAATTAAGACTAAGATGTGCTAGTCATCCTATTTTAGATATTTCACTTGGGAAGTGGTATGAAGTTGTACTGATGTGGGGATGGTGCATGTGTCACCATAGGTACAGAAAAAAAAACATAAAGAAAAGAGAGGGAGATTATGAAGAGAAGAACAATGAAGAAGGGATAAAAGATCAGTAGAGACAGAGAAAGAGAAGGAAGATAAGAGACTGATTACATTAGGAAAGAAGGAGTCTAGACCTCAGTGTCCATGTCATATCATACCATCTGTCTCACCTTCCCAGATTCCTGTGCTCAGCAGTGGAAGATTTTGTGTTTGATATCGTGAAGACCTGGAAATATATAAAACAGAACAATACAGCAGTAGAGTCTGTGATTTTGAAAGTAAGTTTCTTTATTTTTGTATTTTACTCTTGATGCAGTCAGGTTCCCCTAGTCAAGGAAAGCAAATGTACTTCCCAAGGGAAATTATAAAGGAAAGATAAGGAGGAGTCAGCTGGTAAGCCTTCTTGATGGGGAAGTCCAACTTCACCACCTTACATCTTTTGCTAAATGAAGAATGGCGCTATTTCTGCACACACATGTGCTGTTTACCTAGACATATGCCAAGTATCTACCCACAACTACATACAAATGTACATCAAACATACTTAGGCATGGTTGTATACCAGAACATGCTTGAAAATATGTATATACTAATACACACTAGAAATATGGCCACATTCACCTCTATGACAATAGCTAACACTCACAGCATGTATTATGTGACAGAGACTGTTCTAAGTGTTTTTAACATGTAAGTTCACTTAACCCTCACAACTGCCCAAAAATATAGAGGAACAAAGAGGTTAAGCAACTTGCCTCACATCACAAACTACTAAGTGATAGAATATAGAATCAAATGCAGAAATCATGCAAATGTATGTCCTCAAACATGCACACCCATACAAAGGCACCACCAATATCCATGCAGAGATACATCCACTTCCATAGGAGCTTGCCCATGACAATGCCCATCCAGAAATGTATATTTTTCCTGAAGTTTGCCATGTGACATAGCACAAGCAAGATGTGGAAACAAACAGTGTTGACTGAGATTGCTCAGAAACAAATGATACGTCTGATCTCCCAGCATCTTTTTGTTTTCTCATCACATCTACCTATATATTTCTTTGCCCGTGTACTTCATCTCTTCACATGCGGCTTTCTGTGCTCAGCATTTCTGGCCAGCTATTAGCTTTCCATCCCTCCTCATATTACCCCATCCTGCCTCTGTTACACATTGGTTCCTCATAATGATGTCCATCTCCTTTCTCCCCTTACAGAGTGACTTAATGTATGATAAGCTCAGTATCTTAATTGATGTCCTGGCTGAAGATGCAGCAGGTACCTCCGCTGAGAAAAGTACTACACTCCATTCAGACAGTGGCAAGGCAGATGGAAAACACTTAAACACTCAAATAGACCACATAGCCAAGAGCAAGTTGGAGCTGGCCCAGAAGGCCCAGAATCTCCAGAAATCCTTGAAACTCATCATATTCCAGGTTGAACAAGGTAAGAGGCACAAGGCTGTGGTAACTGAGGTAGAGAAAAGAGAATATTTCAAGGGATGTTTGACTTATCTCCCTACTGTGAGCTCACTACGAAAACAAGACTAGTTTCTATATTCATGTTGCATCTAACCCTCCCAAGCATTCAACCCTTGCTGTTCGCTTATTTTTGGAACTAACACTCATCTTAAACAATTACAGGTGCTAAGTGGCATGGCTCAGATCTCTGTCAGCCTCCACCCCGTCATGGAATTTTTCCTACCTATTCTTGTTTTTTTAACTGCCAAGCCTCTGACTATTTTAGAAGGAAATGCTGTTCATCTCTGCAGGTCTCACACAATATTAAAGGTCCCGAGAGTAGCCTTGCTGGCTCTGACATTGTCATGCCCTAAAGCTTACAAAAATTTCCAAGCTTCTGACTCAGTATGAAAACTCTCTCAAATCCCTTTTTTTAATGCAGCATTTGGGGGACTACTTCTTCACAATGATTCTTTGAAAAACAGATCACAAATGGTGTAAGAGCAAGTATATTGTAACTGAGCTATTTGAATCAGCAGAAATCCCATAGCAAGAAAGTTTCTTTGCTGGCCTTTGACTTTTAACCATGGTACCATCTGTTGCCTTGGTACCTTTAGTTCCAACCTCATCCATGTTTTTAAGAATGAAAGGAAATCTCCCTTCTGCATTGTGGAAAATTAAATGCCCTCTTTGTATCTATTTCTATAGTTAGTTCCCAAGTAGTAAAGCACAGATTAATCTAATATAGCCATAATTCTGTCATAACTGACCCTCAATCTGCTCCATTAATACACATGTTAGATTTAGCAGTGCAGCTTGTGGCTATGGGATAAGTAAAGGATCCCTGGTTGGGTAAGGACTGGACAGCTGAGCACTTGAACTATACAGCATGTAAATTGGTGGGCAGAAGACGACTCCTCCAATGTCCTGGGTATGGGTGAGACATTTGAGTAAAAGAGTAGCATTTTCCTAGAGGCTCAAGTCTAGACAAAAGTCATGTGAGGAAATGAAGTAACAGAATGGAGGTGGAGAGTGGAAGTTTTCCCGTCCTCCTCCCTCCTATCCCTGGCCAGAGCTGTTATTCACAACCACTTGTATTGAGTGTCAAAAAAAGAGAATAACTCATAAAACAGAGAAAGTTGAGGTGCGGTTGTGGGAAGACATGGAACCAACACTGTAAGGAAGCTGAGAGTACGAAAAGCATCATGGAGGAGCGGTGGTGGTCAAATGAGAGTCTCCACGGCCTGTCCCCACACTGACTGGCATTGACTAAACAAGACAGATGCTCCATAAATGTTCAGTAAATATGAAAAATCCTTCCCTTCTTTCCCCTTCACCTCCTCTCCCCTCTCCCTCCCTTCCACCCTTCCACTTTATCTCTGTAGTTCTGGATGAGGAAAGCAGACAGACAATATCAGTTAAGAACTTTACATCAACTTTCTTCCTGGGAGATAATGACTCAGAGGATTTTAACCAGATGAGTCCAAGACACGGTAAGGATCTTTCTCTTCTTCTTCTCTTATTCTAGCCTTCATCAGTGTCAGCTAGTTCCCCCAAGACAAATCTGTGTAAAGAAATTGTGGCATTTATATGTAATGGAGTATGTTATGCCATAAAGCAGGATAAACTTGAGTCATTTGTAGGGAAATGGATGTATCTTGAAATCATAATTTTAAGTGAAATAAATCAGACACACATGCATGGTTTCTCTCATATGAGAGACCCAAAATATAAATAAAGAGCAACGTAAATGATAGAGAACAGGACAAAAGAGATAGATCTTTTGCAAAAAGGAAGGAGACCAAGAGATGGGCAGGGAGGATGGGAGTGGAAAGGGATGAAAAAAGAATTAAGATGTGTTATGTACATGCCAGCTCCCACGAAGGATGTAATCATTATGTACTGAAAGCATATAGTAATAAAAAGTAAAAATTAAAAAGAAAAAATGTGCTTTTCCATGCATCTTCCTTCAGTCATAATCTTCCTCTACTAGACAGTCTTCCCTTTTTGCAAAAATCTCACATCAGTATCCAAAGTAATGACCCTATTATGCACTTTGAAAAAGCTTGCCTGATGAAACCCATTTTGAAACAATTTTCACTGCCAAAACCAAGCAGCGCCCAGTCTTACTATTCTCTTAGTGAAGTGTGGAGGACCACGATGTCACCCTCCCCCAGGCCCAAGTGTGATTGTGCTTACTTTCAAGCAGTGCAAGCTGCATAGAGATGACTTCCCTAAATTGGTTTCCAGTTTAATTAGTGAGTCTGGCCGCGGTAGTGTATGTATCTTCATGAAAGCAGGCAGCTGATGATGCACTAGCACTGTTTCTTATCAATGGCCATGGCTGCACTCAGAAAGACGAGCTGTGATACTGTGGGGCTAAGATATGAAATAATATCTCTGCTGAGGCCTGCGTGATTCCAGATGAAAATTTCTTCCCAGAATTGGCTACAAAGCAGGTTACTCATTAACCACAACCTAAATCTGGCTGTTCTGCCCCTCCACAAAATGCTTTGTTCCCTCTGTTACAAGTCTCACCAGCCTCACCACTCATCTAGCTCATCAAACGGCAATCCTCTCACCATTTTCCTTAACGAATAAATACCAAGGTTCTAGTATTTATTCAGAGACCCTGTGGCCTGTTGCTCCTCGAGAGCAACTGGTCATCCCAGATCCCTGATGCACCCCTATTTTGTCTCTTGCTCTTTCTTCCCATCACGTGCTGTATCTCTGGGCAGGAGACTGGAGTCCACTGCAGGGGTCTCTGAAAGTGAGGTCCCTGTTCATCTAAGAGGATCCCTCTTTGGAATGAGAACCCTGAGTACTATTTAAGAGAAAGTCAGCTGTTGGAGCCATCCCCAACAGAATAAACAGGGTCAAATACAAGTGATAGGAAAGGCTTTTTCTGGTGTGTATGTATATGATACCAAGGTGATACCCTTTGTGTCTAGGTTCTCGTCGTGGCACTTTGTCTTCTATATCCTCTCTCAAAAGTGAAGACCTAGATCACCTGAACTTGGAACATTTATATTTTACACCTGAAATGATGTAAGTATTTAACTCTATTATTTTTTTATTAGTGCATATTAATTATATGGATTAATTAGTTTCATTTTGGCAGAACTGTACATGCATATAACATTATTGTACCACTTTCATCCCATTACCCTACTTGCACCCTGTCCTCTCCCTCTACCTTCCTTCTCACTGGTTCTTCTTTGCCTTCTTTCTCCCTTTGGTAAAGAGCACAGTCTCGGGCTATCTGGAGAAAAATTGTGACCCTACTCACTAGTTGTTTGACCTGTACAGTGACTTAACCAATATGAGCCTTGGTTTCCTCACACGTAATAAAGACAAATGTAGAATTTCCCACATAAGTTTTTTGTATTTACTGAGTTCTCCAACTGATATTAAAAAAATCAGTTTGGATGTTATTTAGAGAAACTCCAATTTCTGGGCTATAGTTGGGGGAGGCAAATCTTACGGGAATTACCTAAGATCAGTTTAGTAATAAATGAAAATTATCTATGATTAAATAGTTAAACTGTGCCCATTTTCAGTTTCTCAAAAGAAAGGCACAACTAGCAACTGTTTATGTTTTCTTAAATAATTTAAGAAAATAATTTTTATTCCTATTTTCAACTCCCTGCAACTCCCTTCCATGTTACCATTGGCTTAAATTTAGGTCTGACTTTTTGTAGACCGACTAATGTGTTTTCACCAGTAGTGCACTAACAGGTGTTTAACAACCAGCATGGTGGGGGAACTTATTCCTGGTGAAAGCCCTCCAACCACGGCCTATTTCAAGCTACTGATATAATGTCACTGAATGCATACTTGGGAACAGATACACCTAATCAATATACAGGAGCTGATAAAAACCGGCACACTACCAGTTTTGATGCTGACACCCTTGATGAATGCAGGAGATTCAAAAGATTGCTTAGCTTTATTCTTGTATGCATATCTGTACTCTTATCTGTATTTCCCTCCACATGTGTGGTTACTCTGTCTTTTAATGTGAAAATACTACAAAAGAATTCGACATACTGACAGGAATACTAGAGACTTAACTCTCAGGATACATTCGTATCTGGAGTACTCAAAAACTTTGTCATGGGAATAAGTTGATAATTCTATTTCCTTCTCTTATATGTGGAAAAATATAGGCCACTCATATATGAGGTCTTCAAATGTAATGAACATCATGCATGTTGCTTCTTTACTATGAATCTCAGTCGCACTGAAGCATCCCAACTGACTGGATGTCTTACAGCTAATATGCTAGTTGTTAACACAATAGAACATCTATATGTGCATCTCAAGAACACTATGGTGCTGGGTGTGGTGGTGCACTCCTGTAATCCCAGCACTCAGGAGGCTGAGGCACGAGGATTGTTGCGAGTTCGAGACCAGCCTGGGCCACAAAGTGAGCTCAAGGCCAGCCTGAACTGCATAGCAAGACCCTGCCTCAAAAAGACAAAAAAAAAAAAAAAACAAACACTATGGTTTGTGCCCAATGTGTAGGAAACCTTCCCTCAGTGGTTTTCTATTATGCAGTAAATTTTGCAGCCCAATCCCAGCAGCATTTCTTTCCTGCATCAGCATGTGCTCTCCTCTTTGGCTAATTTCAGACACTTCAAAGAAAAGTGTGTCATGAACAACTACTTTGGAATTGGACTGGATGCTAAAATTTCTCTGGAGTTCAACACCAGAAGAGAAGAACACCCAGAACAATACAAGTAAGGAAAGGAATCTCCCTTCCCTACGTGTAAACATATGATCACAATACACATACATATTTCTATATTTCCTACCACTCAGACAAGGAATAAAAAGCAAAAGTTCCTTTGGGAGCAAAATGCACTGGTTCCAAGACTAGCCTAGGTGGTCAGCTTGCCCCAAATGTTAGGGTGGTCTGTGGCAACTACACTGCCATCCTGAACTTGGAACTCCTTTCGTAGTCTAGACCTGTGGATTGTTGAGCAAACATAGCTCCCTGTGTTATTCTCTTTGAAAAAAGACTACTTTGACTCAATTCAGCAAAATGCCTATCTGCATTCTGTCTGCAAGAGCTTAACTAAGTCCTCGTAATGGTTCCAGATCTGTTTTTGCTCATCAAGGCTACAAAGTATCAAAGACTGTCCTATTGGTTCTTGGTGTTCCTCACCTGCTTCCCGTGGACCCACTGATTTTACCCCACCTAGTATTGGCCCACTCGCCACCTTCTGGTACTTTTGTACTACAGACATTCCCCCAAGGCAGCCTCAGAGTTCTTGTGAATTGAAATTGTAAGTAAAAAGAAGCACATCACTCCCACTCTTCCATGCCACTGCCACTAGAATCTTTTTTCTTGGAATAAGCCTGATATGAGGCAAAAGTACTTTATCAAATAAGAGTTCACAAATACTTTCTCCCAGTCTGTTGCTTGCTTTTACATTTTATGATGGTATCTTTTCAAGTAAAAAAAATTCTGAACTTTAATAAGGCCCAAATGATTAATTTTATTTCTTCGTGGATCATATTTTTGATACCATGTCTAAGAAATATTCACCTAATTTGAGGTCTTAAAACTTTGCTCCTAAATTTTCTTCTAAAATTTGCATTGTTCTATATATGGTGTGAGCTAGTAGTATAAATTAATCTTTTTGCATAAAAATATCTAACTATGCTGGCACCATATTTTTAAAAAGCAATTCTTTCTTCAATGAATTTGTCAGCACCTTTATTGAAAATCAATTGATCATAAATGTAAGAATTTATTTGTGGAATCTTCTATTCATTGATCTATTTCTCTCTTATTCAAGCAACACGCTGTCTTGATAACTGTAGTTTTCTAGTAATTTTTGAAACCGGGAGATAAAGTCTTCCAGGTTTTTCTCTTTTATTTTTTCAGAATTATTTTTGTTGTTCTAGGTATTTTACACTTCCACATAATTAAATCTCTGTTTTGATAGATGAGGAAACTAAAGTGCCCAGCAAACTGATGACTTTGAACCGAGTCCAAATAATTTTGGACTTCTTCAATTTCAACTCATTCCCTGTGATGGCTCACTTCTATGGCTCTGTTTTGAAAGTTCGTTGTAAACGTAGCCGGTCTCTCTCATGGTTTTAGTCTCCCTGCCTTTTTTAAAATCAGAAGTCCTACACACAGCAGGACCTTGTTCTTCCTTCTCCACCCGCCTGATAACCTTGCCTGGCTCCTGTTTTCTTCAGTGACTCCTCTTCTGCATCTCCTTACTAAACTGAGCTCTGTTCTATGGCACTGAATTAAGTGTTTAGTGTAAGCTTATGGTGTTTGAAAAAGCCCTCCACTAAGTCAGAAACTCACATCATCAAAAATTTGCAGTCTAGTAGCCAGACATTTTCTATGAAATCAATTCTAAGCAGCCAAAATTGTGCACTTCTGGAATGACACTGCTAGGAGAGCTGGTGTGCATCTGCTAGCTATGCTCACAGTATTTTATGAGCATATTTTAAATATAGCCTGTGTATTCAAAGTTAGGACCAATATTAGTAGAAAGGAGAAGTGGAAATTTTACCAATAACAGGACAGTGAGACTTCAAAGGGTCCCATGAGCCCATTTTTGTAAGTGTTGGCATTAGGATACTAGTTACACTGCCCCAGCAGCCCCTCTGTGTCCCTTTACGACCTAACATGACTCTTTACCATGAGAAAGCATTTAAGGAACTTGAAAAATAAGATGGTCTCCCTCCCTGTCTTTCCCCATCTATTTATTTTTATATTATTCACCTTCTAATTTTGACTCTCTACCTTTATCTGTAGTAGCCGCTTTAAGAACAAGATATGGTATGGCCTTCTGGGAAGCAAGGAACTTTTGCAGCGCTCTTACAGGAAACTAGAAGAACGAGTGCACCTAGAGGTCAGTATAAAAGGGAGTAGTTCATCCTAGGCATGGACACAGGAAATGTCATGGTCTTGGAAATCAACTTTCCCTCATAGCCTTGGTTCTTCCAGAGCTTTAATTTTGTGACCCTTGCTCACAGCTCGTGGCAGAAAGTAATTAAGAGGAGTTTCTACTTTATAGATTAAAAAAAGATAGTATGAAGAGAAGATAGAGCCCGCCATCTCTGTAAATGTCTCTTCACAGTGGTATCTGAAAAGCCATCCAACAAGACTCTTTTCTTTCAGTGTGATGGAGAAGCCATCTCCTTACCAAATCTGCAAGGCATTGTCGTCCTCAACATTACCAGCTACGCTGGAGGGGTCAACTTCTGGGGAAGCAACACGGAGGCCACAGTGAGTATGGAACAAGGAACAGAGTGGAGAAAGGCATGAGTCCACTAAGGTCTCTCAGAAAGAGTTGGGCTACCATGAGTGGGAAGTGAACAACAGTAGAAGAGATGGGCTTGGAACTTTTCTAGCTGAAGGCTCATTTTTTAAAATTTAATTAAATTTATTGTTACAATTTAGGTTTACATAATAATCACATGCAGTATAGAGAATTTGTACTTGTACATGATATAACTTGATTCTTTTTTTTCACATTTCCCTACCCTCCCTTCATCCCTGCTCCTCCACCCCATTCGCAAAGCTCTATTTTCATTTTATTCTTCTTTTCTCATTTTTTCTTCCCTTCCTTCCTCCCCTCCTCCCCCAACCTAGTTCTGTTTTCTTTGTGAACAGCTTCTTCATATCTCACAATATCTATTGTACATTTTGGTTCTTATTTACTCTTTCATTTTCTCACACCAGAGAGAGATTGCGATATTTACACATGTGTATCCAATGTATTTCACTTACAATTATGCCCTCAAGGTCCATCCATTTAGCTATAAATGTCTCAATTTTATCCTTCATTATGGCTGAGTAATACTCCATTATATAAAAAAATCACATCTTTTCACCCATTCCCTTGTTGATGAACATTTGGTTTGTTTCCAAGACTTGGCTATTACAAACTGCACCACTATAAACATGGGTGTGCAAAAAAAAAAAAAAAAAAAAAAAAAAAAAAACATGGGTGTGCATATATTGCTGTGGTATGATGCTTTTAATTCTTCCAGGAAGATACCCAGAAGGGGAATAGCTGGGTCAATTGGAACCTCTAATCCTAGTTTTTGAGGAATCTCCACACTAACTCCCACAGTGGTTGCACCAGCCTACACTCTCAACGACAGTAAAGAAGGGTTCTTTTTTCCCCACAGCAACACCAGTAATTGTTACTCATTGTTTTCTTGATGACAGCCATTCTTTCTGGAGTCTGATGTGATCTCAGCATTGTTTTAGTTTACATTTCTCTAATGACCAGTGATGTTGAATATTTTTTTCATATATTTATTTGCCATTTATATTTCTTCTTCCGAGAAGTATCTATTCATCTTAGATTCCCATATTTAAATTGGGTCTTTGAATTTGGAGGGTCTGATTTTTATCAGTTCTTTATATGTTCTAGATATTAGTCCTTTGTCTGAGGGACAGCTGGCAAAACTTTTTTCCCACTCTGTGGGTTGTCTTTTTACACGGTTGGTGATTTCTCTTGGTGTACAAAAGCTTTTTAACAAGATGAGATCCCAGTTGTTTATTCTTTGTGATAATTCTTGTATGACTAGGGTTTTGTTCATAAGGCCTTTGCCTACACCTATGTCTTCAAACATTCTACCTATTCTATCTTGCAGTAGATTTAGTGTTTCTGTTTTAATATATATATATATATATTTTTTTTTTTTTGGTTTTTCTCCAGTACCGGGAACCGAACTCACGACCTTGCGCTTACCAGGCAGGCGCTTTTGCCACTGAGCTAAATCCCCAGCCCCCTGTTTTAATATTTAGACTTTTTTTTGAGACAGGGTCTCACTATGTGGTTCAGGCTGGCTTTGAGCTCACTTTGTAGCCCACGCTGTCCTCAAACTTGCAACGATTCTCCTGCCTCAGCCTCCTGAGTGCTAGGATTACAGGTGTGTGCCACCACGCCCAGCTCAATATTTAGATCTTTGATCCAATTTGATTTTAGTTTAGTACCTGATGATAAACATGGCTCTAGGTTTTAGTCTTTGGCATGTGTAATGTCAATTTCTCCAGCACCATTTGTTGAAGAGGCTATCTTTCTTCCAGTGAACGTGTTTGGGCCCTTTGTCAAAGATAAGGTGGCTGAGTATATTTGGAGTGGTTTCTGCATCTTCTAATCTGCTGTATCGATCTTCAGGTCTTTTTTGCCAGTAATATTCTGTTTTTATCACAATGGCTTTGTAGTATAATTTCAAGTCAGATAACCCCTGCCTTGCTTTTGTTGCCGAGAATTGTTTTTGCTATTCTAGGTGTCTTCTGGTTCCAAATGAATTTTAGGAATGTTTTCTCTAGTTCTGTGGGATATGCTAATGGTATTTTTATTGAGATTGCATTAAATCTGTATGGTAATTTAGGGGATACAGTCATCTTCACTACATTGGTTTTTCCTACCCAAGAGCAAAAGCTATCTTTCCATTTTCTGATATCCTCCTCAATCTCTTTTTTCAGAGTACTGTAGTTTTCCATGCAGATATCTTTTTCTTCTTCTATTAGATTGATTCCTAAGTATTTCATTTTGGGGGTGCTATTGTGAAGGGTGCTGCTTACCTAATTTCTCTTTCAGTACATTTGTTGTTTGTGTTCAGGAATGCTGTTGATTTTGGGTCCTGACTTTCTATCCAGCTATTCTACTGAATTTAGTTATTAAATTCAGAAATCTTTCGGTGGAGTTTTTGAGGACTTCTATGTAGAGTATAATGTCATCTAAATAATGATAATTTAACTTCTTCTTTTCCTATCATTATTCCTTTTATTTCTTTTTCTTGTCTAATTGTTCTGGCTAATGTTTCCAGAACTATATTAAATATGAGTGGAGGCTGAGGCAGGAGGATTGCTGTGAGTTTAAGGTTTGGCTGAACTATATAACAAGACCTTACCTCAAAAAATATGAATGGTGATAGTGGACATCCTTGTCTTGTTCTTAATTTTAGAGTGAAAGCTTTCAGCTTTTGTCCATTTAGTATAATGTTGGCTGTTGGTTTGTCATAGATAGATTTTATCAGATTGAGATGACCTTCTCTTCCAATTTGCTGTAGAGGTTTATCATGAATAGGTGTTGGACTTTGTCAAATGCTTTTTCTGTTTCTGTTGAGATGCATCTATTGAGAGCCAACTGCCATCCAAGAACCCAAGAATTAACCAAAAATCTTAGGTTTAAGTCAACTCTGAGGTGTCATCTGACTTGGCATTTTCCATTCCCAGGCCTAAAAGATGCTAGAAAGATTACCAAGGCCATGTTCTTTATTCTAAGGTGGCCTGTCCATAAATTCTCCTGAGAAACTGCCCAAGAACCCTTTCTTCTGAGCTCACCCAAGGTCATGAGGCCAATAACACTGGCCTTGGAGATTTATGATGTTGGATTGAACAGAGAATAAACTGGGTATGAGTTTTGACAGGAAAAGGGGCTAAAAGTTGTGACCTCTGTGTCCTTTTCCCAGAATGGCTTCTTTACTTCTTGGGTTCTGCTTTTTCCTACTCTATTTTCCAACTCACGAACTAGAAAACTGTCACCTGGAATCTTCAAAGCACACTTGTTTGTTCTAGAGAAAGTATGGCTTCATGATAGTGGGAAGTATGACATAGTTCTTCCTCCTTAGGAATATGAGGCTCCTGCAATGGATGATGGGAAATTGGAAGTAGTGGCAATCTTTGGCTCTGTACAGATGGCTATGTCCCGTATCATCAACCTACATCATCATCGCATTGCTCAGGTAGGCAGGGGTTGGGTGGGTGCCAATAACAGTCTGCGTTCTGTGGCTGCAAACAAGCATATGGGGTAGCCCCAAGAATTAACCAACTGGGTTTAAGAGTTCCAGGGCTGAGGAAGCAGGTTATTTGGTGAGCAGCAAAGTGCTGACTGAGTTTGGAGACAGAAGTGGCAGAGACCACTGGAGCAAAAAGTTCATAAGAAATATATGTTTCTGCCTGGAATGATCTGATTCACATCTTTGCCAGTACTGCTTCAATATACATTCAGTTCATAACTATGAGATTATTAGATTGATCTATATTGGTTGCCTCATTTCTCTCCCGATTCCCTCTCCTCTTCTCTGGCAGTGCCGTGAATTGATGATAACCATTGATGGTGAAGAAGGTATCCCTGTGCAGGTGGATGGGGAGGCCTGGATTCAGAGGCCAGGTCTTATCAAGATTAGATACAAAAATGCTGCCCAGGTGCTGATGAGAGATCGGGTAAGAGGAGAAAGGCCCATCTTGGGCTCCTACACTACCTCATTCATAGCTATCACATGAGTCCTGAATATTTCCAGTCAAATAGAATTCCTCAAAGGGAAACCTGCATGCCCTTCACATCAGAGTCACCTGTGATGCTGCTTAGAAATGTACCAGACTTACTGATCAGAATGAGGAGAGGTGGTTCCCAGGAGCCTGCATTTGTAAACACGTTCCTTAAGACATTAAGATCTATACTGACATTAGCAAATCACTGTCCAAGAGAGCAAGACAAGGCATTACCTCCCATGGTTTTGGACAAGGTTACCCTTCACTCCACTGCACACAGAGATAAAGGTCTCAGGTGATAATAGAGAAATGTTCTTTCAACCACATATTCTGCACTGAATGTTGCCTTTAAGTTCCTTTAAGGTTCTGTAAAATCCTGAACTCACAAACATCAGCCAATTTAGCTAAATCTTCTCATGCTAAAAAGGAGCCATTATTATTCAGTGTTTGGAGACTATCTTCTACTCTGACCTGTGAACAGCCCATGGGAATAGCAATAGGGAGGGAAGGTGTCCAATTTATAAAATGCCCAATTCATGCTGGGTACTTTACATGTATTGCCTCACATAGGTTCTCCAACAATCCTTTGAAGTAAATAAACATATTTACAGTTTGATAGGCTTAATATCTTGCTAACAGTTGCATTACTAGCAAATGACAGAAGCATGATTTACAATTAAATTAGGTATGTCTAGCTATAAATTCCATCACAGCCTATTGCCTAGGTTGGGCAAAGAAGGAAACATGAAAAGTGCTGTATTTTATTGATCATGATGATATCATATAGGAGCTTCTGGACAGCACAATATCTCTCCAACTAAAGACTCCTACAAGCCAGCATATTAATGACAACAAAAACGAAAAGTGTCTAGTAAAGAATAAACATTGACTAGAAGGGTAGATAGATGTAGAGATGGTTGTGTGGAAGAATGGGGAGGGAATCTCCCTCCCCTTTACCTATTATACCCACTGATTACCCACAAATGTCAGACTCACAAACACCTCTGTCTCGTACCCTCTTAGCTATTGTTCTCATTAGGATCTGCCACTATGTTCATCTCTAGGGCTTTGAGAACTCAATGAAAACGTGGGAGCGCAAACATAATGAAATTCAAGCTGTGCCTCAACCCCAGCTGGACTTCCAGGAATCTCAAGATAGCCTCTCTGACGAGGACTATGCACAGGTGCAGGACTTAGTTCAAACTGCAGAAAACCTCATTGGCAAGTAAGTGGACTGGCCTCGGTAAAGGGCTGGGAAACACACAAAGGAATAGGAAGAAGCAGCCAATTTATGTGTATTGGCGACTGGAGAATCTGACCTCAGAAAGGAATCTCACCCAGGGCTCTAAAAATCGATTAAGGGCTCTGACAACCCATGCAGAAAATATTCCTCATGCTTGTCAATAAGACAGCATGGACATTTCCCATGAGGCCCAGAGATAAGTTTTGATTTCCTGACGCTGTTGCCGATCCAGTGGAACTAAGAATGTTATCCTTGCCCATAAATATCAAAAAGGCCTTGGAACTTCTGGAGTCATCTACCCGACTCTATTTTAGCTTCCCCCCTAGTCATGTTTCCGGTATCTCAATTCAAGGTGAAACAAGGATGGACAAAAGTGAATACCTAGAGAAGTGGAGGAACATTTACTGACATCAGGGCTACCAAGAGAAGAGAAGAACTAACAAGAGAGAATCAAGAGTTCAAATCCAGTGCCTAGGGCTTTCATTTCTACCCTCACCCCAACTCACTAGTACACCAGAGCAGAACTTCAGAGGTCCCAGCTCACCTATCTGTGTTTGTTTTATTACAGACTTAATGACTTCAGCAAGATCCACCAGCACATGTCTGTCCTCATGGATTCTGTGAATGCTAGCGTTAATCTCCTGAACAATGTATTTTATGGCCAAGGCAGTGGCAATGGGGCAGGTGCAGCTTCCTATATTCCCACTGAGGTAAGGGAGAAGGGGTCGATGAAGGACAGGAGCAAAACTAGAAAGGAAAGGGAAAGAAAGGGAAGGAAGGGGAAGAATAGGTTGGATGAAGAAACTGGAAAGGGCTATGGCAGGAAATTTAAGGAGTGGATGGAAATCCAGGCATTTCCTGACTTGTTATAGGACCAGCGTGGCTCCTGGGGAAATCCCAAGCAGGTTTCAACAGCCTGATAACCAGCCCTCTTTCCTAATAGCTACCCACCATCTCAGGCTCAGAAAAGAAACGGCAATGGATGAAGAGAAACTTGGCCTTGGGCTCTCCTGATCCCAGGTGGTTCCTTGTATAACTTGAGAAAGTGATATCGGCCATTGGAATCAGAGCACTAAGGTTCCCTGGTTTCCTGTTTGAGGGAAAAGTTCATATCAGATACTTACTCTTAAATGTACCATCTCATGACTTGCCCCACTGCCAGAAGATTTCAACAATGTTTTTTTGCAAAGTAACTTTAGGGCCCTTGCCTACTATACATGAAGCCTGGGATTCCATCCTCACCACCACCACCACAAGATGCACACACACACACACACACACACACACACACACACATTAATGCTGGGTAAAAATACAAGGATTTGCTAAAATGTGGGTTAACCATTTCAGGACAGATAGTTGGAGGAGGTCTGGGGCCCAAGGCATGGAGTTTTGAAAAGACAGATAGTTGGGCCACACTGTACTTGCCAGAGAAAGGGTGGTTTTAGCCTAGGGACAACGACTGGCCTCAAATTTACCCTCTGGTTTTCCTATTTTCCTACACCCACTGTATCCAATGAATGATGCCAAAAGCAGAGGTTTTTTTGTGCTGCTTTGTAGTTCACACCAATACAGCTACACCAGGTGACAGCTGGCATCAGTTCTGACCGATGGGTGCCTGTGTTGCACTAGTTGTGCTATATTTTGAATGTTAATTTTGCACCTACAGCTGCATTCTACTAGCCCGCTCTTACTGCCAATGGAGAAGCCAGCTGCATGCCTACTAACCAACTCCTCTGTCTTTGTCCTTTCCCTGCCTTTCTTTTCCTTTCTTCTCTCAGACTCTAAGCAGAAATGATGCAGTAGATGTTACATTTAGTCTTAAAGGGCTCTACGATGACACCAAAGCTTTCCTGGATGAAAACTTGGTGAGTGCGGGGTGCTGGAGTATGGGAGGGCAAAGCATACCATCTGAAGATGGTCAATCTGTGCTTGGCTCCAGGGTACTGCAGACATGGGATCATTTTGAGCAGGTGCTTGGGTGGTAGGCCCTGCTTTGTCATCCATGGTTGTCACTAATTGTATCATTTCATAGGTTATGCTAATCCATATGTTATGTTAATTCCTTGAAAGAAATCCCTCCTCTCCTTTATCAAATGTCTCCTGGGTCCCAACCAGGCCAAAGGTAGGATCTTCTTATCAAACCTGATATAGCTGCAGTAGAAAAGAGTAAGCTATTCTGAGCTGATTGATATCTGTTAAGTTTCTACATACTTCTTTCTCCATGCAGAAAGGCAATATGAACTAGTGGGAAAATTTAGGGGGCTTTTGATTCAAATTCCAGATCTGCTTCTTACTCGTTGTGTTAATTCCCTAAGGCTGCCCTAGCAAAGTACCAGGAGCAGGGTGACTTAAAACAAAAGCAACTAATTGTCTCAGAATTCTGAAATTTAGAAGTCCAAAATTAAGACATTAGTAGGGCTGCACTCCCTCTGAAACCTGGAGGAGATCCTTCCTTGCTTCTTCCTAGCTTCTGGTGGTTTGCGGGAAATCCTTGGCTTGTGGATGCATCACTCTCATTTCCGTCCCTGTCTTCACATAGCATTTTCCATGTGTATCTCTGTCTTCACATGGTCATCTTAAGGACATCAGTCATATTGGATTTGGGCCAGCCTTATCCAGTGTGACCTCAACTTAACAATTAATTGCTTCTGCAATGACTTCAATTTCAAATAAGGTTATATTCCAAGATATTGGGTGCTAGAATTTCAACATGTCTTTGAGGATGAGGCACAATTCAACCCATAACACCACCTATGTGAAATAACTTCACTTTTCTGGGTCTTAGTTTCCATCTACAAAATAGAAATTGTGCTCTCAATCTCTCTGGTTGTTATTGAGAATTTACCAAACTATTGTATCTTAAGCACCTGGTTATGTGGCAGTGGCTCGACAAATGGTAGTTATTAGTGCTAGAGAAAATGGACTGAGGCTCTGTTTTTAGACCACAAGACTAGTTGCATATTTCCCAGAATGTAAAGTTCATGGGCATACTTGATGAGTGTGCTCTGATGAGGCAAATGATCACGATCACTGCACTTTGAGGCTGGATGCTAAGTCTCTGAGGCAGGTGCTATGCTTGTCTCTCATCTAATTAAGATTTCTTTGAAGAAGCGCTTCTGAGATGAAACTGCAAGAAGTAGCCACTTCCTATTTTCATTTGCATATCTAATTGGCACAGGAAGCAGACTACCTAAGGTTTTCCTGTAACACTCAGGCCAGGCTGTCCTGGCATCTGAGCCTCAAGCTAGTGTTTCTCAGCTTTATACAACAGCAGCGGGTGTAGCTTCTATATATCTATGTCCTTGCCAGGTTGGGCAGCAGGAAATATGAGAGTTTAGCCTCCCACTGCTACTTAGACTTTCTTGAAGCTCATATCCTGAAAATTGGTCCATCCTAGCCAACAACCTAATCTAAGCATACCTTAGCATGGGGTAGGAGCCTCCAGAAGGCTCCCATCCCAGAGAACCTGGTGAAGACCCACATACACATACACATACACACACACACATACACATATCCAAATGAGGCTAGAAGGTAGGCAGCAGTAACTAAGAATGACCATCTATCTCCAGAAAGGGTGTCATAGAGGTAGGAGGAAGGTAAGGCTGCTTCCCACTATTTCAAGAACTGTTATTCTTCCCCTTGAAGAAAGAGGGCAATTAGGAGCTGGGAGCTGGCCCTTGCCAGTCAGCTTTCTTTTCCTGTAACAAGTTCCTGAGATAATCAACTCATAAAGAGAAAAAGGCTGGGTGTGTTGGCGGACACCTGTAATCCCAGCACTTGGGAGGCTGAGGCAGGAGGATCGCTGCAAGTTCCAGGCCAGCCTGGGCTACAAAATGAATTCAAGAGCAGCTTGAACTGCATGGTGAAACCCTGCCTCAGAAAGAAAGAAAGAAAGAAAGAAAGAAAGAAAGAAAGAAAGAAAGAAAGAAAGAAAGAAAGAAAAAGAAAGAGTTGTTTGTTTCTTTATTAGAGATTTCAATCCATGATTTGTTGCCTCTGTAGCTTTGGCCTGTGGTGACGTAGCACATCATGGTGGAGAGAACATGGTGGGGCAAAGCTGTTCACTTCATGGTCAGGAATGAAAAAGAACAGAAGAAGACAGACTGGCATCCCACTCTCCTCTTCAAGGGCATGCCCCAATGACCAAAAGACCTCCCACTACACCTTCTCTCCTAAAGGTTTCACCAACTACCAGTAGTGCAAAATTAGAAACTAAGCCTTTAACATACAGGCCTTTAGGAGGCCAATATAGTGGGAATTTAGATTTTTGATAAATTGAATCCTACTAATAATTCCTACTTCCTTTATTTGGCATACATTTACCCTGTGTATCTCGACCACTCTGTATTGTTCTATCATTAGTTGTAAAGTAAAAGAACTTATTTGTCAGCCCTGACTCGTTTCTCCTTCCTCTCTCATCCCGACTGGCCATAACCTCCCATCCCACCCCTTGAACATTCACTTGCCATCCAATTGTGAGAGTTGATAAAGTTCTACCTACGGCTGGAGCAGCAAGTGGGCCAGACACAGCAAGAAGCCACAGACGTGCGAAATTGAAAATAAGAGTGCATGATTAGGAGGAAAGATGAGGCCAGTTTAGGTGGGCTGTAAGCTCATCAGGGCTGAATATATCAGTGTGTTTCTGTGTCCCCAACTTATTAACTAGTGGAACATGAATGATTTCATTTGTACTGCTGGTCTAGAATTTGCTTCTTGTGGGTTGGAGATGATCTCAAAAGAATCAAGTCTCCCACACACTGTACAGAGAGCACCTTGTAAGTCTAGGGTTTACTAGGGAGCACTTAAGCTTGGTTTCCTGAACCTGAGGGACAAGCCAGGTTCATTATTTGATTACTAAAAGCAAATAGCCAGGGGCTACAGTGTGGCCTGGGGAAGCAGACCCTCTACTAGGAAGGGAAAATTTGAGCCAGTCTCTCTCTAACCCTTTCTCCTTGCTTCACAAAATAGCTTTTAAATTACAGTAAGTGTGCAATAAAAATTCCTCCCAGCATCTGGCCACCCCTCATGTGGCCACCCCACATGTCCTTTTCTGCGATAATGTTGTATAAATGGTAGATTATTAAGTTAAACAGATCTGGCTTCTGTTTAACCATGCAATGTTGAGCACGAAATTTCTGAGTCTGCTTTCTCACATATAAAATGAGAAGAGTACCTTGTAAAGTATTATACGGTTATTGGGAATGGAGAATCAAATTATGTGTGCATAATGCCTGGCATATACTACGTGCTCAACACTTGGTAGCTGTTATTTAGGGGGACACTGGGATGGCTCCAGAAACCTTGCCCTAGACCCTAAGCTGTAGGGGGAAAAAACCTCGGTGTTAAATGATAGTGAACACAATGCCTTTGCTTACCAAACAGTGAGTGTGCCCAGCCCCAAAGTGTGCCCACCATCTGTCAGTTTCCTGGCTCTCCCTGCCAAGAAAGAAGAGAGCTTTCCGTAGCTAGATCTTGCTTTCAGGAGACTAAAAAGCTGATGATAGGCCAAAGGAAATACAAGCTGTCACTCTGCAGTGTCTTGGCCACTGGAAGAAACTAGGAGAGGGCAAGAGCCTATGAATGCAGGGTTCTTGGCATTTGGATACTCACTGTTTTTCCTGTCTGTACCAGTTGAGAGATGCTGAGGATGAAGCCACACTACGAATTGCTGTGGATGCCATGAATAAGGAGTTTGAAAAGCTATCAGAGATCAACTGGATGAATTCAATCATTTTTCCAGAGGTACATAACTTGGAGAGAGAAATAAAGGGGAAGTGAGAATTCTTCCTTGGTACCTTACCTTCCATCATGACAGTGTGGTGGCTGAGGGAGTTAAGTGGAGCTTCCTCTTCCTCATCTGATCAGAAGTGGACAGAACAAGGCAGAGAACATGAGAAAGGAGATTGCCACGGAAAAATAACTAGAATAAAGATCCACTTTGTAGCAAGAGATGACCAAAAGGGAAAGACTGGGATTTCGCTGTGTTGTTTCTCTGACTTTAAATTGCCCCCTCCCTGCACAGTAGCTGCTGAACTTCTCCAGTACATACCAGCATGACCATACAAAGTGTTTACAGCCAAAATGTACTCTAAATGCTTGGTTCCCAGGCCATAGTGGTAGATAAATCTTCCAAATATCACCTCTCCCCACTGTTTCCTGTCTCTCCCCCTCTGGGAAGTTAGTAGGCTCTTAAGGTGTCACTCCTTAGCAGGCATGTGGCTTAAATGAAAATGGAGCACGGCAGCAGTGACTATAGCTCAGCTACAGGGAAGCTGTCATTTTTAAAAGAACTCTGAGTACTTTGCAAAGACTGAAAAATAGTCCCATTTCAGAAGTCCAATGACCCAAAGATGTCCATTTATCACTAGGTAAATTATACTATTTATGGTCTGCTAGAGTTTTTCTTAAAATTTTCCTACCATAGAATCATGCATTTCAACCTATGGGAATCCCTTTTCTCATACACACTCATTATACCTGAGTTCTGCTTCAATTCGCCAGTTATATTCATGTAAGCAAGGCACATTTAGACAATTACAGCAACCAGGTCATGAGCCTTTGCTGATGTCCAAGCACTCTCCAAAGCCTTTTCTACTTGAAGATCCTGATGCTGCCTCTCAGGAAAGGAAACATACTGTTAGATAGCAAAGGGGGTAAAATATTGTTGTACCCTATTCTATCATTACCCAGTTCATCTATCTCTCACCAAACTCCTGAAATAGGCAAGTGGACTGGATATTGAGTGACAGGAGATCAACACAGGCCATACCCTGAGATCCCGTTTTATAGGTTAATCTGTTTGGCCTGTGACATAATCTCTTTCTGAGTTCCAGTAGTTCCATGGAAGCGAGGCTATAAAGGACAGAGTAGATCAAAAGAAAGCCAGGGAGATGGTGCCTACTCACTTAATACCAGCATTGCTCATGAAAGAGTCTGATCCACTTTGCTGGGGGAAAATAGGATGAGAGTTATTCATTAGACTTGCCAAGGGTTTGGCTGAGGAGAAAGTCCTGTGCCCTTTCTTAAGGTTGCTTCAGAAAAGTAATTCTGAAGGTTTGTGTATATAGCCAGTAGGATTACTAGAGGAGACAGGGTAAGTGGGACTAAAAATAATAATAATGAGAGGACAGATTTATACCCTTCACCTAACAGGGTATAAATTGGATGTACAAATAATCCCCAAAAGATGATAATCTGAAAGCTGCTTGGACTGCGTTTGGCTGGATTTTATAACAAAAACATAGTTAACCTCCGAAGTATGTCTTACAAAGACTAGTAGTAAAGTCAGAACGCTGTAGCAGGAGCAAGAGACTGGGAAGCTAGGCCAGACTTATGGAGCCTACATAATCTGGACAGCAGAGAACCCACATTCATAACTAAGAGCTTTATTTAGAAAGCCATCTTTGCATTCCTGATAAGGAAGCAGATGGCCTGGGAGGCACAGTCTTTCCTATAAGAAGGTACTTGGCTAAGAGAGTTAGTCAGTGCTCATCAATGAAGAAAAGGGTGCTTTTTTCTAATTCATATGGAGGTGCCATTTGACCTAGCAGTGGATGTAGCCAGCCTACATTTCCAATCCCTAGCCACATGACCTCAGGTGAAATATTTAACCTCTCTTAGCCTTTGATTCTTCTTTTCTAATGTAGTGATGATAATAACCACTTTGCCAGGTTGTTTTCAGGCTTATACGAGTATTTACTGAAGTCTCTAGTATGGGACCTGGCATAGAGCAGGCTCTCGGTGAAGCTAAATTCCTTTCCTAGGATATGTGACTAGTGAGTAGAAGTATCTCATATCAGCTAGAGAATAGATCTGCCTGCTTTCTGTAGTCATTCTTTTCCGTCACCTTGCCAGGCCTCTAGGAATTACTTACGAATGCGAAATAACTAATATTTTGACCATCCTCTCACTGTGGTTTCTCAGGAAAAATCTTCAGACCCTGACACGCGAAGCCTCAGGTTGAAATTTAAGTTCCGCACACTGGGAAAAAAGAAATTACAAGAGGAAGACAAACCGAAATCAGGTCAAAGATTCCACCGTTTTATTGGTGAGTCTCTTCCACAAACATAGAGGGTCATGAAGACTTCCTCAGAAGACTGCCTCCCAGGAAGCCAAAGCCTCCGCTGTAACATTAGAAACATTCACAGGCATGATGGTAGTGGGGAAGCCAGCAGAGAGCCAACCTTGGGTAATTCCAAGCAGTGTCTTGGACAAGATGTGAATTAGAAAGTGATATGGACACGGGTAGGGGGACAACATGAGAAAAAATATTGCTATGTGGCCTCTGTGATATGGACAGCTGGAAAGAAAAATGCAATCAGGCAGTTATTTTACTGCTTGATCCAAGAACAGTTCCTGTGATTTACACTAACACTTTTCTCCCTATCTGTTATAGTAAGTCTATAGAAACATAATCTTTTTTTTGTATTTTATTGTTTAAGTTTTGGTTCCATCCAATTGTTCTTCAAAATTGGTCCTAAGAATTTTGATATGTCAGTAGGATTCAAAAGAAGGTTCTCTTAAGAGTTATCAGTTATGCCCAATCTGAACTATGTGATCTTTCCGACATTTGGGACCTACACAATCTGCAAGCTTAAGAGATGCAGCAGTAATGGTCATAGGAAGACAGGGTTAGAGGAGAGTAGTTTGCTTTGTTTCTAAGGAACCAAGAATTTGCACAGATGTCAAGAGAGAATCCCTTGGACCAAACTATATTTTCTCAGGTAAAATCCATCTGTTTTGATTCCCTAAGAATCTGTCAGTTAAGAGACTGTAGTTTTAGAGAACATTACTGAAGACTCTGATGGAATCAGTAGCAATTTCATATTATCAGGCTCTAAGAACTCACCCCATTTGTGTTTGGTTCACATGATACCAGTTGGTTTTCTCTGATAGTTCAGAGGCAGTTGGTACAATATGAACAAACCAGTCTGTCCCTTACCAGACTCTTTGCTCTTTTTGGGGTTTGAGCATCTGGCAAAATATTAACCTCATTTCTGTATGTGGTTTTGCTCTGAAGGTAATTTGTGGCATCGAAGGAGTCATGAAGATGAAGCAAAAAATGATGATCCTCCAACACCATGAATGTCTCCACTGTAGCCCTCGAAAGCTGGAAGAACTCACATTTTAGAATTCTACTATAAACTCTCAAAACCCTAATGCAGGCTGGAGTACACTATTTGAGAACAACCACGAGCACCACCAAGAAAGATCCCCCTCCAATTCTTTATACTAACACATTTTTCTGAACTTAATCAGGTCTCCTTAGAGGTTTACGTGTTTTCGCTGGCCAAAGATTCTTGTTCCAAGTTGTCTTGCTCAGTTCTCCTCTTTGTGCACCTTGAGCACCTACCGTATCTATTGGGATAAGCTCTTTCTGGATCTATAAAGGTTTCAAGGGAGTTCACTTCCTCAGGGAGTTTGGGAATGGTTTTCTCTGACTAGCAGAGAGACTCTTGACAATAAAGAATGACTGAATGGCAGACCCTTGGGGAGATGAAGAAAGCGGACAGGACAGCCAGGCTCAATTGTTTCTCCTCCCATCCCTACCAACTTCAAACTTTAGGATATCTCCTCTATTGGCTCATTAAGACGAGGACTAGGTCCTGGGACTTGTCCTGTTAAATGACCATGTAAAATCTTTCCTTGTAAATATGTGTTTCTCTCTCTCTCTCCATCCTTCCCTCTCCTCTCCTCTCCTCTCCTCTCCTCTCCTCTC
>NW_004955543.1:1386017-1467537 GCF_000276665.1 Chinchilla lanigera | reverse complement strand
TCTCTCTCTCTCTCCCTCCTTGTGTTTTTCCAGTGGTGCTCTGGTGGCTGGGTGGGCCCATTGATGGAACTCACCCTTTGTGGCAACCATACAGGCTCCCCTTCTAACTGCCTTGATCCCAGTCCGCATGACTCCATGGAGTGATTGCCTGCATTCTTGCTGAATTTTTTAACTAAATATTTTGCTGCTGTGCTGCAGTGTAGATTGTGTATAATGCCATAAATATGTATATAGATATATATTTTTAAGAACTAAAAATACAACTCAACCTCTAAGTGACCCT
The DNA here is from genome assembly GCF_000276665.1 of Chinchilla lanigera. Classification (NCBI taxonomy): domain Eukaryota; kingdom Metazoa; phylum Chordata; class Mammalia; order Rodentia; family Chinchillidae; genus Chinchilla; species Chinchilla lanigera. The sequence continues at coordinate 1,467,254 of NW_004955543.1, read as the reverse complement.
CTAATTTATTGTGCTAACCCAGGAATCCTTCCTTACCCCCTAATACCCTACACACATATATGCCTCTACCAACTGCCCTAATTCTTGGTGGAGCTTATAATCTTTTGGTGCATTTTTAACATGTTAGAAGTAGCTGGGATCTACCTACAGCCAGCTGATTCTGATGCCTATCTAAAATTTTGAGCCAGGCCACAGAGAGGGAAACAAAAATATCAATGCCCCAGAGAAGGAGCTAAGTTGGCATGATGCCTTTTTTGCTCTATTTGTCCCAACCTTTACATCAGCAACTGCCTCAAACTGTGTTGCTCCTTCTCCAGTGAAAAGACGACACAGAGCAACCAGATCTTTAGTTCTGTGACATAAATACCAGAGCTGGAGAGTGCCTGACAATTGAGTTACAACTAGGCCCTCCTCCACAAGCTTTATCTTGGCCTGCATTTTCTGGAAAAGCTGTTGGGTCAGTCCTCAAATCACTTTCAAATCTCAAATCACTTTCAAATCTCTCATCTTGCCCCCTTCCCTTGAGTATAAGAGTGATCAGAAAGAACATGGGCCTGGGGAAACGAAGGTTAGAAGACTTTACTTCTCCATGGTTCTTCCAAATTTCTAATGAAAAAGGAGGTCTAGATTTTTCCAAATCCTTATTCAAATCTTTTAAATGTCCAATCCCAGTCAGGTAAATCTAATCAACCCCAGTGCCCAGAGAGGATTTCTCTGCTTTTCCTCTCATCTCTGTCCAACCCTCAGTTCATACCTTTGGGTGTCTCTTCCTATTTATCAAAAGAAAGCCAGAGAACTGGCCTCTCCCCATTTCTTAGAAAGTGTGCTCAGTTACTTGATTTAGTCCAAGGGCTGGTTCATCAAGGTGCACAATCCAGACTTGAAGCACTGGTTCTCAACTCTAGAATTCCACCAGCCTCAGCCACTTAAACCAGCCACCTGTGTTCCACCTCTGCAAGGGTGCGGAGAAAAATACTAACAAGGGGATAGTCCTGAAACGTCTAAGTGCTGTGCCAAACAAACAAAAGAAGTCCTACTTCTACAACTAAAGAAGAAAGTCAATGGAAAAATATGATGGAAAACATTTTAAACTTAAGAATCAGAATGTTAACTTACTACATGGATTTAAGCAGAGAGTGTGCTGTTGCCATGCCTTTGGCTTTTTCTGTGCCACTCTTCCTTCCCAGGAAGAGATATTAGATCAAATTAGCAAGGCCACATTGCAGCTCAACTTGGCTCGTCCTTGGCTGCACGAATTAACACCTGCCTACACACTCACAACGTTGGGAGCCACTTTACTTTTTTTTCTCGGAAGAGTGGTTTCCAAAAGGGAGCATTTCCACGTGAGAAAATTTAAAGAAACAGAAGGAAGTCCTAGGAAAGGGTAGCCTTATCTTGGTAATGACTAAGCAGGGCTACGTGTTCTTGTAAATTTTAATCACTGGTGATAGTCAATTATAATAGGACTGTATCTCTTGTGCTTACTTTGCTGAAATACTATATACACTGTAATGCTGCTGTTGCTCTGCTGTGCCATCTGGATTCCCTTTCATCTACCCTGTCTCCCACCCTGAGTCAGAATAATACTGAATGAAAGCACTAGGATTTGGATCTAGAATTGACTATGGGATAGAATTGATAGATGACGGGGCTGGAGAGCAGGTGTGGCTTCCTAAATCACTCCGTTATTTCCTAAATAGTTTAGTTACCAGTTTCTTTCTGAAAAGAAAGACTGCTTGCTGAGCACCTGTTCTTGCATGTACTCACTTAGAAACAAAGCAAGAAGTGATCCTTATCTCAAGGGAGTTGCCTTAGTCCCCGGGAGCATAAGCTTCCTTCCAGACTTCGTTGTTAACTATCATCTCAAACATGTTCAGAATCCATTAATAGCCAAAGCTGCAGGGTTTGGTTACATCTTTGGTAGCACTTTCTGAAGAAGTGATTGGATGGGTAATTTCTGGCCAGAAGAACAGTGGGGAAGAAAAATGCCAACAAATTTAAGTAGCCACCAGCTGCTTCTGGTACCAATACTACAGGAGGTCAGCACCTATCTGAAAAAATGGTTGACCAGAAAAAACAGTTGGATCAACATCATCTTCCCTCAGGAAACAAGTAGAATAATTTTAGTTTTGTAAGAGATAGAAACTAATATCAAAGCAACCAAACTCCTTTATATCATTCCATTCTATACAGGATTTTGATTGGCTATATAGTTTGTGGAGTTGCATTTGTCTATTTGTCTGCTAACCTGTAATCCATTGTTGTTTTTCTGTTCTGTGAATTTTGTTCCACCAGAGGTCCCTGCAAATAAGTAGCAGGGCCAAGGGCTGGTTGGGGGAGGACGCTGGGGTAGTTATGGAATCAAAAGGAAAAAACAGAATGAAGTGATCCACAAAGTGTGCCTATTCCTCCCCCCACAAATGGAACACCAGTCCTCAAAGTTAATAAAGTATTGCCTATTACAGTATTTTAATAAATGAATAAATATAATCAACACCAGTGCCTCGTCATTTACTTTGGCATGGGGGAAGTTAAACGGTGGTAGAAATGGGGAGTGAACTTCAGTGGCCTTCAAATTGTAAACAAGCCCCATGCAGTTAGGGTTTACAGGCAAAGGCAGACACCAGCAACACAAAACTGGCCCTTGGAATTGATCATAATATTAAGAGAGCTACCACAGTGAATTCTAAAACCTAGCTGCAATTCAGGACAATCTTGTGGGGAAATACCTGCCACTACAATTGTTCTAGGAGCCAATTCTCTTGCAGGGTACACATCTCAAAGAAATGAATTAGTTACTGAGGAGGTTAAGTGGGATGAAGGAGTACAGCCCAGAAGGCTACAAAGAAGCATAAAACACCTTGAAAAACTTTTCACAATACAATCTGTTCCTCCAACACAAACATCACACAGCTCCTCTCTGTGGAGGACCGCCTGAGCCACTTTCCTTGAACAAGGAGCAGTTGTCTCCATTTTGGCTGAGCCTGACCCTATTTCCATGTATTGACAGGTACAGCGCTGGCTGGGACTTTTCCTTATCCCTTCAGTTAGCCTGAAGCAGTGCATATGGGTCCAGCCGAGGTGCTAATAGTAGTCTTTGGAGATGGCAGGTGTGCTTCCCCGGAAGCCCCACCTGTTGTTCCCTGTATGTGCGAGCCAATGCTATATCTGTCGGCTGGGATGGAGCCTCGAGATAGAGGCTATGACTTCCTGGGGCTTGAAAGATTACACATCAGAGCTGAAGCACTGACCCCAAAACATTACATACTGTCGCGATTTTGTTACATGCATTATTCTTTCTGCATATTCCTCTCCATACATATTGCAGAGGTGATTTCAGGCCTTCTTCCTAGCCCAGCTCAAGGCACTCACCTACTTCCCACCATCCCCACAGTCACTCATCCTTGAGCTACTCCTTTCTTCATGAATGAATAAAACCTGGGTTCAGCCTTGGGTTGAGGCCTTTATTCCGGATGGCCATCATTGTGGCTGGAGTTCAGATCCCTCGGCTCCCTGTAATTACAAATATGCCTTCGTGTCTTCATTCTCGCCATGAGTGTTGCTAGAAGTGGTAGATGGGAATTAACTCGCTAGAGTTCCAATAACTTTTCATGGGATTACAAGTACAAACTTCCCAGACCACAGTGAAAACTGGGAAGGGCTCTCTATACCTCTCTCCTCTAGAAGAGGTTGAGGTAGGAAGGGGTATTCTGCTCAGATTCAAAATTGGTTAGGCATAGCATTGAAATGGATTAATTTCTGTGCTACTAACAGTAGCACCAGGGGAGCCAGATATTAGTCACATTTAACAGCTAGGCAGCTGACGCTGTACTGGTCCAAGATTCTACAGCATGCTACACCAGTGAGAGAACAGAAGCTTTCTAATTTCCTGATTTTCCAAATACCAAAAATGGTCTCTTATTTAGAGATGAGCCATTTGTGACATTCAGGACCACATTTCAGACTACCTCCTGAAAAACTGAACTGCTAGGCTTTATGGAGAAAACAATCCTGTTGCTGAGGAGCTACCATCAGGTAGGCCCTGTGATCCAGAGAAAGAATGTTTTACTGCACCCTATCCACTATTGACGCACTATCAGAAACAAAATTTAAGCCTATTTTTTATATTACTATATAATATCATTCCCCCCTTTTGAGTGTAGGGACTCATTCATTTTTAACATGTGTAGAGATTTATGGAACCATCAACACTATCAAGGTATGGAATAGTTCCTACTACCCCACAAATCTCCTTCACATTATTCCTTTATAGCCTTACCTCTAACCACTGATGTATTTTCCATTACTGTGGTTTTGTTCCTTCAGGCACATAATAGAATATGTAATATTTGGAGACCGAGTCTCTTAACTCAGCATAATATCTTTCAGATTCTTTCAAATTGTTGTGTTGAATCAGTAGTGTTCTTTTTATTGCTGGTTAGTATTCTTCTGTATGGACCCAACAATTTATTTATCCACTCTCTTATTGAAGGATTTTGAGTTATTCCCCGTTTCTTTTGTCAATTGGTTATTTAAAAATGTGTTATTCCCTGGATTCAATCCCCAGCATCACAAAGAAAAAGAAAAACAATGTTTTATTTTCCAAGTATTTTGAGATTTTACTACTATTTTTCTGTTACATTGTTTTTAAGATAAGAAAATACATTATGTATGATTTCAAATATTTTTAATTAGTTAAGGCTTTGAAGGACCATTTTATTTATTTATTTTCTGTTTGGCCCTTTGAATTCCTGTTTCCCTTTTCCTGCCTTCTTTCTGATTATCTGAACTTTTTTAGTATCTCATTTTAATATATCTATTGTGGCTGTGAGATCTATTTATATAATTGTTTACAGCAGTTGCTCTAGGAAGTACAAACTGCATACTGTTCGTGGTCTTCCTAGAATCAATATTTTCACATTTTAATTGTAATGTAAAAACATCAGCATATTAAGCCTGTTACCCTCCCCACTTTATGCTATCACTGTCTTATGCATTACATCTGTATACACTGAAAATTTCATTTGAAAATGTAAATTTTACTTTCAATAATCAAACATGTATTTACCATTCTGCTGCAATTTCTTCATCCATTATGTTCCAAATCCCCTTCTGGTATCATTTCACTTCTATATGAAGAATTCTTTTGGTAAGTCATTTAGAGCAGGTCTTCTTGCTATGATTTTTCTTATTTTCCTTCATCTAAAATTGTATTTTAAATTTACCTTCATTCCTGAAAGATATCTTTTACCAGATATTGAATTTGGGATTGATAACACTTGTGTTGTTTCCTCCTGGATCACAGAATTTCTGCAGTCATTTGAATCATTCCCCTATACCTAGACCTAATGCAACATTTCTCTCTGAAAGTTTTGAAGAATATTTTGTCTTTATTTTTCAGCAGTTTGATTGAGTTATATATCTCCATGTTTCTTTTCATTTAACCTGCTTGAGATTCACTTTCTTGAATCTGTAAGTTGGTATCTTTCACTAAAACTGGAAACTTTTCACCCATGCTTTCTTCAAAGATTTTTTTCAGCACTGCTCTCCTCATTTCCTTCTAGGGTGCTAATAGCACATGTGGTAGGGCTTTCAGTATTGTCCCACAGGTTCCTGTGGCACAAGTTCCCACCTGCCTTCTGTGGGCTGGAGTCCAATGTCAGTTCAGTTTTTAAAGTATGTGCAATACTCAGGTGTATGTGTGTGTGTGTGTGTGTGTGTGTGTGTGTGTGTGTGATATTTTGGAACTTAGGTGCATGTCTATTAGTTCATTTCTCAAGTTCCTTGGCATGCTCATTAGGATGTGATTAACACATGTACATGTTGGCAGTGCACACCTTGGAACACATACAAATTTTTTATGAACTCCTATCTACCTTTCCACAGTCTCCCCAGTATTACCTAGTTCCTGGTTCTCCCTTTCAGTCCCATAGAAGTCAATCACTTTTGCAATTGTGCTGCATCTAGAGACCAGTGATGGGAGGACAGAGAGACTAACAAGCACTAGCATGTGGCAAATGCTCCATCAACTAGAGATTATGGACCCCTTCCCTGAGAGTACTGGTTCCTGAAGGCTCCTAATGCTATTACTGTTGGGGCCACTGCATAACTGACTACTGGTAGGCGTTTAAGAGAGAAATAAATAAAAAAAGAAAGAAATAAAGAAGTAAATGGAACTAACACCTCTATCTCTCTCTGAGTTTTAGGAATACTTCCTCTCTCACATCTCAAGCCAGAACTAGAAAGGTTCTACTGAAGCTGTCTGTCTGTTCCAGTGCTCACTTCCAGCTTTCCAACTGGGTTAATTTCAACACAGGGAAACCCAGAGGAAAACTATAAGAATCTTACCACAGGTCTCTTACTTCAAATTCTGGTTCTTCTCAATAGGCCTGCTGCTATTTAATTTTCAATTTTTTCAAAGGGTAGCAGATGCTTGACGATCTCAGAACTGCAAATCTCAAATTGGATTTTGAATAAATCATTTTGGAGTTTGTGTGGAAAGTGAATTTGAAGGGAAAAAGATTGACAATAGGCAGATCCATTGGGAAATTACCACAGTAATATAGGCAATAGAAAAGATATGAAACCTGGGAAGTCGTAGGAGGAAACATGATGAAAATGCCAATTCCAAAAAGATTTGGGAGGTAAAATTAGCAAGATTTAATGAGGTCACCCTCTAATAAGCTCATAATTGAACATGTTAAGTCCAAGACATAAAGATCCAGGCTTAAAGTTAGGGATAGGAGATAAAAATAATCAGTATGATTGATGCATTGGTTGGCTGTTAGAAAAAGGAGAGTTTATGAACTGCCCAGTGTCTAGTTGGAGAACCGGCTGGATAGTAGTTGAGAAACAAAACGTAAGATTATAGAACCATGTTAGTAATAGGAAAAAAATTCAGCTTTGGATATGTTCAATTTGAGTTAACTGTGTGACACTCAAGAGCATATGCCCAACAGAAGGTAAATACAAGCCTGAACATAAAGCCACAGGTTAGGGCTGAAGATTGGGTCTTAAAAGTCAATGGCTTGGTGGTGACTGAAATTATGTGAATGGCTAAGATCGTGCAGGGAAATGAAAACCCAGAGGGCTAAAGGCTGGACACCAAAGAAATAGCAACTTTTGAGCAGTAGATTGTAGAGAAATGCAGACTACAATAAAGATAGAAAAGGACAGTAAGAAAGGTAAGAGGACCAAAAAAATTCAGTGGCCCAGAAACCAAGACTAAAAATTGCCAAGAAGGAGTGAAAAGAAGTCATTGTGAAAGATAGCTAAAGATACCCAACCAAGATCAGAACAAAAAGCTGTCTATTAGATATAGTAACCAGAAAATCATCTATAGCTTCAGCAAAAGGTATATGCAAATTGGTGAGGTCTCCACCACACCTTCACCTTCACTCTCACAGCTTCACACATTGTGCTGGCAGCGGATCCCTGTCTAGCTTCACAGGCCTTCCTTTGAAATCAGTGGAAGACTCCCTGACCCCACAACACTTACATTGTGGATACCTAAAAACAGCACGACATGGATGATGCCAATAGCTTTAACAGTAGCCAGACGCCCTAGAAATATGGCTGCAGTGTCTGTTGAGAATCAGGATGGTTGAATATGGTGAAATGAATTCTGGGAAACCAATTCCCTAGAAGGCCTTTCTTAAGCTTGTGTCCCAGGGACTCTTCTCAAATGAAAGCTTTAAAGTTTTGTGCTCTAGAGTCTGTGAGTCTGAAATCTCTTGATTTCTGGGATGACTTCAAGCCATCTTTCTTACTGTTCTGATGCAAAGTACTTTTTTCTTTCTAATACTAATATTATCAGCAACCATACTGTTCATGGCTCTAACTTTGGAAGCCCTTCCTTTCTGATGAAACTGAACATTTTCACATCTGCTATTTGCTTCTGTTTCTCTGGAGATCTGGCTAAAAACTGTTAACATAACTATACCACAGCCTGAATGTTGGGCTGCTTTGAAATTTTCCTCTGTCCACTACCCTGCAAAGTCTTAGGACATGGGAAAAACAAAGACAAATATTCTGCCAGGGTGTAACACATATGGCCTCTAGTCTAACTGCAAGTGAACTTCTTGTTTCCAACAGAAAATTCCTGAGCCTGCCCTTTATTGTACACATTACTATTAGCATTCTAATCTCCCTACCTCTGACCAGAATCTCCCATCATTTGGCTTACTATGCTTACAGTATTCTAAGATTTCTCTATTCAAAATCTTCTATCCTTTTCAAACTCTGCCTGCAATACATTTTCAAAGGCTTCTGAACCACCTGGTGAGGTATGGTCACAGAAATGACCCCACTTCTTTGATATTGTTTTAATTTGGATCTAGACGTCCTTCCAGGAGCTTCATGCAATCAGAGATGGGAGTTTTGGAAGGTGAATGAAACATGGAGTTTCCATAGCTAACTTACTGTTAAGAGGTTGTTAGACAGGAGATTAGGGCATGTCAACGCTCCCTGGGAAAGTAGTTCTGTTAGTTACAAAATCTCAGAACACATGCACAGAATAGTTCCCAAAATCCTGCATGTGGACTTCTTGCAAGAACTTGAGCAGGTTTTTGATATGATGGTCTAAGCCTGATGTCCACCTGAGGAGTGGGTGATACAAAAAGGACAGTCCATATTGACTTTTTGCCACAGTGTTCTCTCTTGCATGGTAGGCCATCCTCATGCTGTAAGATGCACTTCTTTTCCTACTTTTATTTGGACCAAAGTTACTCTGCAGAGCCTGATTCTTTCCTCAACTTTAATAAAACTTTGCTGCCTTTTGTGCTTGTCTTGACCAGCTCTTTGCTCAGGACAGAAAGAACCCAGAAATCACATTGAAAAGAAGACTCCATCACCCCAAAACCCAATAATGTATTTGGTGAGCCAGGCAGAAGCAGTATATGAGGCTCATTGAGCACATTTTTTTGTTTCTTTCTCTCTAAAATTCCACAAAAGTTTTTTTGTTCTTTCCCTGATTGTCTCCCCTAGGCTGGGGAACTCAGAAGACTTTTCTTATGTCACCAGGAACAGTTTCCTACTTTTTCTACCATGTGGGAGTGGGGAAGGGAAAGCATGGCCTCTGAGTTTTTCTTCCAGCCATAGGAGGCCATAGGAGGCCAACAGGCTCATTACAAGTTTATCTCCCCTTTTCTTTCTTTTGTCCAATTTGTGGTCACTCTGCCAGTACAAGTTAAGTAGGCATTTGATTTCCATGATATTTTGATTGGGAAAATTAGCTTGGTCTCTGCTTACTCCAATATATTCCTTTTGAGCTCAAAGTACCATCTACACTTTTCCCATAGATGATCATTTCTTTCTCAGGATGCTATAATAGTCAGGGTCACCCTCTTGTCTCATCATATGACTGACCATCCTCTTGTTTTTTCACATTACTGGCTATCTGTTTTGAATCAGCTACAGTGGGTATATCCACCATGTTTGTTTTCCACTGGCCTCACAGTAACCGGGAAATCTCACCCTTGTAGATAGGAACTAAGCCTCCAATTACAATGAACATGTGGGTTTCCTCCTTCTTTTCTTTGAATTGGGCTAGATCCTTTTCATGTTTCATCTCACAGTAAAACTTGAGTCAAGTGACTATATTGTAAAACTTTATTTTTTTAATTATATTTTATTTTATTAGTACATGTTTGTAATTCATGCAGTTTATGATCATCTTGGGGAGTGGTTACATATTACATATGTACATATTACATATTTATTTTATATTCTAATCCTCCCCAGTTTCCCTATCACCTTTTTCATGCTTGTTTATATTATTTGTTTTCGTTCATGTTATCATGTATAATTTTTACATTGATGGGAGCTATTAGCCTCCTGTACATGGCAACTCTTTATTCCACTCATTCCCCTTCCACTCCTCATCCCCCATCCTTGTTTCCTTAGACCACTTTCCTATTGGACCAAATATGTACTCTTGTCCCTTTCTATCCATCATTTATCATTTTCTTCATTTGTACTTTGGCTCATTCAAATGAGAGATAGCATACAGTATTTAAGCTTGTGTGTCTGATTTATTTCACACAATATTATATTTTCTAGGTGCATCCATTTTCCTACAAATACATCAAATTTGTCAGTCTTTATAGCAGAATAGTATTCCATTATATAGACATACCACATTTTGTTTCTTCAATTATTTGTTGATGGGTACACAGACTGCTTCCAGCATTTAGCTGTTATGAATTGTGCTGCTACAAACATTGGTATGCATATATTGCTATAGTATGATAACTTACTAGTTATCATAAGCTCTTAAAGGAAGACACATAGCAAAGGAATAGCTAGGTCATATGGAATTTTTCAATTCTCTGAGAAATCTCCATAGTTACTTCCATAACAGTTGTACTAGTTTTCATTCCCACCAAAAATGAAGAAGGGTTCCTTTTTTACAACTATACCAGCATTTGTTATTGTTTGATTTTCTACTATTACCATTTTTTCCAGAATAAGATGGAATCTTAGTGTTGTTTTAATTTGCATTTCTCTAATGGTCAGAGATGTTGAACAGTTTTGCAGATATTTGTTAATCATTTGTATTTCTTCCTCTGTATAGTGTCTGCTCAATCCTCTGTTCCATTTCTTGATTTGGTCTTTAATTTAAGTGGTTTAATTTTTTGAATTATTTGTATATTCTATCTATCACTCCTCAGTTTGAGGAGTAGCTGGAAAAATTTTTCCCATTCTGTAGTTTGCCTCTTCACTCTACTGGATCTTTTCCTGTACAGAATCTTTTTAGTCTGTATAATGCCATTTGTTGATTCTTGTTACTATTTCTTGTGCAATTGAGGTTCTCTTTAGAAAATCCTTTCATATTTTCAATAAGCATGTTGGTGAATCCATCTGCAATCTTCTAGATTTTCTTGTACTATGATTAGCCTTAGATTGGTCTTGTTGTTGTCATCTAGTAGCTGTTGGATATTCTTCTCTTGCTCTCTTATTTTCTTTTTAGTTTCTTGAGCTTTTATCATAATTCATTATTTTGTCCTCAATATCAGACACTCCTCACATTGGTCATTTCTGGAATGTATGAATTCTCTATTTTTTTTATTTTAGGCATTTCTCTTTGACATCTTTCTGAGGACTCCATAACCTTGTTGAATCTGCCATTCAAATTTTGAACTGTTTTGCTTAGTTTGTTCAGTTTTTTTACTTATTTCCTTCAAATACACCATAAGCATATTGAATATAATTGCTGTAATTTTTTTTTCATTTCTCATTTGAAGCCATCTATTTTCTTTATGCCTTCTGAGAACTTTTCATAGATTTTTTGCTATCTGGTGTTTGTTTCCTTCTCCCTTTGTAACCTCTTGTTCTGGGCTGGGAAAGTTGGGGGACTAGGAAACCTTCTAGTTTCTTGTTTCCCTATCCTCCTACTTGTATCTGTGTTTATTTCTGTATATATCTATATCTACATACCATTATCTTTTAAAAATTATATGTCCCCCTATTTTCCCCTCCTTTTTGGGAGGTCCTGCAGGTTGGAGACTAAAGTGAGGACATTATGTGGATAAATGAACCTTTTTCATAGGATGTTGCCTCCCCTTGAGTAATTTTCAGCTTTGTATGTCCACTTCTAGTATTTATTCCTTCTGTTATTTACTTTAAGTAATTTTGATTCTGTTCCTACGTTTTGCCACAAGAATTGCTTCAATTTATAAAAGCATCTGCAGATTCAAACTTACAACATTTCTGTATGGCAGCTCTTACAATTATTCTTCCTCTCTTTGTCTATTCTCTAGGCAAGGGAGTGAACCTAGATACCTATTAAATAAAAGTACAAATATACAAGAATAACCACTAAATATATACATGAAATCATAAAAGAACATAACTGATGTCACTGAATAACTCAAGAAACACAGAAACTTATACCAGTAATAACTGGTGGGAACACAGATTAGCTATTTCAATGAGCCATTGCATACATGATTCCAAAGTAAATTCTTTGTCAGATAGTCTGAGGGTTCATGCCCCATTTCCTCCTATGAGCCCTCCGCTACAAAACTGGAGTTAACTCAGACTCAGGTCTCTTTCTGCCAGGTTGCAGACATTTTTGCAGTTTGATTCAATTTTGAGTTAGGAACCCTTGCTGTCCCTCTCCCTGAGTGTGATGGTGGTTTTGGCAGATAAGTTCACGCATTAAATTGCCAAATGAGTCAGGATTATTCTTCTGCAATCAATTTAACTAAAGCAGTAACAGGTAAACCCATGTTAGTGGTGTCTATCAGTGATAGTTGAGAAATAACACCATAAGGCCTTGTTGTGGGTCTCCCTTTATCAGTGGGAACATGGAGCAAATGTGAGCCTCCAATCCTGAGTAACTCAAGCTGAATCTGATGCTGGATCACAGGTCCCAGGTTTGTGATGGCCAGTCACTGCATTTCAGCGGGACTCACCCTATCTTTCCTTCATCAACTCTGGGACCTTGATAGTATGAAGCCTCCAAGCGACTGCTCTGGGATTGCAGTTCAATCTCCCAGCCCTTTCCCACAATGTCTTCCCAGCCCACACCTGGACTGTATGGCTATGTCTTGGGGCACTTGTAATGCAGAAACCTATCACCTGTTACCTCTGAGAGGTCACTCAAGAATCAGAAACTCGCATTCTTCTCACTGTCTCCAACTGCACAAGATTGGAGTGCAGTTCTCTGTGAGGAGAGAAGTCATGTCACTGTGGCCCCAGCTGGCAGCCTACCAGCCACCATCTGCAGCACGAAGGTTTCTCCTCTGCAGCATGGACTACCTCTTCTGTGTCACTTAACCCTATTTTCTTCTCCTCTGTCAGTTCCCTCATTGTTCTCATGTAGCCTCCCCTCACTTCAGTTCCTCTCTAAATTACTGTCCTCCAGACTTCACATACTTTGTCTTGGCGAAGCCAAGCTGCTTGAACTCACTTTTCCACCATCTTGTCCTTTCTACCATTTTAAAACATTTTAAGATATTTTTTTAAAAAGAGGTTTCTGTGTATACTACTTTAAACAAAACACCAGAGTTTTTACTATCAGGGTAAATGTAAGAGGTATTGTTTCGCAAGTGGCTCCACTCTGGTTAAGCAGATCCATCAAGTGGCTCGAAGTGGCTAAGGGAGTCCTGGTGGGAAAGGTCTCCACCCTGATCTCATGGAGTTTTAAAGGGCTAAATAAAGCTATCAAGTGGCTCAACATCCTTGTCCCTAAGGAGTTAGTGGGACCTAGTACGGAGACAAAAATCCTTCAGTAAGGCTTTTTCTATGCTTTTATGAAGGATACCAGTATCATCCTAGCTTCAGACAGAGACGAATGTCTAGTGAATGTTTGAATCTCACAAAGGATACTATGTGGGCTCAAAGTAGGTCTCTTCCTACATGGAGTAACACCTTAAGGACCCAAAGCCTACTAGTCACTCTATCTATAGGCCCCAAGAAGAGCCATGGAAACTGCATGAACCACACACTGCAGAATTTACTGACTTCACCACTACGCCAATCAATCAATCCCATCCCCTTCGAGTGACTATGAACTCCACTAGAGCCTAGTGCCCCAGAGTAAGCTAACATTCCTCAGCCCCTGCATCATACTTCTCAGACAGCCTTAAATCCCACTGGGTGCACACAAGCAGCTTTAAGTTCTAGAGGATGTACCTAGAGCAGTGCTTCTTACTCCTCTAACTCACAACTTCTTCTGAGCCTGAGAGAAGTCCCAGGAGCAGATGGGACCACTCAAGTTCAAGTCCCTTTTTCAGCTGCAGATATCCACCAATGCAAAGAATGGCTAGGCTTGGCTTTGAGAAGATCCTACTAAGTTTACAGATGGATTTCAAACTATGACCCTCACTTTTGGAAAGACAAAGAATCCTACAAGGGGCTCAGAACTATGCAAATTAGCAAGCTGCTGTAAGAAGGGAAGGAAAACAACCTGGGGAGGATATTTTCCCTGAAACAGAACTAACTGGAACTATAATACTAGTAAGGGACTAAACATGATATCTGATATACTGTGGGGATAAGAAAGTGTACTAAGAGATCTATTAATTACGAAAAAAATTTTAAAATTCTGTTAGGTGAACAGGGCCATATAGGGCAAAGAGGAAAATCCAGCTGTCTTCCATAGCTGATCAGTAGAAGTCTTTCATAAATATATACAAACAGTTCCATCTTCCAGGAAAAGAGAGGCACTAGTGGGACATCATTTCATTTGCCAGTTGGCCCCAGGTAGTTGACATAAAGTACAGAAATTTCAGATATGACCCCAGGCACCTATGACCCAATTGCTGGACATGACATTTTCTGTGTTCAACAGTGGGGTTCCAGAAGAGGATCAAAGGAGAAAAGCTAGAACTATGCCTGTTGGAAATGACAGTGCTGTAAACTCACCCAAATCATTTAAGGGAAAACCAAGAACAATCAAGAAGAAGAGTGCACAGTGGGCACACAACTTCACCAAGTCACCACTCAGGCCCTGATCCAAGTGTCAAGCACTCAATGTGCCTGTCTCATGGCACTGGAGGGATGGCTATCCCCACTCCCAGAGAGGGGTAGGCCAGCCAAAATCCTCATTTCCTGATCTGAAGAGGCTCAAGGGAATCTACAACACCCCTGTCCATGGACATTACCACCTATGAGAAACCCTGGTGTTATGGTTTCTGTCTGGATGTCCTCCCAAAGCCTCATGTGGTCATGGGGGACAGGCTCTTTGGAGGCAGCTGAGTCTAGAGTTTGCGATTGGTTCCTTGTCTTGTTTGGTATTGGGGGTGCCACGGCCACCCTAGGGCAGGTAGCCTGCATATAATATAAGGGATGGAAAAGAGGCTTGCTCCTCCCTTTTGTTCTTGTAGCTTTTGCTGTTTTCCACCACTGTGAATAGCAGCCCCTCTGCCACACCACTCTGCCTTGGAGCCAGCTGATTATGGACTGAAACCTCTACAAATTGAGAGCTAAATAAACTTTCCTCCCTTAAGTTTGAGTGTTGGGTATTTTGTCTCAGCAATGAGAGAAAAGTAACTAAGACATCTGGATAACACTGGATTTCATGGGTGAGCTGTTTTAGCTTACTTCTATGGAAACCCTCCTCTAGACCTGTAGCCATAGTTGGGATCAAAGCAACCCTTAGTCAGATATTCTTTACTCTTGCTCTGATGTGTCACTTTGAAGGGTAAATATTTAACCATGAGTTTCTAATTGTTGCACCATATCTTACTCCCTTATTAGGAAGATATTTATTAGCAAAATTCAAGACAATTTTCAAATTCTGACAAAGGCCAAAACAGATTTTACCTGTTGGGTCTACACCCTGTCCTAACTATCCAACAAATGAATCCTGCTGCATGGTATAATGGAATAGCTAACTTAAGAAAATTCTTCTTCCTTTACATACTAGAAAAGAGAGAAATTGCATTGCATGTCTTGACCCAAAGTCTAGGACAGGTATTAAAATTCTGACTCCCCATCAGGTCAGGGCTATTCTGGACACAAAAGGTTACTTGTGGTTAACAGGGGAAGTTTTCCAAGTATCAAGCTATGCTTTAGACAACCCTGAGGTTATTATAAAACTTGCAGTACTCTTAGTTCTGCCTCTCTGGTGCCTATAGGCCCAGAAATTAGCAACTCTTGTGAATAAATGATCTCCCAGACCTATCCAAGCATCCAGGACATCAGTAACCTGCAGCTCCGTGACACTGAGGACATGTGGTTTACTGATGGAAGCAGCTTTTTCCAAGAAGGACCTCAAAATGCAATTGGCATTTCACAGTGTGTTATTGAGTCCAACTTCCCCCAGGGACCTCTGTTCAAAACACAGAGCTAATAGCTCTTACCCAAGCATTGATATTGGGAAAAGGCAAGAAGCTACATATCTATTCAGACTCCATATATGCTTTTCTCATGCTACATGCCCATGCAGCAATCTGGAACGAAGGAGCTCACTGACTAACAAATAGTCATCTATAAGACACAAACAGGAACTTCTATAACTCTTGGAGGTAGTTTATCTTCCCAAGCAGATTGCTGTCATTCATTGCAAGGGATCCCACAGAGACATGTCTAAAGTCTCTTTGGGAAATCAAAACGCTGATAGGGAAGAAAGAAAGGCAGCCTACAGCCTCTCAAAACACTACCTTTATTCCCAGTTCCCAAGGAACATGCTGGCTCTTCAAGTGATACAGTGACAAGTTATAAAAATCCTACATGGGCCAAGGATGTAGCTCAAGAGCACAGCACCTGCCTGGCAAGTGCAATGGGAAACCTGAGGCTCCTTTTCAGAAAGTAAGGAACTAATATCATTTAGGGTGCAGATAAGTAGAGTCACTCATGACCCTAGTTCACTACAGCTGCAGTGGGCACCTGTATTGAGGGTCCTGCTTTTAACTAGATTCATTATGTGGGTGATCTTGGTAAGCCTACAGCTCTTGGGCTCCTGAGAATTTATCGGTCTTCCCTCTTTGCCATATTTTGGCCTTCACAAAAACTATGGAAATCTGAACTGTTCCTCATATGTGGGTTCTATCCCAATGTAACAGTAAAGTTACTTTCTTTCTCCCATTGAATAGACAGCTCAGTAGTCACTCTTTTGTGATTGTCTTCTGAGAGCTTGTTTTTCTTCAACCCAGCCAGTGAGTCACAACACTCCAAGGTAGTTGGAGAGCTCATATGCTCCAGTAGGTAGGACCTATACCCCCTTTCAGCAGGATGTAACTTATTAAGATGGAAACATCCATGCCCTCAGTGTGCTATAAAGACATGGTGATATATGTCTCACAGGGGGAAATGAGGAAATAGGGCATGGCAAAGCTGGCTGGGGAAGTAGGTGTGAATGACACCATGACTACTGATTACAAAATCCCAGGACACCTGCACAGAACAGAACCCAAAGCCCTGTACATGGACTTCCTGGAAGAACTCAGACGCGTTTTGATATAATGGCCCAGATCCGATGTCAGCTTGAAGAGTGGGTAGCACCAAAGGACAGTCCACCTTGAATTTTTGCCACTGTGCTCTCTCTTGCATGGTGGCCCACCCTCATGCTATAGGATATACTTTTCCTTTTACTTGGACCAAACTCCCTCTGCAGAATTTGTTTCTTTTCCTATCTTAAATAAAATTTTGGTACTGTTGTTGCTTGTCCTGACCAATTCTTTCCTCAGGACAGAAAAAACCTAGAAACCATCTCCAGAAGAAACTCCAGCACCCCAAAACTTGATAAGACAGGGGTCTAGTCGGAAGAATTAGGCTACAGGGGACGTGAATTAGAAGGGTGTATCTCCCTGCCCAGCTCCTCCCTTCTCTACTTCCTGGCCACCATGACATGAGGTTTTTGCTCCCCTGTTATGCCCCTCTGCCATACCCTTTCAGCCCTGGAGCCAGCTGAAAATGTTAGCCCAAATATACTTCTCCTCCTTTAAGTTTCAGGTGTTGGGTATTTTGTCCCAGCAATGAGAAAAGTGACTAAAGGATTCTGATTTCAAAGAAGTGTGGTCATTTCTGTGATTACCTGACACAGAAGCTTTTGGAACTGCCTTGTAGGAGTTTGGAAATTTTTGGAGATGTTGCCTAGGGAAGCCCTAAAATACTGTAAAATAAGCTTAATAGGCATTCTGGTTAGAACTCAAAAGACCAGAAAACTGATATAAATGCACATCGTAAAGAGCAGACTCAGAAGGTTTGAGTTGGGAACAAGGACTTCCACATGGTAGACAAGAAGCAAAAAAAAAGGAGCTGGAAACAGGAATATATCCTTCCAGGTTACATTTCCAATGACTGACCAGTCCACATCTTGGCATGTGGACTCAAGGCCATGTATATTACACCAAAAAAAGGAGGTGGAAACAAGAATATATGCTTCCAGGTTACACTCCCAATGAATGACCAGTCCCCACCTTGACATTTGGACTCAAGACCATGTATGCTATACTCTGGCAGAAAATTTAACTACATGTTGCTCATGTCTTGAGGCTTTGCAGGATGCTGAGTTTAAGAGTGGTAAACTAATTAATCTGGCAGAGGAAATTTCAAGGCAGCCCAATGTTCAGGCTGTAGATAGAGTACTATTTTCTGCTTTTAGTGAGATTTAAACAGAAACAGTAGCATAAAGTCCATTTAAAATGTTTTCAGTTTCCCCACAAAGGAATCACTTGCAAATTTGATTACTTTAAGAGCTAGGCTGCTAAAAGATTTAAAAAAAAAAAAAAAAGGCCAGTAATTTACATGAAGAGAATAGGAAGGATGCCTTGAATGAATCCCATGAAAAAGCAAGACCTCACCATTCACTATGCAAAAGTGAAAGACTTTGCTTTGAGAAGAGAGCTTCAAGATCCCCAGCTTGAAAAGGGCCAGCTAGGAAACTGATTTGCAGGGATTTCACAGTGCCCAGACATCCAGGCACTCAGAGGCCACTGTAGCTATGATTCAAGCTGGCCTGGACTGCCAAGGAGCAGGGTCACCCCAGCCCTTTGGAGTTCACATCTTTGCCCCAGATGCTGGACATAAGTTACAGGAATTAATGTCAGCTTCGTGGGTTTCAGTCTTGCTTTGGTCCCATTGGCTTCTGTCTCCCTATTCCTCCCTTTTGGAATGGGAATGTTTATGCTGTGCCATTTTATGTCAGAAGTGTTTAACTTGCTTTTTGATACTTACAGGGGCCTACAGCTCAGTTTGCCTTGAATCTAGAGAAGACTTTGTACTTTGACCTTTCAGCACAACTAAAACTGAAAACTTAGGTGACTTATAGAGACTGATTATATGCATTTTGCTAAAGAAATGTGCATGACTCTTTTGGGGGCCAGAAGTTGAATGTTATGGTTTGGATCTATGTCTCCTAAAAGCTTTAGGTGTTCAGAGACAAGACTTTTGAATAGTGATTGGACCATGGGGGCTGTAAGGCTAACTTGCTGTTAGGAGGGGCCTGGCTGGAGGCAGGTCACTGGGAGTGTGTGTCTCCCTCCCTGACTCTGCTTCCTGATCACCATGACATAAGCAGCCTTTCTCTCACTGCCCTTCCAGTTTGCCATTCCTGCCTTGGAGCAGGCTGGGATGCAAGAAGTGAAACTTCTGAAACTCTGAGCCAAAATAAGCTTCTGCTTCTTTAAATTGCTGGTAGTATTGTGGTCCAGTGAGAAGAAAGTAACTTATCCCTTTCTGTATTGCTGGGACAAAATATCCAACACCCACAACTTAAAGGAGAGGTTTGTTATGGCCTATGGTTTTCAGAGAATTTAGTGTGTAGCCGGCTGATTCCAAGGCAGAAATATGGTAGAAGAGCCTCTGGAAGATAGCTGCTCACATTATGGCAGCCAGGAAGCAAGAGAAAAAAGGAGGAGCTGGGTACAGGAATACACCCTCCCAGGTTACACCCCAGTGACTCACCTCTTCTGACCAGTCCCCATCTTCTAACAGCACATTCAGCTACTGAACTCATCAATGGATGAATCCACTGATAAGTGTAGCGCCCTTGGGATCCAACAGCCTTCCAAACACATGAGACTTTCGGAGGACATTTAATAGCTAAACCATAATAGTGTGTGTGTGAGATGCAATCCTTGAGCATGCTTTTTTATTTTAAAAACTAAAATAACAAAACAATGAAGACAAAATCAAATACTTGTTACTCTCTTTGATTATCAATCTTACATTCTTATGTCTGGTGGACATTCTTATGTCTTATATTGTTGAAGATAATAGTATGTAATGTAGCAACCACTGTTAATTCCTATCATTTTGGTTTTTTGGGTCTTTTTCCAGTACCAGGAATCGAACCGACGACCTTGCGCTTGCCAGGCAGGGACCGTGCTGCTGAGCTAAATCCCCAGCCCCAATTCCTATCATTTTGTTGTGAGGTCATGGATCATTTTTCTTTTTGTGTTGAACATGTTTTTAAATTAGAAAAAGAGAGTAGAAAATAGGAAGAGAATGAAGATGCAGGAATAAAGAAATTAAAAGTGGTAACTTCATTCTTTTGCATGGAGATATTTCGTTGTTTGTTCCAACACTATTGGACCCGAAGTGATGACTCTATAAAAAATACTTGGGAATAACTATAACCAAAGAACTATCAAATTTATATTCTGAAAACTGTAGGAGGAAAGGTATGCCAAATCCATAGGTTAGAAGATGGCTAAGATAACAATACTCTTCAAACTGACCTACAAATTAAACGTAATCACTAAAAATCTTCCAGCTACTAAACTTCAGAAATTTACAGGATACTAAAATCCATATGAAAATTATAGACTTAAAATAGCCAAAATAATCTGCAAGGAAAAAAATGGAGGACTCACATTTTCCAATTACAGAACTAACTACAAAGCTACAGTGATATTTTTATATGTAGATTTTACACATTAAAGAAAACACTGTGACACTTGGGAAAAAATAGGCCTCTAGGGAAATGGAATTTATTACAGAATCCAGAAATACTACATGCCTTTGTATTCATAGTTAATTTTCAACAAGGATAGCAAAGTAGTTGTAGGGGGAGAAATAATTTCTTTTAGCAAATAGTGTTGGAACAAACAACGAAATATCTCCATGCAAAAGAACGAAGTTACCATATGATCTAGCAACTTCACTCCCAAGTATATACCTAAGGGAAATAAAAGCAGATGTCCACATAAAAACGTATACAGGAATGTTCATGGTAAAATTATTCACAATAGTTAAAAAGTAGAAATAACCAAAATGTTCACGCAGTCATGACCAGATAAGCAAAATGTAGTATTACCCATGTAATGAAATATTATTTGGTAACAAAAGTAAAGGAAGTACTGATACATGCTGCAACACGGGTGAACCTTAAAACAATTATGCCAAGAAGCAGATATAAAAAGGCACACATTGTATGAGTCATTTATATGAAATTCTAGATAGGCAAATCCATAGAAACCAAAAGTAAAATAGTGGGAGTTGTGAGAAGAGAGATGTGGACTGATTTCTAATGGATGGGAGATGGGGAATGAATGCTAATGGGTTTGGGGTTTCTTTTTGGGCTGATAAAAGTGTTCCAAAATTAGGCAGTGATGACAGATGTACAGCTGTGTAAATATACTAAAACCATGGAATTGTACACTTTAAATGGATGAGTTTTATGTTATGTGAATTATTTCTCAATAAAACTTTTAAAACACAATTACAACAAAAAAATTGTATTGAAGAGTCATCAAAATATGTAAATAAATCTTTGATAAAAGTAGAAGCCCTTCTTTGATAAGATAGAAAATAACAAGATCTAATTCTAGTACTGTAATAGTTAATTGTGGTGTCAACTTGAATAAGAAATGCCTAGCAAACTGATTTAGCACAGTTCAGGATGTGTGCGGATGACTGACATACCGAAGATAGTAGACCCACACTGGATGTGAGTGGCACCAACCAATAGACATGTAGCCTGGATGGAATATAAAGAGAAAGAAGGAAGTCTTACTTTTGTTTCTTCAGAGGAGCTCCAGTCTTTGCTACTGCCTTTGGACATTTGTCTCCAGGCTTCCAGCATACTCTTCAGCCTTCCACCACACACCCTTTGGCTGATACAGACTCACACAGGACTCTGCAATAGCTCCAGGTCTACAGGCAGGCATCATAAGCCTAATATATATGAAATGTGTTCCTCTAGGGAACACTAACTGGTACAAATACCCATCTTTTGAGGCAGCGATGACAGTAATATATTTTGAGGCGACTGCAATAGCAATAACAAATATGGCTAATGGATTTATTAGAGCCATTAAATAATGGGTTAATTATTAATTACTTCCCCTGAGATGAAGCTCCAGAATTAAAAAGCAGGCAAAAGATGCTTCTTTTTAGCAAGGCTAGAGATTTTGAAGGCAGTGCTTTCCCGGTATTCATGCAAAGTTGGCTATGCTAACAGAATCACTGCCAAGCATCTTGGACCTCTCTGGCTCTACTCTTTAGTCATTTTGTAATGCACTGGAATGGGGCAGGAAAGAACCTAATGATGTCTTATTCCTAAGGCAAAGCAAAGTTGGAAGCAGAATGCAAAATTGGTTAAATGATAAAGCACTGAAATACCTAAGCACTTGTCATCCTTGCCTTCCTGTCTTAACCCATCAGAAAAGCTACAATTCAGGAAGCATTTTCCCCAAAACATCTTCAATGACTGTCTACCTGAAGGCTGATATTCAAAACAATTGATGACTGGTGACAAATGGCCACAGAACAATCAGGACAGTTGGCATAGATGATAACAGAATAGACTCCTGGCATTCCGCGGCTGCAGCATACTTCAAAATCTCCTTATTGTTGTGCTGTGGGAAGCACCTACAGGTGGGACTGAGGGAGTAGCTCTTGGACAAGTAGCACAGGGGATGTTCATCTGTTCAACCAATAAATGAATAACTGTCCCAATACACAGCATCCAAAGTATAGGATACAGAGAAAAAGAAAGCAGAGCTTAAGGTTTTAGGAATGAGACTGAACAAGTGGTTGATGCTTGCATTTGTGGGACATTTGATTTCACAGCTAGAAAGTTCTCTTGGCAGAAGGTCCAAAAACACATGACTCCAAACTTTATTTTTCAAATTTAGACTCTAAAAAGCTATCTAAGTCTAAAAGTAGAACTACATTTAGGTTAAAATCCATATCCCCACCTTTTCATCATCTAAGAAGCAAACAAAGCAAACTGAGATTGAGATCAAATATGTCCTCCAAATAGGAGGAAATTAGATAAGCTAGAACCTCTGGCACAGACTTTAGTGGGCAGGAGAAAAACTTCTTAAGCTATATGCATAGGGCTCTGGAGCAATAAGAAAGGAGATGAGCCATTTTAACAACATTAATTTTTTATTAAATTTTCAGTCAAATATAATAAAATAACTTTTCTTTTATAAAACAATTTAAATACTTAAATATTTACAACATTGCAAGTTTGGAAGAAGACAGAGGGAAAAATGAAAAAAAGTATCTAAAAGACAACTTCAGAAAAATGAAGAAAAGTAACTAAAAGACAACTTCAGAAAAATGAAGAAAAGTAATTAAAATACCACTTCAGAATAAATATAACCTATTGGTATGCCTGGCTGGCCCTGACACCTGCTGCCAAAATGCCAGATCTTCAGCCTCACAATTACCAGGTCAAAATCTCATCCAGTATTCTCATGTCCAAGGGGGGAATTTTGGTGACCTCAAAGTATGTCCTGCAAAAGAGAGGGGTCAGCTCAGTATAAAATAGGCCAAAGCCAAACAGACTCCAAGAACAAGTGTGACATACAGCCCTTAGCTTCCTATCTTGGTTTAACCCAAAAGTAGAAAGGAAGACAAAAAGTATCTGAGACCATTTCTCAAGAGTATCATGTTTTGAGTGTCATGTTTTAAAGTATCCCCAAGAATGAGCATAAATGCAGCCTCAGTTATGGGTTGGTACTTACTTCTGAGAATACTTGGTATACACAGTCTTGAGCGTATCACAATAATGCAAAGTCAGCAAGATGTTCAGCCGTCTAACCAGAGGGTAAAGCTCAAAGGTGGTGTAGCCACTGTAAAACTCCAAGAGAGGAGCCTGGAAGAAGAAGCATGAACGGTGAAGTCTACCACAGAAGGCACACCCCCCTCACCATCTCTACTGACCCAGGCCCAGATTTCCTATCTGTGGTTGAGGCAGGGATAATATTCAAAACATTTCAAGGACTCATATCTGGCCTTGGTTTACATCAAAATCTTTTTCCAATCACTATATCTATATGTATCAGAAAGATGTTAGCCTTGATCACAGGTGTTTGAGTAAGCGGAAATCCATTAAAGTTCTAAATAACAGGATTGATTTTACAATTTACTTACTCTTAGGCACATAGCCAATGGCCAAACAAACCCCAGAAGAAACTTTGGATCTCAACTCAGCAGCTGACAGGAAATAAAAGCTGCTCCTCATCTGTAGCTCTGACTATCACTGAATATATACATTTTCTCACTGAACTGTAAGACTGCCCATTATGTAGCTGAAGCAATACAGTAATGATTAAGAGCAAAGTTTCTGGAGACAGACTGCTTCAGTTTAAATTCCAGTTCTAACCCAGATGTTGTGATGCACGCCTGTAATCCCAGCACTCAGGAGGCTGAAACCAGAGAATCGCCATGAGTTCAAGGCCAGACTGAACTACATAAGTGAGACCCTGTCTCAAAAAAACAATCAATCAGTAACTTCCAGTTCTACTAACAGTGTGGCCAGCAGCCAGTGATTTAACTTCATGGTGCCTCAGTTTCCCAATCTGCCAAATGGGGATCATTACAATAATTACATCATAGAATTAAGTGAAAAAATAGTAATCATGTAGAACAGAGTCTAGCACATAATAAATGCCCCCCAATTGCTATCTAGGATTACTATTACTAAGCTCTGTGTAGGATGCTGGGAATACAAAGACAAATAAGGTACTGCCCTTCAAGAGTCCAGTCTAGAGGAGGAAAGAGACATCTAAACAGAGGCTACAAAATGTATGGTCAGTGCTGTGATGGAAGTAAATATGGGCTACTTAAAAAGAGATCAGCAAGAGACATCAACTCTGGCTTGGAGTCACAGAACCTTTTACAGAGGAGGGGCACATCTGCAATGGGTACTGAAAGTCAAGTAAGAGTTCAACAGGTAGAGAAAAGAAAAGGAGTTTTTATAAGCCAGTAGTTTCCTAAGACTGCCTCATTTTTCCTGAGCTCTTTCAAGTATCTTACCTGGCACCCTAAACATTTTGTCTAGAAGTAAGGATGGGGGTTAAGAAGCCTACCGATTTTTAATATGGCTCCTGAGGTACTTCTGCAGGAAACCCAGGGCTCCCTCTGAATACTGTTTGGAAATCACTGCCATAAAGCTCAGTCATTGGCAACCTGAACAGGAACTAACATGGTATTCTGGGCACATTAAGTAAGATTAGACAGTGCCACTGTGGTAGGACAGACCCTCAATGCTTTACCTTGACTGTTACCAATAGCCTATGCACTGTTCACATCTATATAGTCTCCTTCATCTAATATTCCTTCTATACTGCTATACATACCACTACTATTTCCAAAACCGACAAAAAGGAGCATGTCCCTTTACCTCTTTGTGTGTGGGAGGTGGGATGGGATGCTGGGGATTGAGCCTTAGCCCTTCTGCATGATAATCAGAGGAGACTCATTTTCTACTAAGGCAGTGAGGGCTTTTTAAAGAGGAAAGTGACATCACACTCCTTCCTTAAGCTTTTCAATTATTGTTCCCTGTACCTCAAATATCTACTCTCATAAGTTTCTACTCATCCTTCAAAATCTAGCTAGAAATCACCTCTTCTATGAAGCCTTCCTTATCTATAGAAAAGGCACTGTGTATAACACAAAAGACTGTGGAGCTAGACTACCTGAACTCAGTTTAGAGCCAGCATTTAATTGATATTCACTGGTTTGACCACCAAATATTAAAACACAGGAATACTTCTCCCTATTTAGTATATAGGTTGCTGCCATAAGCTGCTCAACTTTCCCCTTCAGGACCCACTAAACTTCTACAGAATCTAAAGGTCAAAACCTGGCTCAGCATAGGGCCTCCAGCACCACACTCTGGAGCTATGGCCATGCCCATTCTGATTATATAGTAAATTTAGATTTTTGAACACCAGGTCTAGCTCTACCGCTTATTAGTTGTGTAAATGTGGAATGTCATTTCTTACCTATAAATAGGGATGATAGTACTGATTGTTGGGGTTGTAAAGATTAAATGAGTTTAATACACAAAGTACTTAGATTACTATGTAAGCAGTGAATAAATACTAGCCATTATGACTTAATTTTTTTCATTACAATCACTACCGTTTATTAAATGCTCTCTCTAACCTAAGAAATTTCAATAAGACTTTACCAGGTTTACACAACTGTTATAAGGATTGTTCTCAGCATATAGAAAGGATCTTTCTCAGCATACTTTTGCCATTAGTAGTGGCTAGGATTGCTAGATAGAAGGAGTTGAAAGGGGGTACCGCATTTGTGAGCATGCAGATGACATGATACTCTACATAGAAGACCCAAAAAACTCCACCAAAGAACTTGTAGATTGAACAAACAAATTTAGTAATGCAGCTGGATACATAATCAACACTCAAAAATCAAGGGCATTCTTATACACAAACAAAACACTCACTGTGAGAGAAATTAGGGAAATAGCATCTTTCACAATAGCATCCTAAAAAAATGAAATATCTCTAACTAGGAATATATATCTAGGAATATATCTATTGAAGGAAGTAAAAGATCACTATCTTGAAAATTATAGTACTCTGAAAAAGGAGAACAAAAAGCATATCAGAAGAAAGAAAGATATCACTTGCTCATGGGGAGGAAAAACCAACATGGGGAAAATGACTGTATTCCCAAAATTGCTATAAAGATTTAATGTAATCCTACCCAAAATACCATTAGCCTACCTCACAGAACTAGAGAAAACATTACTAAAATTCATTTGAAACTAGAGGAGACCTAGAATAACAAAAACAATTCTTGGCAACAGAGGCAAGACAGGGGACATCACAATCCCTGACTTGAAATTATTCTACAAAGCCACTGTGATAAAAACAGCATGTACTGGCAAAAAAAAACCAAAAAACAAAAAACAAAACAGAGTCAAGGATCAATAGAACAGATTAGAAGATGCAGAAGCAAGTACAAAGACACTCAGCCACCTGATCTTTGAAAAAGGGCTCAAACATGTTCACCGGAAGACAGACAACCTTTTTAATAAATAGTTTTGAAAAAACTGGCTTTCCACATGCTAAAACCAAAACTAGACCCATATCTCTCACAATGAACTAAACTAAATTTGAAATGGATCAGAGATCTAAATATCAAAACAGAAACAATAAATCTGCTCAAAGAGAGAATAGGTAGAACATTAGAAGACATAGGTGTAGCCAAGATTTCATGAACAAAACCCAGATCACACAGGAAATACTGCAAAGAATCAATAACTGGGATCTTGAATCTCATCTCATTAAAAACCTTTTTGCACACCAAAATAAGTCACCAACAGAGACAAAAGACAATCCACAGAGTAGGAAAAAATTTTATCTAGTATTCCCTCAGACAAAAGACTAATATCTAGAACATACAACAAATTGAGAAAACTTAGGCACCCCCCCACTGCAAATTTAAAGACTCAATCCAAAAATGGGTGTCTAAGATGAATATGCACTTCTCAGATGAAGAAGTACAAATGGCAAATGAATATATGAAAAAATGTTCAACATCACTGGTCATTCAAGAAATGCAAACTAAAATATAGCTGAGATTCTACCTCACTCCAGAAAGAATAGCAATTACTGAGAAATCAACCAATAACAAATGCTGGGGGCTATGGGGAGAGAGGAACCCTATTCCACTGTTGGTGGGAATGCAGACTGGTACAACCACTATGAAAATCACTGTGGAGATTCCTCAAGAAACTAGGATTAGAGGCCCCATCTGACCCAGCAACTCCCTTTCTGGGTATTTTCCCAGAAGAATTTAAAAAATCATACCATAGCAATACATGCATACCCATGTTTATAGCAGCACAGTTTTTAATACCTAAATCTTGGAAATAACAAATGTGCATCAACCAAGGAATGAATAAACAAGATGTGTTTTTTATACAAGGGAATAATACTCAGTCATAAAAAAGATAAACGTGAGACATTCCTAGTTAAATAGATGCACCTTAAGACCATACTCTTAAGTGAAATAAATCGGACACATATGTATAAATATTGCATTGTTTCTTTGGTTTGAGAAACCAAAAGTGTAAATAAGGACCAAAATGTATAATAGGTACTGTGGAAAAGAAGAAATTGTTCAAAAGAAAGGGAAACCAGGGAAGGGCCAGGGGGAAAGGCAGAAAGGGTAAAGAAAAAAAACCAAAAAGGACAAAATGGAAACAAAACTTTGTAAATATGGAGAGCAGGAGGGGTTGAAGGAGGACAGGAGATTGAAAGACAGCAAAAAAAAGAAACCAGGAGCTATCATGTACAGGTACAGGTACAAATTCCTTATGATGAATGTGATCATTATGCATATCTAAATTTTACCAAGAAACTTAATTTAAAACTCTAAAATATTTTTTAAAGGATGCATTAAAATAAGATTGGCTAAGATATGAAAAAAAAACTAATTTTTTTAAATTAAAAAAAATAAATTGTGTTATGTACATGTAACCACTATCCAGGATGTTTATACACTGCATGAACTGCAAATATGTACTAATAAAAAAAGTCTCATGTCATCACAGGCAGGCTCTTCAGAAGTTTGTTGGATTATGAAGCTTATAGTTGAGTTGATGTTAGGAGGTAGGGTCTGGTGAGCTGAGACAGGTCACTGAAGGCATGACCTCGAAGGGCTTATCTCTCTTCTTGGCTCCTTCCTCGACTCTCTGCTTTCTGGTTTCATGGTATAAACTGCTTTTCCTCCTCCATGCCCCTGTGCTATGCTGTCCTGCCCTGGAGCCAAATGACTGCAGACTGAAACATGAGCCAAAAAAAACTCTCCTCTCTTCAATTTGGGTGTCAGGTATTTTGTCCTAGCAATGAGAAAAGTGACTAAGACAGTCACCAAGAGCTACTCACAGCCACCGTTTATAAAACCCCCTATTCTTGTCCCAAATACTTACATAATTTTTGAGCTTCTTCATGTGGAGGGCCAAGAGGAAGGAGGCAGCAGCTAGCTTGGAAGCCCTAATATGGACGTAGTCATATTTCTGCAGGGTCATCTCACAGATGAACCGAGACAAGGTCAGTGTCGTCATGCTGACTTCGAGACACTAAAGACAGCAAAACACTTGGTCAATAATAAATTCAGAAAACAGTACCAGGCAGAAGACTCCATCTCCAGTCATCCCACCCCTAATGTAAATATAGCTCTTTGCTTTTTTTGGTGCCAGGAATCAAACTCAGGACTTTGTGCTTGCCCAGCAGGCGCTGGTGCCACTGAGCTATATCCGTGGCCCTATACTTCTTTGCCTGAACAATATACCTCTCCTGACACTGGACTCACCTTAAGGTCCTCACTTGAAAAGTAGACTCCTTATAGAGAGATTTTGAAACTAGCAGTGGGATTTGCAATCATTAGAATTTGAAAAGAAATTATCAAATTTGTACCTTCCCACCTCTCACTTCTGTAGAAGCTAACCTTGGAAAAGTCCAAGTTTCCCAACTGTGACTTGCACCTCATTCTACCCTAGGAAGTATTCCATCCTCTAAAACACTCCTGTTCCTTTTCTTGTTCAAAAAAAATTACAGGGGCTAGGGATTTAGCTCAGCAGCACAGCGCCTGCCTGGCAAGCGTGAGGTCATGAGTTCGATTCCCGAAACCAGAAAAAAACCAAAAAAAAAAAAAAATTGTAACATACACCATGAGAAAAATGCACAGTACACACTTGTAGGATATAATTAATAATTTAATGTGGCCTCCTCCATAACCAATACTCAAGTAAGAAAGAGAACACTGTCAGAATTCTTCCAAAACTTCTCATGTACCCCTACCTGTTCAAAGAATTACCCTCCCCCCAACTCTGCCTTTATCCCAAAATTTTAAAACACATGTGGAAACCTGAAATGTGCCCTCCTCTCCTCCACAGTCATCATTTTTTTTCAATACTGGGATTGAACTCAGGGCATTTGTAATGAGGTGCATCCCCATCATCCCTCCTTTAATTTTGAGATAGAGTCTCATTAAGTCATTAAGTCAAGTTGAGCTCAAACATGTGATACCTTAGCCTCAGAGTGTTAGAGTTACAGGGCTCTGCCACCGTACTGGGCTTACATTGACAATTTTTAAGTTAGGAAATTAGCAGCCTCTCTGGATAGAGAAGACTAACACAGAAGTAGAAAAATAAAGAAGTGCCACCTCTCTCTTACCATAGCATATCTGCGCAGAAAATGATAGGCAACTGGAATGCTGATGTCAAACTGGAGAGTCCGCAGGATCTTCATTTCCATGGCAAGCATCTCCTGTCGTTGATACATATCCTCACAGACATACAGGAAGTCATCCACAGAAGGTGGAATGGGCTCCTGTGGGTGAGAGGAGAAGCAGTCACAACAGGCATAATGCTCTCTCCTCTCTGCTTAGAGATGGAAGGCAGAGGGGAAGACGGGTGAAGGATAGGAGGCGACCATATTGCTTGCCACACACTTTCAGGGAAGCTCTGAAAGCCAGCTTCGGGTTGATCGGAGTGGTTCAACAGAAAAACAAAACCAGAGAAATGAAAGGGAGGCCTGCTGTAAAACTGCACCACCATCAGAGAGTGGACATAGCCTAATGGTATGGATTCTTACAGTATCAGAAGCAACATAAGTGGACACAGGGCTTGAGAGCAGCAATCTTCCTAATGAGTGAGAATTAGGAATTGGAGATCTACGGTCTGTTCTGGAGGAAGAAGGGAAAGAGGCTGCAGAAAGCAAAATGTTACAGATTACATCTAAAATGTCCCCCCAAAAATCTTATGTGTTCAGAGGTGGGGATTTGGGAAGGTGATAGAATCATGAGGGCAGTATTCTCATCAAGGGACTAATGTGATATTAAGAGACAGGGCATGCTTTGGAAGCATATATATCATACCATCATCCTCTTCTTCTCTAGCTCTTTCCTTTTCTCTCTGCTGCTGGCTGCCATGAAGTGGGCAGTTTTCCTCTGCCATGCCCTTATGCCATGATGTTTCTGTCTAATTTTAGGACCACAGCAATGGAACCAGCTGGCCATGGACTGAAACCTCCAAAACTACGAGTCAAATAAACTTTTCCTCCTTTAAGCTGGCTTTCTCATCAGAGGGAGCCAGAGATGGGGAGAATGTACTTGGGGTAGGACAGGAAGGTGCTGACACTTAAAGGTACCGGTGTTCTGGGAGTGTTTTCCCATCTCCTGTCCTCCAGAGATTGAAGCTTAGATTTCAGGAGTCCATTGGAGGCAACAAAACCGCTCATTCTTTTCTCTCCATCTCTCTTCTCATATAGTTTCAGATCACAGACTGAACCAAGCTGCTATTGCAGAAAAGGAAACTGAGGTCCAGTGAGGGTAAGGGACTTGGTCAGGCTCACATGCTACTCCTCATTTCTTCTCTACTCATCCCATCTCTAAAATTTCCATCATAAAAACATTTTGGTATTTTCCAATTTTATGAGAGGAAGACATCCCTCCACCATAGGATACAGCAGGGGCCCTTTGTCCTTGCCAAAGGACAGACTTTCCTAGTTTTAAGATCTGTTATGAAGTGCCCCTCATTTTCCTTCTCTTCTTCCTCTAGTCTCCATTCCTCCTTCTATTGACCAAGATTCAATCCTGAGGCTAAGGCATGGGGCATCTCCAGGAATAAGCCATGAGGAAAACATGAGCAGGGATGGGGGATGAGGTGAAGAGGAAAGGGAACAGGTATAGAGGGAGGTAATAAGGGTTCTGGCAGGGGACGGAGTGACGGAGAAAGCTGGGGAGGGAGGGAGGGAGGAGGCCAGTGTATGAGTTTCTCGTTGCCACAAGCACGGTCCATTGCTGGGACAAAAGACCTAACACTCACAAGTAAAATAAGAGGTTTACTTTGGCTCAGTTTCAGTGGATTCAGTCCATAGTGAGCTAACGCCAAGGCAGAAATAGGGCACAGCAGAACAGCATGGCACAGGAAAGCTGTTTAACACACGGCAGCCAGAAAGCAGAGAGAAAAGAGAGGTGACAGCAACAAGAATACACCCTTCCAAGTCATGAAGCCAGGGATGTACTCTTTTTAACCAGGCCACACCTCTAGAAGTGATACACTGTGGGAATATTGTAGAGCTAAACAATAACATTCTGCCTCTGGCCACCAAAACACTCATTTTCATCTTATGTAAAATTCATTTAGTCCCTCTCTAAGAGTTCCCTAAACTTAACAGTTCCAGCACTGCTGAACAGTCCAAGTCCAAAATCTCCTCCAAGACTCAAAGCAAACTCTTAGCTGTGAGCCCCTAGAAAAATAAAAAAGTTAAGCACTTCCCAATATACAATGGCATAGGTCAAACATCCTCTTTGCAAAAGGGAGGAATAGAGGAAACAGTCAGAAATCAGACCAATGAAAGGCTGAAACAAAGCACATGAAACATTAAATTCTATAGCTGCATGTCTAGCACCAGTGGCAGGTTTTGGTGAGATGTGAGCTTGAAAGAGCTTAGGCAGCCCAGCTCCTATGGCATAGTGGTTGCAGCCCACATGGCTTCTCTCTTGGGCTGGGTTCACTCACTGCCATCAGCATTCCTCCATAATGTTCATGTTCCTGGCATCTCCAAATTCCTAGGGTCTCCACTGCACCTTCAGCTTCCCTCTCACAGCTTTATGCACTGCCTTCTGATGTCTCCTGACAGGGACTGGGACCCTGTCACAAATTTTGGCCTGGCCTCCCAGGCTTTCTTCTGAAATCTGGGTGGTAGACTCTGTGATCCCATAATTTTTACATTCTGGATGCCTGAAAACCCAGCACCATGTGGATAATGCCAAGGTCAGCCACCAGTTTGAGCAGTAGCCACTCTCCCTTAGATCATGGTTGTGGCAGTTTCTGAGTGCCTAGATGCCTGAAATCAGGGATACATTTCCCTAGGAAGCCCTTAATAATCAGACAGCCCTTAATAAGTAGGCATCCCAGGGACACTTCTCAAATGAAAAGTTTATAGTTTTGCACCACTGAGCCTAGGACAGTTAGGGTCTTCCTGATTTCTGTTACTATTAAAATATCTTTCTTCTTGTCCCCGTACAAAATACTTGGCTTATTTTTAATATTAACCTTTTCAGAAATCACGTTCTCATTTACCCCAACTGTGCAAGCACTTCCTTTCTGGCAAAACTGCAAACTGTATAAATCATACCATGTACATGTACAAATTCCCTATGATTAATGTTATCATCATGTATATCTAAAATGTACCAATAAAATTTTTAAAAGTCATTCAGCTCTGCAGTTTGCTCCTGATTTTCGCTATAGATCTAGCTACAGTCAGCCAGCAGTATCTATGCCACAGCCTAAACTTTGAGCTTCCTTAAAATTTCCTCTGCCAAATTAGCCTGGTACCCTTAATCTCTATCTCCCACAAGATCTCAGGACATAGACAAAATATAGACAAAATTTTTGCCAGAGTGCAACACACATGGCCTCTAGTCTACCAATGGAGCTCTTGTTCCCAACTGAAACCTTCTGAGCACCTTTACTGTGCACACTCCTGTGAGTATTATGGTCTCTCTAGCTCCAACCAGAATCTCCCATCCATCTCTGCTTATAGCATTTCAGGACTTCTCTCGCTTATGTCTCTAAGTCCTACCCAATCCCTCTCACAAACCATTTCTTCTTTTTTTTTTTTTTTTTTTTTTTCTTTCCGGTACCAGGAATTGAACTCACAACCTTGAGCTTGCCAGGCAGGCGCTGTGCCGCTGAGCTAAATCCCCAGGTTCCACACAAACCATTTCCAAAGACTTCTAAACCACATGGTCAGGTCTAGTCAAAGCAATGACCTCACTTTTACTATCAATTTTCTCTATTAATCACTTTCCTATTGCTGGGAAAAAATACCAAACACTCACAACTTACAGGAGGAGAGGTTTATTTTGGCACAAAGTTTCACTGGATTCAGTTCAGGGCCAGTTGGCTCCAAAGTAGAAATGGTATGACAGTACATCACAGCAGAGGAAAATTGTTCACTGTATGGCATCCAGGAAGCAGAGAGAGAAGGTAGGGGCCAGGAATGATAATATGCCCTTCCAAGTCATGTTCCCAGTGACCCATCCATACTGACCATGCCCACATCCAAATGTGAGATATTTGCAGAATATTGCAGATCTAAGCTATAACACCAGCACACAATTAAATAAAACCACTTTGATCTTAACAAAATTTGCTGCCTCTCTGCTCTCAAACCCTAAGTTTTCATACAGTCAGCTTAACTGAAGAAAAAGGAGAGTTGAGCAAGATCAGTTAACACCTAGGAAAACAGACGGAATCAGAAAAGTTAGCTAGATGGATTACAGTCATGAAGAAAAGACCAGCTACTGCCATTTATACCACTAGTTCAAAAATAACTACTTCACCTGGGCCATTTAAAACTCACTGCCTACTCCACTAAACCATTTTCTCTTGAATGTCTCTAGCACCCTAGTTTGGAAATGCTTTGTTACATACGCAGATCAAGACACCATTAAATGGGGAAAAGGGCAAAGTAAAGACAATCACGCGGCAGGAAGATTTTAAAAGAACTACCCATTTAATTAGGGACACGTACATATACTATCCTTCACAGAGGAAATGGAAGAATCATGCTGATGTCAGAAAACATACATCACCACTGCCAGCCAGCACCAGTTTTGAGATTAAAAAAATTGATAGGAAAATATTATTTGTATCTATGTATATAATTTGATACCTACAGATACATATACACACAATGTGTACACACTTGTATATGTATATATGTGTGTGTGCATACAAATACATTATGCATTAATTGTATGTTTTGAATGGAACCCTGATTATGGTGGTTCTTCCACACCTTAGGGACTCAAGACTCACTTCAAATTTTGCTGCAATCAGAAAGGCAGTAGAACCAAGGAGTTGTAGCTTGCTCTTCTTGCACAGTGCCTTCATTAGGTAGTGATCCACCAATTTCACTGCCAGGTACAGCGTCTCATGACACAGGTCAAAGCTCATCTAGAGGAATACAAAAACAGGATAGGAATGTGAATAATGTGTGGAACCCATCTCAAAATAGATCTCACTACCTGAACTATCTGTGTCAACAAGGATGGTCCTGGCCAACTGGGACTCTGCTAGGCATGCAGAAGGCAAGTTGGTAAGGAGCCTATGTATATCTCCCATGCCTTTGAGGTCCACAGCATTATTTGTCCTTATATATTTGGGTAGATGACAAGTCTTACAAGCCACAGAGATACCTTGCTTCCTTTCTGAGCTCCCCGAGTGGACACATTCTCTTCCCTTAATCTCTAATATGCATTCTTACTTCCCTCCTTTTACTACTTTTTACAGTAAACTCTTAAAAGACATAATGTTAATTTAACTCTAAACTACACAGATTTGTTCATATAGTATATAATATTTATATAGTATTTTATATATAATATATATTTGTATTATATTTATTATTTATATTATATATTATATTGTTTATTAGTTATTTTTCTCAGTTGGATATGCTTTTAGAATAGGGAGTGTTGTGGCTTGTACCTAGATATGTGCCCCCCAAAGCCCTATGCACTTACAGGTGATGCTTTTTCAGAGGTGGCTGGATCAAGGGTGTATGAATATGGATTAAGCGTGATAACTAAATTACTCTACTGATTGGGTTAGCACAGTTCTGGGTGTGGATAATGGGAAGGTCCATCCTGTGTGGCACCAACCAATTGGCTTGTAGGCTTGGAATAAAAGGAAAAGGGACGACCAATGCTGCTGCTTCTTGCTTTCTGCCTCACCAGCCATGGACTTTCTCCTCTACCATGCTTCCCTGCCTTGGAGTCGGCCAACTATGAACTGAAACCTCTACAAACTGTGAGCTAAAAATAAATCTTTCTTCCTTTAATTTGTGGGTGTTGGGTATTATACCCCAGCAAGGAAAAAGTAACTAAGACAGGGAGCAATTACTAACAGCACAATCTGGAAGAGAATTACAGGATAGGCAAAGCCACAGTAGGTTTAAAGAATTACTAATATAACCCTCTTCTTTTCTTTTTCTAATTCTTTTATTTTAAAAATAAAAAAAACTGACAAAACAATGAAGACAAAATCAAAACAGCACAAAAACAAAAACGATACATGACCTCAAAACAAAATGACAGAAATTTACAATGGTTGCTATGTTACATACTGTTATCTTCAATGAAGTTTCTAATTTTTTCTAATTTATCATTTTCTTAGCTTCTGTGACTCCAAGAAACTTTCTGCTATAGTTCTAGTCCCACAATTTACGCTGGCCCAATACAGCATCATTGTAGACATTTTTTAAAAAGTACCTTTGGATGAATACAATCCTTCAAACACACAATCAAGTAGATAATAACTTTATATGAATCAGAAAAAGGTACCACATCAAGATATAGCACCCCCACAGTAAGAATGCACAGCTTGGCAAATGCAGTCTGAGTTACACTCCATATCTACACCCCGAAAGTCCATCTATCCTCAATGATACTTCTTCCTCCCAGCTCCTTAGCAGGCTTCAAGAACAGTGAAAGCTATCCTATTTCAACACCTTAACTAATGAATGAATATTCTCTATCATTTCCATAAAACATTTAGCTTCTGCTTTACAAACAATCAAATATAGCCCAATCTCTCTTTTAATGGCTTTAACAAAAAATTTTTCATCTTGGATGAAATCACCCTCCCTGTATTATTCACTTCATTGGGGCTTCTTTTGTTTTGCTTTTACTATCTTTTTGAGACAGGGTCTCACTATGCAGCTCAGGCTGGCCCTCAACTCACTATGTAGCCCAGGCTGGCCTCAATCTCAGAGCAATCCTCCTGCCTCAGCCTCCTGGGTGCTGAGATTAAAGGTATGTACCACCACGCTGGGCTTGGGCTTTCTTTTGTAGAGGCTACTTGTACTGCATAGACTCTATGTGACCAATGACACATGTTGGAGAAATGGATGCGTATTTGCATAGGCAAATGGTTATCAGAAGATGGTTGAATAAAACAGTTCAGCAAAACACATATTAAGTTTCTGATCACAAAACTACCAAGAAGTTCTAGCTGTTCCTGAAATATGGCCTTGATCTCAGAAATCTGTATTAGTTTCCTATTACTGCTATAATGAATTACCACAAACTCAATGGCTTAAAGTAACATAGATTCATTATATTATATATCTGGATGTCAGAAATCCAAACTGTGCCTTTCTGGGTTAAAAACTAAGGAGTCACCAGGGTTGTGTTCCTTTCTGGGGTTCTAGGACAGAATCCACTTTCTTGCTTTTTCTAGCTTCTAGAATCATCCCACACTCCTTGAATTGTAGCTTCTTCCACCTTCAAATCTAGCAATAACTAGCCTGGTCTTTCTGGTTACATCACCCTCTACATCCCCCTTCCACATAAAAGGATCTTGGTGATTTTACT
Organism: Chinchilla lanigera; assembly: GCF_000276665.1. Taxonomy (NCBI): domain Eukaryota; kingdom Metazoa; phylum Chordata; class Mammalia; order Rodentia; family Chinchillidae; genus Chinchilla; species Chinchilla lanigera. The sequence continues at coordinate 1,430,195 of NW_004955543.1, read as the reverse complement.
GGGCTCATCATAGTCTAGGATATTTCCTCTGTCTTAAATTCAGCTGATTAGCAATGTCAATTACCTTTGACTACGTCAGGTAACATATCTACAAGTTCTGGGGATTAGGGTATGGATGTTTTATTCTGCCTACCATACTGTCCAAAGGAATAGCATATGAAAATAACCAGATGAGAAAAACTCATGTAGATAAAAGATAATGACTACTGCCTAAGTATCAAGAAACTGTGGTCAGGTAATTACAAAACCAAAACAAAAGAGGGTAGGAATGAAAACTAGGAGTTCTCTGAGGGTAAAACTTCTATGAGCAAATGACACAGCCAGAACTTATATAGTCATTCTAGTACCCCAGGTAAGTGCTTGGCTCCCCATGCATGCATGTTGGTATCAGATGATAACACATAAATATATGGGCAATATCTGAATGTATATTGAAAATCTAGAGTCAATATAATTTAAAGTAGCTATGTCAGTTATAGCAATTCTTCCTTTCAATGAATGTGAGCCAATATCCATCTAACATCATTCTACAGTTTGGAACTACATGGAAGAAGTCTAGTCTTTCTTGTTATAGCACTTCATTTATTGAAGACTTTTGTTATATTTCCTGTAAATCTTCCCCACTCCAGTACAATAACTTGGTGGCTGGGAATGCAGGGCAATAGTAGAGTGCTTGCTTGGCCAGCACAAGGCCCTGAGTTTGATGCACAGCACCATCAATAAATTTGTAAGTTATGTGACTTCCTCTAAATACCTGTTACATCATATACTTTTCATTCCCCTTAGCATCAGGCTCCAAATGAGTTTTTGTAACACTTAGGGAGAAATGGCAGCGCTCCATATAATTTCAGGCAGCTCCAACAAATGTGGACAAGATGCCCCCTCACCAGAACAGCACTATTCTCTCCCTCCCTCACAAGTGCCTCTGCCTAGAACACTCATCCAATTCTTCATAAATGGGTATTCTTATCTAGAGATAGAAAGAAACAAAGTGGAAGAGATAAAAGTACACAAAATATAAAAATACTCTTAGTCTTGATCTAGAAGAACAAATCTGATAAAAAAAATTGTTATTCATATTAAATGTAATGTATTAAACAATAATAACCTAAATCTAAAAGCCCCTAAAGCCTAGATTATTTTAACTAAAAGCAGAACATGAAATGAATTTATAACATGCAGATTATCTCAACTTGGTAGGAAATTAATGGATCAGGCCTATCAAAGGAGCTGGTTAATAAATAAAGACTACCTTCATGTCAGAGAATTACAGATCAATTTAAAAGAATGAAGTAGATCTATACAGTATTTATATGGGAACACTACTTAGACTTGTACTTAAAAGAAAAAAAATTGTAGACCAATGTATACATCATGATCTATTCAAAAATATATAATCCATACCCATAAAAAAGCTGTATTTCAGGCTGAAGCAAGAGGATCACAAATTCAAGCTCACTCTGGGCAACTTACTGACTTAAACAGGCCTTGCTTCAAAATAAAAAGAAAAAAGGGGGTGGATGGGGAGAATAGCTCGGTGAATAGGCCCTGGATTCAATCCCTTGTACCACAAAAAAGCTGCATTTCTCTATATACTCTATGCAAGTATATATATGCATGAATGTATTACTTGTATAATTTTTTATTTTAAAGAAAATAAAAATAAGAAAAAAACATTAAAAATGATACAGAATTTCCAAACAAGATGCTAGGAAATCAACAATTGTTGTTATGTCACATACTGTTATCTTCAAAGTAGTTGCTCAGATTACCAAATATAAATGCACCAAATGTTAATTACCAAACGTAAAATTGGTCAAAAAAATTAAGCATTAACTGTTCCTTTCAATAAACCAATAGATATTAGTAGTACAATTATCTTAGCTATCATATATATATATACACACATATATACACATACACACATATATATAACTTTTTCCCTTCCTTCATTCTTTTCTCCTATCCCTAGCAATCTAGAGACCATATGCATCAGTGAAATAAATGAGACCCACATCTGTAAACATCATAGCCTCCCCAGTGTAAAAAACTGAAAGAGTAAATAAAATCCAAAAGGTACAATAGATATTGTGAAAGGGAAAGAAACTACTTATATAATTTTTTAAACAAAGGGCAGCCAAAAAGTTAATAAAATGATGATAAGTTAATACAATGATAAGATACGCAAAAAGGGTCTGGAATGACACACCCTAAATGATTTAGTTGTTACCCCCAAAGAGTAACAGGAGTATTGCAACAAAATAAACTTAGCCTAAACCAGCCTCTGTACTTGAACAGGAAGTTTAGACCAACGTAGCCTCTGGGAACTACAACCTGCTTGATACACAAGCAGGCAGTAAGTTAACCCTATATCCTTGTAACCAGGTAACTGAAGCTCAATCATACAAGTTGAACCTCCAGCTAATCAGAAGATAAAAGGTGCCAAAATATGACCTCCTAAGGTAAATGTCCTCTGTGGCCAATTAGGTTATTTCTGTATGTCTCTTCCTTGTCTCTGGCTATAAATACAATCTGCATATGCAGTGGTATTAGGTATTCTAAACATGTTGAGTCCAGAATGCTGCCTAGTTACAGGAGCATTTTCTTGCTCAGGTAAGACAAATTTTGTTAAATTTGTCAGTTTTTCTTCAAACAAGAGAAAAAGGCTGATTTTATACATACATGCACAAAAATGTACACAAATACACAGACTTACACTACTTATATGTCAACATATATTAATTTTATAGTTTAAAAAGTTACATCAGGGAAATTAAAGTGGGATAGTAGAGGTAAAAATACCAGGAGAAAGAGAAACAGCAATAATTGCAGGTAGTTACTACAATGCTCTTAGACTTTCAGTTAGTTAAGTAGAAAAAAAATAAATTAGCATATAAATTATGTAAGTTATTAAGCCAAAATTGGTATAATGATTTTATGCCCTATGTAGGATACAATTCTTGAAACATTGCATCACTTATAAAAACTTGTTATATCTAAAACCATGAAGGAAACCTTATTAAGAAAGCAGAAATTATTATCCAGGAAACATTGTATGTAATGCAATAAATCTAGAAATCAAAGATAAAAGAAGAAAACAAACTAAAAAAGTATTTGAAATGAAGGTAAATATTAATATAAAGAAAACAACAAAAATTAAAAATATACTTGTGTCAAAGAGGAAGTACAAACTACAATTGCAGATTATTGACAAAAATCATGATTGGTATAGCACTATCTTAAAAAATAGGATGTGATAGGAATTATTTTAAGAAAAAATGTGTATCTCTTAAGTTTTATTATGAATGCACAAATAATTAGAAGAAACAAAAAATAAATAATTAGAAGAGTCTATACAGTCAATTTTAAAAGCTAGGAAAAATCAAAACAAGCCTCCATAAATTAATGAAGGAATAAATATAATGAATTTTTAAAACAGGGAAAAAAGTTAATACTTTTTTTTCATGAGCTAGTTCTTGAAGTTATATAAAGAGATGAGATGTAGAGGACTGAAGATGAGATGTATAAGACTGAAAAAATTTCTAAGAAAAACAGAGCATGTAAGTATATTCACATATGTATGATTTGTGTCTAGATGTCCCCCCAAACCCTCATGAACTTTTATATGGGGCTTTTTTGAAGGTAGCTGAATCTCGAGTTTGTGATTGAGTCATGATTCAATGCTGGGATTAAGGGTGCTTGGGTTAAGGGTGGGTGATTGCTGGATCAGTCCACTGATTGGGTGGGCACAGCCCTAATCCTAGGAGACTGCAAACAATGTAAGGGACAGGAAGAGGCTTGTCTCCTCTCTCCTCTTGCTTTTGCTGTCTTCCATCCTCATGAACTGTTGCATCTCTGTCATACACTACCCTGACTTACAGCCAGCCAATTACGGACTGAAACCGCCACAAACTGAGAGCTAAATAAACCTTTCCCCCTTTAACTTTGGGTGTTGGGTGTTTTGTCTGAGCAACGAGAAAAGTAACTAAGACAATGTATATAGGAGAATGTTAACATATCACCTCACATATGTTATGAATGAGAAAATAAATTACTACAAGGGGACTATGGGGAAAATAGTAGAGTGGTAACAAGAACTCAGCCTCTCCAAAACTCAAAATCTAGACACTGGAAAATAACAATTTGTAGAATAAAAGAAGGTAGGAGGTGGATCCCTGAGACCTAGGAAGGATCCGCAGGAAAAGTGGAGCCTACAGAGAATTTGAAGAGGCAGAGCACAATGCAGAGAAAGAAACAGACAATCTATACTTTCTTTCCTGGATCTTGGTTCCTGGCTGGAGAGAAAAGATCAAATCTACAGAAACAAAATAAAAGCAGGGGACTAAACAGGCCTTCAGGGACAAGCACAGAAGTGGAACAGACCAGTGGATGCTGTCTGCTACAACAGCTGGTGAGTGACTCCACTCCAAATGCCTGCCATATCCCCTGAGAGAATGGCTGGACATTCCAATGAGGGGTTAACTGAATCCAGGACTCAGAGCAACCATGTGTAGGCTTCATTTCAGGGCTCCCAGTGTTACACTCCTTCAGTGACTGGGTAAAGGAGAGACACTGGGTGAAGGAGATAGCCAGGGTCAGGGAACCACTATCACACAGGCCAGAGATCACCAGAGGTGCTTAAGCCAAAGAACTCAGACCCAAACCCCAGGGCCAGAGGCCAGGCTCAGTATGAATCACGCTGGATTTGGAAGTCACAGAATTAGCACCCTTGTCCTAGTCCTACTGCCTCCTGGTGACTACAACCAGCATAAATTTGGGATGTGGCTTCTTTATCTACCAGTCTGAACACTGCCCCAAAATTATAGCCCCTGCAAGAAAACACATTCAAAATCACAGAAAAATTTCTACTTTTGTTTGCTTGGTTGGTTGGTTTGCTTGATTTGTTTTGTTTGTTTTTCTGTTTTTGTATTTTGTGAGTGTGCACATTGTTTTCGGTCCTTTTGTTATGTATTATCCTTTCTTCTTATTATTTCCTTTCCTTTCCTCCTGTCATCTTCACTAGTTTCCTGGCGCTTGGGAAATCTTCCTTTGTCCTTCTGTCTTGCTTCTGATCTCTTTATCTTACTTCTTTTTTAAACTTTCTCTTGTTCTCCAATTCTTTCCTCTTTTAATTGTTTTTCTTAGTTTTACCCTCTCTATAATTTCTTTTGCTCCTTATTTTTCTTTTATCTTCTATTTTGCACCAGTTTTTTTAACCTTACTTTACTCTCTTAGTTACTTTTCTTGTTGCTGAAACAAAAATACCCAACACCCAAAGTTCAAGAAGGAAAGGTTTATTTCGGTTCACAGTTCATAGAGGTTTTAATCTATAGTCAGCTGGCTCCAAGGCAGGGAAGCAGGGCAGAGGGGCATCAGAGAGGAGAAACATTTCATGACACACAGATGGCAGCAAAGCAGTTAAGTAACAAAGTAGAAGCAGCAGCAGCAAACAACCTGTCTTTCGGTTGCTTTACATGCATCCACCCATCCAGGCTACCTGCCTTTTGGGTGGTGCCACTCACACCCAGGGTGGGTCTTCACATTATCCACATCCAGAACTATTTTAAACCAATCAGTGGACTAATTTAGTAATCACACTTCCTTAATCCCATCATCCTACAATTTAATCCCAGCACTACACCCTAGATCCAGCCGCCTCCCAAAGCTCCCACCTATGAGCACATGAAACTTTAGAGGGACATCTAGACACAAGCCATGACATTTACTTAATTCTCTAAACATTGTTCTACTCCCCAATAAGATCCTTTGACCATTCCTCTATCAACTTTCTCATATTAGAAGAGTTTAAGGTTTAAAAGTTTTCCTCTTGCATTTCCCCCATTACCAAATCCTATATCTTTAATAGTATAACCATAAATTTTGCTAATCTTTTGATAGTTAACTCTGTAAAATTATTTTTGAATTATTTTCTACAATTAGAAGAGATATAGATGCTGCATTTAATATATATTAGCTGTTAAGTCAATATCTGAGTAGTCCTAATGTTTACACTATAATTACAGATCACTTCTTTAGGATTAAAGGTGATATGTAATTGGTTATTACAGTACATTTAGATCTATTTTGTTTTGGCTGATACTACAGTAGCCGACTTACTTGATATTAATAGGATCACATAATTGTCACTATTTCTTTTTAAGCCAACACTCAGATTACCCTTGTGACATGAACAATACTAGCACACACACCCAGAGAATTTGGTTCCTGGGATAACTACACTGCATCCTGCACTCCCAAATTAACCAAGGTGGTCAAATCTTAGGGCTGTAGCAAAGGACTATAGTTAGCCAACCCAAATTACATTACTGAAAAGCAACTGAAAAGGTCTCTATTCTAGCAGAAAAGTCTTTAAACTACAAGCATCCACAAACCTCAGCACAAAACAATACAAACAGATACAATAAAAACCCAAGAAGGCAAGGTAACAAAATGTTTCCCAAAACTACCAAACCACTCCCAAGTCAGTTTAGAGATCTAACACTAATACTCCTCAAACTCTTTAAGGAAGTCAAAAGGGAAGCAGTATTCTCAAAATCATTCCTGGAAGTAAGCATTACTTTGATTCCAAAACCAGAAAAGGATCCAACCTTAAAAAAGAGTACTCCAGGCCAATCTGTTTACTGAACGTAGATGCATAAATTCTCAAAAAGATACTGGCAAACAGAATGTAGCAAACCATCAAAAAGATCATCCACTATGACCAAATAGGATTTATTCCAGGGATGCAAAGCAAATATGGTTCAACATATGCAAATCATTACTGTAATAAACCACATAAACAGAGGCAAGGATGATAATCATATGATCATCTGAATAGATTGAAACCAATGTTCAATATCATACTAAACGAAGAGAAGCTGAAAGTTTCCCTCTAAAATCAGGAACAAGACAAAGATGCCCACTACCACCATGCTTGTTCAATATAGTTCTCAAAACCTTAGCTTGAGCAATCAGACAACAGAAAGAAATAAAAGGGATATGGATAGAAAAGAAAGAAGTTAAATTATCATTATTTGCAGATGACATGATCATCTACATAGAAGACCCAAAAACTCCACTATTAGAGATCCCTGCAGTAGGTTACAATCTCCTGCCTGGATTATGGTGCATGACAGAAAAGGAAAGAAAGAGCAAGAGACAAAAATAGAGGTGCATAGCAAGGATCTGGGATCATCAGTTGCTCTCTAGGAACAAAAGGCCATGAGGCACCTGGACTCTTGCTATTTATTCATTATATCAGAGTCAAGGACAATGGATGAAGGGCAGTGGGTGTTTCTGGGAACAGTGGTGGTGACTTAAGTGGGCTTGGAAGATCAAAACATTCTGTGGCAAGGACAAGGACAAGGAAAAAACAGAAGGACAATAACAAAACTGTAGTTTCCCCAGGTGCCTTATCCTCTTTAGCAGGTCTTATTTTGCCTGTGAGGGCCACAGCAGTCATTATGAAAAGAAAATTTAAAAATATTAAACCTGCCAGGAATGCCCAGCAAAACCAAGCAGACATGCCCGAGGAAGGCCAGATAACAGAACATTCCTCCCTTTGTGTAACCCCTGTTTTTACTGCCTTTGTGTAACTGATGGCCTTGCAGTGTAACTTTAAGTATCTTTACTGCCTCTGTGTAACTGATAGCCTTACAATGTAACTTGAGATGTTCAAATTCCTTCAGCAACCCATGATGTCACCCAACCCTCCAATCATATGGGCCAAATTTGCCTTTGTACCTGCCCGCTTACTTTCCCTTTAAAAGCCCTGAAGCCTTGCCAGACAGGGCTCTGCCTCTATTGGAGAGATCCTAATCAGAAGCCCACCAGTGTAATAAACTGCCTCCTAAACCTCCTTGGTGTCCTTTCTTCCCATGTGTGGTCTGTTTTCAGTAACAATTAGCTCTAGGGCTTCCAGCTGTGAAGAGAAAAGAGCAGGGAGTTTCTGTGTTCCAATCTGGCCGAGAAGGGCAAGACAAAAACAAGCTTAGATGTGCCCTAGACTTTATTTATAATACGTGGGCCCCAACACTCCACCAAAAAAATGTTAGAATTAATAATTAAATTCAGTAGCGTAACAGGATGCAAAATCAACACTCAAAAATAAATAGTATTCCTCTATATAAAAAACTCACTAAGACAGAAATAAAGGAAACAATACTTTCATAATAGTATCAAGATAAATGAAATACTTAGGAATTAAACAAACCAAGGAAGTAAAGGACCTCTACAATGAAAACTATAATACCCTAAAAAAGGAGATCAAAAAGGGTATCAGAAAATAAAAAAATATCGCCTATCCCTGGGTAGGCAGAAACCATAGAGTCAAAAGGGCTATACTTCCAAAACTGCTACAATAAAACCTTGTTTTGTGAAAATAATTCACTCTGCTCACAAGGCAAAGCATATGTACATCAAAGCAATGATAGAGAAAGAACCAGTTGTGCTCACGTGACATTACTACTCGTACTGCAAACACATGACTCATTTATCAAGTTAAAATTTCTTAGAAATGTTTGTTTGTCTTGTGGAACACTCACATACCAAGTTACAATCCAAGATTTCACCATATACAGATTAAATGCAATCGCAATCAAAATACCATTAGCACAACTCACAGAACTTGAGAAAACAATCCTAAAATTCATTTGAAAACAGAAGAGACCTAGAATAACAAAAGCAATCCTTGGCAACAAAGGCAAGGCAGGGGGCATCACAATCCCCGACTTGAAATTATACTACAAATCTGCTGTGATAAAATCAGCATGGTACTGACAAAACAAACAGACCTGAGGATATGTGGAACAGATTAGAAAATGCAGAAGCAACTCCAAACACACACAGTCACCTTATCTATGACAAAGGGGCCAAACACTTTCAGTGGAAGAAAAATAGCTTCTTTAATAAATGGTGCTGGAAAAACTGGCTTTCCACATGTTAAAGACTAAAACTAGACCTCTGTCTATCACCATGCACTAAATCAAAATCAAAATGGATCAAAGATCTAAATATTAAAACAGAAACACTAAATCCACTGGAAGAGAAAATAAGTAGAAATCTTGAAGAAATAGGTTTCTCTCTTTCCTCAACTATCTCTCTTGATTTTATGATATATGCATGTGAGTGAACACTTCCTGTTCTCTTTCTGATTCGCTTCAAAATTCTTTTGCTATCCCTTCCATATATTCTCCCCTGTAGTCTCCAGTTTCCCAAAACATGAGTGGGCATCCTTTGCACTCCACCCTTGCTTCTACTCTGTTTGTCCCTATTCATCTCTCTATTTGGTCCCCTATCCCTCAACCCCCCACCCACACCCACACACAGGGTAAAATCACTCTACTAAGGGGAAAATCCTTGCATACAAGCTCCTACTATATGTTAGATTTTGTAATATAACTGTAGAACTTGCTCCTATAGTCAAAGCTATCAAATTAATAGTTACCAGAGTTTGTCAGTAGGTAGACTGAGCTTGATGGCATTGTTATTGCTAACTGTGCTAGTTTAGCCTGCATGTCTTATGTGGTACAATATGTTTGTCTCACTTGTATGAGAACACCTTTGTTGTCTGGGGTCACAACCATCACCATAGTCCAGTATCAAAGGAGTGAGTACTGAGCCAAAAAGATAGCAACATCTCATCTTTAATAAATTGGGAAGGTATGTTCATGGGAAAGACATAAAGACAAACAACTACCTACACCTACAAGACATGCTGGAGGAACAGACATTTCTTTGGGAAGCCTCCATACTAGTGATAAAGTTATGCACCACAAGAAATCTACAAGCATCAACACAGGAAGCAAAATAAAATTTAAAAAAATAGAAAATGACAAGACACAGACACAAAATGCAACCCCAGACCTCCAGCCCATCCAGGACAAGTCCAAAATACAATGAGATAGAGGCAATCAGAAGCCACTCACTGGAATATTCTGAAATGATAGCAGCAGAAGAGCAAAAATGAATGGATGTGGCATTAGAAAAAAAAATCACCCTTCAAAAAAAATTGAAGATCAAAATGAAAGATATTAGAGCAGACACACATAAAAAAGAGAAGAGCTTAGGAAAGTGATGGAAACCATGAATGTGCAACTTAGGAAAGAAATGGAATCCATGGCACAGATCCAAACAAAAAACAAGGAGATTAAAAACTCCACTGAAAGTATATACAACAAACTGAATGCAGGCAAAGATATCAGGTCTAGCAGACAGGATTGCAGCTAGTGAACATGAAAAGAAAAATATCTTCAAAATAACAAGGGACCATGAAAAATCAATTGAAGACCTGCAAGATGAAGCAAAGAACAACATAAGATTGGCTGGAGTCAATGAGAAAGCCAGAGATACTTCAAAGAGCATAAAAGAAATTCTTCACAGAAGTAATGGCAGAAAACTTCACAAACATGGATAAAAATTTGACATACAAATAAGCAAAACATATAGAGCACCAAATAGCCATGACCAAAACAAATCTATACCAAGGTATATAATAAAGATTTCACAAATTTAGCATATGAACAGAATGTTAAAAGCAGTTAGAGAAAGAAAATCACCTATAAAAGAAGGCACATCAGAACACAGCAGACTTCTCAACACAAACCCTCAAGTCAAGGAGAGATTGGAGTAAGGTATTTCAAACCTAGAAGAAAACAAACTCCAGCCCAGATTGATGTACCCCACAAAACTATCTTTCAAAATCAATACAGAAATAAAATAATTCCATGACAAAGAACAACTGAAGGAATTCATGACCAAAACACCAGCTCTCCAAAATGCTTTGAAGGATATTTTAGAGAAAACAAAGACCACAGTTCTAAGAACATCAATAGAAAGAAGCACCAGGCAGGGAAAGCAATTAAACAGAGAGGAAAGACGGGGAACTAACAGAAAGAAAATAAAATGAGAAGGAAAAGTCAATACATATCAGTTATAACCATCAATGTAAATGGTCTCAATTTGCCAATCAAAAGAAACAGACTGGGAGAATGGATTAAGAAGCAAACCCCACAATATGCTGCATAGAAAAAATACATTTAACTCAAAAAGAATTTCATAGACTGAAACTCAAAGGTGGAAAACAAAACTTCATGTGACAAGAATACAGAAAAAAGCAAGGGTAGATATTTTATTTGCAGACAATGTGAACTTCAAGCCAACACTAATCAAAAGACAAAAAGAAGGTCACTACATACTTGTTAAGAGAAAACCCCAAGGAGAAGAGAAAACAATCATAAATATATAGGTATAAATACTAGTGCACTCCACTAAATAAAACAAATATTAAGGGACAGGAAAAATCAAATACGCACTCACTTATTTATAATGGGAGACCTCAATACACCACTGTATACACAGATTAACTAGACAAAAAACAACAAAGAAATATCAGAACTAAACCAAACCTGGGATTAAATGGACTTATAGATGTCTACAGTGTTTCACCCCACAGTAACAGAATATACATTCTTCTCAGCTGCACATGGGACTTTCTCCAAAATAGACCACATACTAGACATAGAAAATGATAAAGGAAAACATGCTAAATGTAAATATGTAGAACATGCCAAAGTAAAAACTCTCACATCAGGAAAAAAAAGGAGCTCAAATAAACAACCTAATGTTGAACCTCACACTTCTAGAAAATGAAGAACAACTCAAAGCTTGTACAAGGGAGGAAATTATATAAAGATAAGAGCAGGAAATAATGCAATCCAGAGTAAGAAAGAAATACAAAGAATCAATGAATCAAAGAGTTGGTTCTTTGAAAGAGTAAATAAAATTGATAAACCTTTAGACAACCTTATCAGAAAGAGGAAAGAAATGACTCAAATTCATGTAACTAAGAATGAAAGGGTAAAATCACAATGGACCCTGCAGATATCTACAAGATCATCAATAACTACTTCAAGAACCTGTTCTGAAATAGATGGGAAACACAAAAAAATGGATAGATTACTAGATAAAAATGAATTGGCAAAGGTGAATGAAGATATAAAAATTCAAAATAATCTAGTATCAGTCAATAAAATAGAAAATGTAATTTAAAACTTACCAACAAAGACAAACCGAGTACAGATGGATTCACTGCTGAGTTCTACAAAAAAATTTAGAGCAGATCTAATGCTACTACTCCTCAAACTCTTTAATGAAACTGAAAGGGAATCACTACTCCCAAAGTCATGCCTTCAGGCAAGTATTACTCTGATACCAAAACCAGAGAAGGACCCAACCAAAAAAGATATCTACAGGGCAGTCTCCCTAATGAACACAGATGCAAAAATCCTAAGATACTGGCAAACAGAATACAGCAAATCGTCAAGAAGATCATTCACCATTACCAAGCAGGATTCGTTCCAGGGATGCAGGGAAGCTTCAACATTTGCAAATCAATAAATGTAACACATCACAGCAACAGAGCCAAGGACAAAAATCATATGATCATCACAATAGACACAGAAAAAGCATTTGACAAAGTCCAACATGCATTCATGATAAAAACCCTGCAGAAAATGTGAATAGATGGTCTTTATCTCAATCTGATAAAAGCCATCTATGACAAACCAACAGCCAACATCATTGTAAATGGTCAAAAACTAAAAGCTTTCACTCTAAAATCAGGAAAAAGATAAGGATGTCCACTATCACCACTCCTATTCAATATAGTTGTGGAAATATTAGCCAGAACAATTATACAAGAAAAAGAAATGAAAGGAATAATGAAGGAAAGGAAGAAGTTAAATTATCAATATTTGCAGATCATATAATACTCTACATAGAAGACCCAAAAAACTCCACCAAAAGACTTCTAAATTTAATAACCGAATTCAGTAGTGCCCTGGATACAAAGTCAACACTCAAAAATCAATGGCATTCCTATGCACAAACAACAAACTCACTCAGAAATTGATAAACCTTTAGACAACCTTATCAGAAAGAGGAAAGAAAAGACTCAAATTCATGTGACTAAGAATGAAAGGGTGAAATCACAATGGATTCTGCAGATATCCACAAGATCATCAATACCTACTTCAAGAACCTGTTCTGTAATAAGATGAAAAACACAAAAGAAATGGATAGATTACTAGAAAAATTAGGGAAATGATAGCATCCAAAAAAATGAATCACTTAGGAATCAATCTAACAAAGGAAGAAAAAACTTTATATTGAAAATGACACTACTCTGAAAAACGAGATCGAAGACTTTATCAGAAAATGGAATGATATCCCTTGCTCATGGGTAAGAAGAACCAACATAGCAAAAATGGCTATACTCTCAAAACTGCTATACAGATTTAATATAATCCCAATCAAAATACCATTAGCATACTTCACAGGATTAGGGAAAACAAGCCTAAAATACATTTGGAACAAGAAGAGACCTATAATAGCAAAAATAATTCTTGGCAACAAAGGCAAGTCAGGGGGCATCACAATCTCTGACTTCAAACTATATTCTACAAAGCTACTGTGATAAAAACAGCATGGTATGGAAAAAAAAAAAAAAAAAAAAAAAAAAAACAGACCTGAAGATCAATGGAACAGATTAGAAGAACAGAAACAATTGCAAAGACACTCAGTCACCTGATCTTTGACAAAGGGGCCAAATACTTTCAGTGGAAGAAAGACAGCCTCTTCAATAAATACTGCTGGAAAAACTGGCTTTCCACGTACCGAAGACTAAAACTACACCCATGTCTATCACCATGCACTAAACTAAAATCAAAATGGATCAAAGTTCTAAATACTAAAATGGAAATAGTAAATCAGCTGGAAGAGAGAATACACAGAACTCTTGAAGACATAGGTGTAGGCAAAGATTTCATAAACAAAACACTGATTGCATGGGAAATAATATAAGAATCAACAACTGGGATCTCATCCTATTAAAAACCTTTTTGTACACCAAAGGAAGTCAACAAAGAGAAAAGACAACCCACAGAGTAGAAAAAAATTTTAGCCACTTGTCCCTCAGACAAAGGATTAGTATCTAGAACACAGAAAAAATTGAAAAAAATCAAACACCACACAGTTAAAGACCCAACTGAAAAATGGGCTTCTGAGATGAATATATACTTCTGAAAGGAAAACATACAAATTGCAAATAAATAAATGAAAAAATGTTCAACATCACTGGTTATTTGAGAGATGCAAATTAAAACATGCTGATATTCCATCTCACCCCAGAAAGAAGGGCTATTATCAAGAAATCAACCAAGAACAAAAGTTAGAGAGGTTATGGGGAAAATGGAACCCTTCTCCACTGTTGATGGGAGTATAGACTGGTTCAACCACTGTGGAAATCAGTGTGGAGATTCCTCAAAAACTAGGATTAAAGGCCCCATTTCACCCAGCTATTCTCCTTCTTGGTACCTTTCTGGAAGAATTAAAAACATCACACCACAGTGATATATGCACACCCATGTTTATAGCAGCACAATTTGTAGTACCTAAATCTTGGAAACAACCTAAACGTTCATCAACCAAGGAATGAATAAAAAAGATGTGGTCTTTTTATACAACAAAGTACTATTCAGCCATAAAGAAGGATAAACTTGAGACTTTTATAGGTAAATGCATGCATCTTGACACCATACACTTAAGTGAAATAAATCAGACACACGTGTAAATATCACATTGTCTCCCTGGAGTGAGAAACTGAAAGAGTAAATAATGACCAAAATGTACAATAGATATTGTGAAATAGGAAAAAATTATTCAAAATGAAAGCGGAACTACAGAAGTGGAAGGAGGAAAGGAAGGAAGGAAAAAGGATAAAATGGAAACAAAGCTTTGTAAATAAGAAGGGGAAAGGGAGTTGAAAGGAGTGGAGGGGACTGGGAAGAAAAAAGTTGGAATCAAGATATATCATATATAGTTATAAATTTCCAATGATGAATATGATCACTTTGTATATCAAATTGTAGCAATAAACTTAATAAAAGAAAAAATAATGAAGATATTAATGAGTAAGAATAAAACACAGGTGTAAAGCTCACAGGTAAGAGTACTTATACAAATTCAGAATGTTCCAATATTACAAGCAGAGAGCATAAATCATACCTTTAGTGTGAAAATTAAAAAACAAAACCGTTAAAAATAACTACATTAAAGGCTGGGGATGTAGCTCAGTGGCACAGGGCCTGTCTGGCAATGCAAGGCCCTGATTTCAATTCCCAATACAAAAAAAATTACATTAATATATTAAGAGAGTCAGTAATGGAAGATGTAACTTGATACATCAAAAATTCAAAATGTGGAGTGGGAATGCAATGCAATTAGTATATATTTTCTTGTTCTTCTATTTGTTTCTATTCTTATCTTCATGGCTATATTAAGTAGCTACAATTTCAAAATAGCTTATTATTAAAAATGTATTTTATAAATCTCATGATCCCCACAGCAAAAATCTTTAATATATAAATTGAAAATAATAAGCAGGAAATAAAAACACACTCTTACACTAATTCATTTAACCACAAAAGACAACTGTAAAAGAGGGACAAGAAAAGAAAAATAAAAGAACTACAACAAAACTAAATGGGGCTGAGAAAAATGGGTATCCACATGCATACTGGGCCTAAACCCCTATCTCTCTCCAGTAACAAAAAACAACTCAAAATGGATTAGTCTTAAATATAAGGCCTAAAATTATGAAACTACTGGAAGAAAGCAGTGCTTCACGACCTTGAAATTGGCAGAAGTTTTTTTTTTTTAACAAGACCTAAAAAGCACATGAAATACAAGGAAAAATAGACAAATGAAATTACATTGAACTAAATACTTTCTGCACTGCAAAGTAAACACTGAATGGAGTAAAGAGACAACCTGCAGAATGGAAAAATCATTTGCAAACTACATCTAACCAGGGCTTGGTATCCATAATACATAAGAAACTCCAAAAACTCAATAGCAAAACAAAAACAAAATAATTTTATAAAATGAGTAGCAGATCTAAACATTTCTCAAATGAAGACATATGAATGGCCAACAGGTACATGAAAATGCTCCACATCACTACTCATCACAGAAAAGCAAAACCACAATGAGGTATCACCTCATCCCAGAAAGAATGGGTATTATGAAAATAACTAAAGATAGCAAGTGCTGGTGAGAATGTGGGGAAAAGGGAACCCTTGCACACTATTGTTGAGGATGTAAATTATTAGTACAGCCACTATGCTTTACAATATGGAGGTTCCTCAAAATTAGAAATAGAACTACCCTATAAGCCAACAATTCTGCTTGTGTATGCATCAAAAAGAAATGAAGTCAGCAAGTTAAAGAGACATCTGCACTCCCTTGTTCACTGTAGCAGTATTCACAATAGCCAAGGAATGGATACAATCTAAGTATCCATCAACCAAAGAACAGATAAAGAAAATGTGTTACATGTATACCATGGAATACTACTTGGCTATAAAAAGTACAAAATCCTGCCATTTGCAGCAACAAGGATAAAAACTGGAGATCATTATGGTAAATGAAATACGGCACAGAAAGACAAGTACCACATAATCTTACTCCCATGAGAAATCTAAAAAAAAGTACATTTCATGGAAATTGAGAGTCAAATAGCAGTTACCAAAGACTGGGTAGAGTAGGGTGGCGGAAGGACAGGAAAATGTTGATCAATACATACTGAGTTACAGCTGGATAGGAGGAAGAAGTTTTGGTGTGCTTTTGAACAACAGGGTAACTGTAGGTAACGATAATGTACTATACATTGCAAAAAACTAGAAGGGCTTTGAAAGTTTTCACTATAAAGAAGTAAATAATTGAGGAGATAAATATACTTAATAAAATCACATGCATTGATAAATATATACATTGACATATACATCTGCAAACCATAGATCAAATATATACACTGATTAATAATATGGTAGTCCTTTAAGACATATGATTTTATGTTTTATTAGTTAAAAATAAATTTTTAAAAGGGATGAATCATTAATAACTCCAACAACTTAGATGAATCACAAGGGAGTTAAGTAAGTGGTAAAAATCAACCTCAAAATACTATGTCCTAGCCAGGCATGGTGGTGCATGCCTATAATTTCATTACTCAGGTGGCTGAGACAGGAGGATTGACACAAGTTTGAGGTCAGCCTGAGCTACATAGTAAATTCAAGGCCAGCCTGCACTACAAACTGATAACCCATCTCAAAAAAAAAAAAAAAAAGAATATTCTTTGTGTGATTCAATTTACAACATTGGTAAAGTGATAAAAGTATAGAAATGGAGGACATATTAGTTGTCAAGGACAGAAAGGTAAAGGGAATGAGTGTTGTGCCTATAAATATGTAGTATTCAGGTATTCCTGTGGTGTTGGAACAGTTCTGCATCTCAACTGTGGTAGTGATTACAAAGGTTACACATGTAATAAAATAGACTAAAATATGTATTAGTATATATTAGCATTGCTTATGCAACTTCATAAAATACGTATGCTTTGGCCACATCCCCACAATCCTAATTAAATCTGGGATGGGACTTCGGCATCTATGATTTTGAGGTACACTTCTAGTGAATAAACATTACCTAAAAATGGGGGGATGATATAATGCAGATATTAATAGTGCTTGAAGATGTAGGATCACAGGTAATTAGAATTTCTTATTTTGCTATAATAAATATACTTTTGAGCAATATAAAAATAATAAAAGTATTTTTAAAAATCCAAACAAATTCTAATGGCAGTCAACTAGAAATTTCTCAGTAATGATAAGCAAATATACCCCGTGAACCCCGTACAGTACTAGGGACTGTGAAGACTGCAAGGTCTTCACACTGAGGTACAGCCCCAGCCCTTCTTTGAGACAGTATTTCATTATGTGATTAAGTTAGCCAGCATGAGCTCAAACTCGTGATCCTCCTGCTTCAGCCTCCTGGGTGAGATTATAGTTGTGCCCCACCACACACAACTACGATTAGAAATTTTGGGGTTCTACTTCACTTATTTAATATTTGCCCAGTTTTTATTCTTAACTAATTTCTATTCTCTATAATTTTTATAAGATGAGAGACATGTTCATACTTTACTGATGTCCAACTATACTGTGTCTACCTTGTCTGTCACCCCAAAGTGAGCCCAAATCATTCCTCTCGTGCCTAACAAAGCATATAAAACTATACTAATAATACCTTTTCTTCTCAATTATGCAGTAAGACTTACTGGCATATGCTGCCTATGCTTTCTGTTTCTTTGCAAATTGCATAGCAATTCACTTAATTCCCGTTCAGCAAGGATTTACTGATTCCCTACTATGTGCCAGGTACTATTCTGGGCTCTCTTTCCCTAGTATAAAAGACTAATTATTCATAGCAGTATTTCCTGGACAAACAGTTGCCTGTCACGTCTGCTGCACTGCCGTTCTGATGACCTATTCCACCCAACCTTGAAAGACCTTGTCATTGACCCCATTCCAAATCTTTAGATTGGACTAGTGATTTACAAGACTTTGAAAATAGAACTACCAGACTATCACTGCCTTTTTTTGGAAAAGGTCTCTCCTTTAACTGGGTTCTCACAGTATTTTATTTTTAACACTCTTAGAATACTTAGTGTATTCTACTGTGTGTTATACTTACTTTTCTATATGTCTTGGTTTGCCCTGTAAATTATAAGCTCCTTGAGAGAAGGAACTATGGTTTCTTCAGCTCTGTAGATCCAGTAAATTCTTTCCATGCTTTTGCTGTTGGTTCTGAATAACTAACCTAGAGAATAGTAGCTCCTTAAGGCAACAGTTAGCAGTCTTACCTGTACTTCCACCAACCAGTCCACAAGAATGGCCCTCATGTCACTGGTGATCTCAGTCTGCTTTGTCATGTATTTTTTAAGTATGAACTTTTCCTGGCATCAGTGAGAAATAAAGGTTAATAAACTCTTTGTGTAGTTCAAAATTGTAACTTAACAATTAACTTCTCCCCCACAGTTCTAATTCATTATTTTCAACTGGCATAAGATAGGGACAGATAAAAGTATCATTTTCCAGACAAGTTCAAGTTATCTTTGGGAAGTTCAAGTTATTGTGCAATTATAAACAATATTCAAGTGCCAGAATTAATGCTAAGGAATCCAGGGGACTAAGGGTAGGAGTACACCTGTGGCTAGAGATGAATGCTTCCACCTCTTCTTTGCACTTCAGCCTAAAAAGTAATACCCTGCTACAAAAAGCAGTTCTTTCTAGGCTTTAATGTACATAGCACCCTTGGGGGAGCTTAAAAATATCAGATTGTGATTCAGAAGATCTAGCATGGGGTTATGTTTCTGTGTTTCTTACAAGATCCCAAGTGAAACCAATACTGCTAAGCCAAGACTTACATCTTTAGAAAAAAAAGTTGTCTCATTTTCTCGAAGTGTACAGATGGTCCCCAACTTACAATGGTTGACTTAGCAGTTTTTCAACTTTATGAAGTTACGAAAGCAATATGCACTCAATAGAAACTGTACCAAAGCCTGATAAAAATTCTACTTCGTAGATAATCTTGGTATTGTCCATTCCATTGAAAGAGACAGAAGAAAATTTGGAATGATGAATATTGGTGGTAAAGGAGATAGGAAGATTTCAAAGGAAAGAGGAAACAGCACCAGATTAGAGAGCTGAAATGAAGGACGTGATTTTACATAGTGCAAGAAACATTCATAAAAAAAGGAAATCTCTAAGAGCAGCCCCTCAGAAACAAACTACTTGACCACCTCTATATCTGAGATTGTCTCCTCAGTACCTAGAGGTGCAGGAATATGATAATGCCTACCATCATGAAATTACTGGCAGAATTAAACAAGATAATGTCTATAAATCCCTTAATACAATGTTCAACAGATAGCAAGGTACCAATAGATATTGTTGCTATTATTGTTTCTTTCACCATCATTATCTTCCCTTCCAACTTGCATGCTAAAAAATGGAATGATGAGGAAATGAGACTTGTATGAATCATTGCCCATCCCCAGCTACCTACACACCTCTCTGTCTTTTAGGTAACAGAAGACGTCCTTGGCATATACTGAGCTGAAAGATGGATCACGGTACTTCTTGTCAGTATCCTCCTGTTTGGTCATCTGCTTGGAAACCACCAAAAAGACATATTAGAAGAGAGTCCAAGGAAAGCTCATATACATTAAAAACTATGTTTTTCTCCCCACTGTTTCCTTATTCTAGAGTTCTTCAAAACTCATGTATCCTAAACTATCCAGAGTACCTCTTGGCCCTGGAATTCCTCATACTATACAATGATCCAGAAATGCATAGTGTATGCCTGCTCTATACTAGGAACAAGGCTCCCTTTTAGGGATAAGGTCAACTCTCTAAGAAAAACACTCTTGTTTTATTATTTCAGTTAGGTCACCTGCCTTCTTAGGTTCTCTATTATGTCTCAATGCTTTGATTTGACCCAATTCATCTTGGTAGCCTTTTCCTCTCTTCTACACATTTACTCTGGTTGTCTTGCCTATAAGAGGGATACCTGTCTACCTGCTTGCTAAATTTCATTCCTTTATTCTTCTAATTTACAACTTAAGACCATCTCCCTTGGGGAATGCCCATGGGAACTCTTCCCATCTCTGACTGAAATTCATGTGATGCTGAGTGAAATTACTAAGATAACTGCCTCAGTGAAATTTTCTAACCACTCTTGCAAAGCCCAAGTATACAGCATAATATTCCAGACCCTTGTGGATATAAATACTTTCTGATTGGGTAGGTATACCACTACGTCAATCTGGAAGTCAAGATATTCTATTAGGCCAGCTTGATATAAGAGAAAAATGCCAAAGAGCCTGCTAAATTTATCCCATACTGCAAATAACCTCAGCCTATAAAAATCAGAAGAGATTATTCTGCATTATCTATCATTAAATAAAACCAGAGGTAAACCCAAGCACTATCCCCTTCGCATTAAGTAGAGAGACCTTCACAACTTACTATATACAGCTCAACTGCTTAGGAAGGCAAACAAAAAAAATCTCTTTGGGGCTAGGGATATAGCTCAATGGTAGATTGCTTTGCATATGTAAGCCCTGGGGTTCAATCTGAGGCACCAAAAAACCTCTTTGCTAGCAGCTACCTCTAGGACAACAAAAAGTCTTCATCTAATTTAAGAAAAAAAAAAAGAGATGAATACCTCCATCTGTGTTCTGCTTTGAGATGAGAAAGGTATTTTGGAAGCAGGTTCACTTGCATGGGACTCTCCCACACTGGACATATTGGCAGCACTGAACTTCCCTGTTCTGGACTCAACAGCATTGCTAGACACATGCAGGATGTTCTCAAGGATCAAGGACGTTTTTGGGAAAGTATCTTCCTTGTTGGTAGGATTCTCTTTTAAAATTAATGGCTCTTGAAATGACAATTCATTCCCAGTGGTGGATTTCTCATTCAAGGCTAACACCTCCTTGCAAAGGAATGCTGTATTTATGGTAGATTTTTCCTGCAAGGCTAATGGCTTCTTGGAGAGGACTTCATCCTCAGTGCTAGACTTCTTCCGAAAGACTAATGGCTCTTTGAGGACAGCCTCCTTCTCAGTGTTGGGATTCTCCTTCAAGTCCAAAAGCTCCATTAGAATAGCCTCTAGCGCAGGGCTGGGCTTCTTCTGCATGCTCAAGGCTTGCTTGAAGAGGAATTTCTTATTAGCCACATTCTCCTGCAAAGCCAATGGCTCTTTAATAAGGAACCCTTCATTGTTGGTGATGTTCTCCTGGAAGACTAACGGCTCTTTGAGGACAGCCTCCTTCTCAGGGTTGGGCTTCTCCTGCAAGGGCAAAAGCTCATTTACAATAGCCTCGGTCTCAAGGCTGGGCTGCTCCTGCAAGGCCAATGGCTCTTTCAGCATAGCCTCTGACTCAAGGCCAGCTTTCTCCTGTAAGGCCAAAGGCTCTGTGAAGATGGCTCCCCCTTCAACTGTAGGCTGCTCCTGCAAGTTCAAGGGTTCCTGGAAGACAGGCTCTTTCTCAATGTTGGGCTTTTCTCTCATGGCCAAAAGTTCCTGGAAGTGAGCCTCTGTGTCAGTGGTATGCTCCTTAAGAACAGCCGCCTTCTGAGTGCTGGGCTTCTCCTGCATGGTCAAGGCTGGCTTGAAGAGGGGCTTCTTATTAGCCACATGCTCCTGCAAAGCCAATGGCTCTTTAATAAGGAACCCTTCATTGTTGGTGATGTTCTCCTGGAAGACTAATGGCTCTTTGAGGACAGCCTCCTTTTCAGGGTTGGGCCTCTTCCGCAAGGCCAAAAGCGCCTTTATAACAGCCTCTATCTCAGGGCTGGGCTCCTCCTGCAAGATGAATTGCTCCTTTGAGAGAAATGCCTGCTCCTGAGCAGTGGGCTTGTTCTTTATAGGTAATTGCTTTTCTGTGATCGTTGCTTCCTTAGCAGAGGGCTCTTTCTTCAAAACTGAGAGTTTATTGAAATGGGACTCTTCTGCCATGGTGCTATTCTCATGCAAATCCAATGGCTTCTCTAAAGAATCCTTTTCTTCGGTATCAGTCTCCTCTTCATTAGTAGGCTTAAAAGGCGAAAACAGCTCCGGAGAGAAGAACTCCTCCTCAGTGATAGGCTTCTTCAAAGTCACTGGTTCCTCACTACAAGATTCTTCTGCCATGGTGCTCTTCTCATGCAAATCCAATGGCTTCTCTAAAGAATCCTTTACCACATCAGTCTCCTCTTCATTAGTAGACTTAAAAGGAGAAGAAAATAGCTCCTGAGAGAACTCCTCCTCAGCGATAGGCTTCTTCAAAGTCACTGGTTCCTCGCTACAAGATTTTTCTGCCACGGTGCTCTTCTCATGTAAATCCAATGGCTTCTCTAAAGAATCCTTTGCTTTGGTATCAGTCTCCTCTACATAAGTAGGCTTAAAAGGTGAAGAAAACAGCTCCTGAGAGAAGAACTCCTCCTCGGTGATAGGCTTCTTCAAAGTCACTGGTTCCTTGCTGCAAGATTCTTCTGCCATGGTGCTCTTCTCACGCAAATCCAATGGCTTCTCTAAAGAATCCTTTTCCATATCAGTCTCCTCTTTGTTAGTAGGCTTAACAGGTGAAGAAAACAGCTCCTGAAAGAGGAACTCCTCCTCAGTGATAGGCTTCTCCTTCAAAGTCACTGGTTCCTCACTACAAGATTCTTCTTTAGTGGTGCTCTTCTCATGCAAGGCTATTGGCTTTCTTGAAAGTGACACCTCCTGAAAAGCAGTGTGCTTCTCTTTCAGTGCAGATGGCTCCTCTTTAGTTGTAGGCTTCTTTTCTGAAGGCAGTACCTTCTTACAGAGTGACTCCTCTGCAAAAGTAGTCTTCCCCTGTGTTGTTTGCTTCTTCTTCAAAGATGGTGGCATCTTGGTGGGGACTGCCTTCTTAGTTGTATACTTTTTTGTCGATGATACTGGCTTCACAGAGATGGAATTCTTATCTCTAGCAATTATATCCTCCCAGTCTGAAAGATCTATCCAGAGGAGCTGTTTCTCCTTTAAAGTTGTATTTTCCTCTTTAAAGGACGGTGGCTCCTTAACAGGTGACTTCTCTTCAGAGGTGACTGTCTGCAATACTACTGGCTTTTTCAAGCGAGATAATCTCTCTGGAGTAGTGTGCTGTTTCTTCTTTAAAGGTAAATGTTTCTTGCTGGGGGTTACCTTCTCAACGTTATACTGCTTTTGAAAAGCCAAAGACTCCTGAAAACAAAACTCCTTCTCAGTGGGAGATTTTTGCAGGGCTACAGGCTTCTTCAAAGTGGACACTTCCTCAGGTGTACTATCATCCACTTGCAATAAATATGTCTCCGGGGAAAGGGAATCCTCAATAGTATATGTCTCAAAGGACAATGGTTCCTGAGTGAGTGAATCCTCTCCATAGGTGACTCTTTCAAGTAATAGTGGCTTGTAGCGGGACAGCTTCTTCTGAACTTTCTGCTTCTTTTTTAAAGGTAATGACTTCCTCCTGTAGCTTGCCTTCGTGGTCATATGACATTTCTCACGGTTGATATTCTTCTGCAATGTCCAAGGTTTCTGCAAGAGGTCTACCTCTGCTTGAGTAGCATGTTTCTCTTGTAATGTAGATGGCTCTTGGCAGAATTCAGTGATTGGATTTCTTTTAAAGGACAATGGCTTTGCACTGAGTGACTTCTCCCCAGAGATAACCTCCTGCACTTCTAAAGACGTTTTGAAGTGGGATGGCATACCATAAGTAATGCTCTTCTTCCCCTGAATAGTGTGTATCTTCCGTTGAATTGTGCTTTCCTCCTTTCCAAAAACTGGGCTTTTGGGGCGGGTTGCCTCCTTAGTGATAAGCTTCTGCTTAAAAGTCCGTATGTCCTTAGAAAGGGAATTTTCTTTAAAGTCAGTCTTCTCCTGCAAGGTCAATGATTTCTTCAAGATGTGGTTCTCTTGCTCAGTAGTGTGTTTCTCTCTCAATGCAGATGGCTTCCAGGAAAGGGACTCCTTGCTAGCAGTAGACTCTCTCAGTAAGGCTGATGGCTCCTTAGTGATTAACTCCTCTTCAGAGGTGATCTTCCGCAATAGTACTGGCTTTATCATGTTAGAGGTCTTCTCTATAGTGGTATGCTTATTACTTAAGGGTAATGGCTTCTTAGTGGAGGATGACTCCTCAGTTTTAGGCTTCTTCGTTAAATTCATCAGCTCCATAGACAAGGAATCCTCTTCAACATCACTTTCCTCCACTATCGTCAATTCTTCCAAGCAAGACTGCTTCCCCTGATATGTACCCATCTTCTTAAAGGATGGTGTCTTCTTGGGGATGACTGCCTCCTTGGGTTTATGCTTCTTCCCAAAAGTAACTGGCTCTATAACAAAGTCCTCATCATCACTCTCCTCCTGTAAGGATAGTGACTTTTCCAATAGGGATGATTCCCGAGGATTTCTGCACTTCTTTAATGACTTCTTTATGAAGGTTGTCTCTTCCGTACTAGATTCCTCTTTTAAAAGTAATGGCCTTTTGACAAAAAGTAACTCGTCATCAGTGGATGTTTCAGAGTTGGTGGATATATCCAGAAGGTATGTTTTCTCCAAAACGTTTGGTGCTGAGGGAGTAGAGCTTACTACTGGTAAGAGTTCCACCTTATATCTGTAAAGGAAAAAAGATTTGGGTAAGAAAAATGTATTTCACCTACCATCTAATTTTGTGACAATATTTACTAAAGGTATGAAAGGGAAAAAGAGTTTCAACCCAAGAGACAGGGTATACAGTACAAAAACAGTAAGATCTATGGCAAATTAAGTAAGTAGCACACTGTACAGTTTCTGTGCCTAGGTCTCCATACTTTTCTATAATTTTCTCCTAAAATCTATGTTCTACTGTCTACATATGATTAATTACCTTTATTTATATATGAAGGCTTTTATTATAGTACTTATCACACTGTATATGTTATCAATTTATCTATTACTTTCTCTCACAACCTACATTTATTTGTCTTTCTCAGCACTAGGCATCTGGTAAAATGGTTTCAATTAGGCATCTGGTAAAATAGGTTAAATTAATATTGTTTGAAGGCTAATGAGAGAGGTTGGCCGGTAATTATTACCAGTATTATCTAACCATATTTCCTTCCCTTTGGGCTACATAGGAGACACTTTCACAATGAAAGTAATAAAAAGACCAAAATAGAAATGTGTCACTTATCAGATACAAAGCTTTGTCTTAAGTAGAATTTTATGACCAGTGACTAACCTAGTGTGACCAAATCACTGGAAGACTAGCAATCAGAATAAAAGAAAATAAAAGGCAAATAAAAACACCAATCTGAGCAAAAAGAGTAAGTACCCCCAAAAACTTGATATCTATTATTCAATTTACATAAAGCGTCCAGAATAGACATTATTTCTAGAGATACATCAATAATAAAAGTAGATTTGTGGTTGCCTGAGACTACAATAGGGGAGGGGAAAAAAGGGCAACTGGGGAAGGATAAGGATTCCTAAACTGCAGATAGGGGTTTCTTTTGAGGGTGTTGAAAATTCCTATAATTAGATAGTGGTGATACCTGTACAACTCTAGGAATATAAGCAGAAACACTGAATTGTAAAAATTAATTAAAATAAAAAGTGTTTCAAAAGTTCCACCTGGGCTGGGGATTTAGCTCAGCGGCAAAAGCGCCTGCCTGGCAAGCGCAAGGTCGTGAGTTTGGTTCCCGGTACCGGAGAAAAACCAAAAAAAAAAAAAAAAAAAAGTTCCACCTGACGACACAGGTTCCAAGTCCTTTCTGATAGGTGGTCTTCAGATAGTATAGTCATCATGATAAGAACATGCTACTACCGGTGAGAGTTCTGTCTGGCATTAGACTGCCTGGATTCAAATCCTGGTTACCACTTGGTGACCTCTGGCAAGTTAACTCTCTGTGTTTCTGTTCTTCTAGCTATAAAATGGGGAGCATAATAACATCTCCTTCATAGGCTTGTTGTAAAGATCTGACAAATTCTTATGCTTAAAATAAAGGAGAATTGTTAATTATGTGCCAATAAATTAGATAATTTTGATGAAATGGACAAATTCCTAGGAAGAAACAGACTACCAAAACTCATTTAAGGAGAAAATTTAAAATCTGAATACTTATAACTAAGATATTGAAGTAATAATCAAAAAACTAACAACATCAAAAATCCAGGTTCAAATGGCTTTACTGGTGAATTTTACCAAATATTTCCTTAATACCATTTCTTCATGAACTCTTCCAGGAAACAGAAAAGAGGAAGACAGTTTCCAACTCACTCTTTAAGGTCAGTATTATTCTGATATGAAAAACAACAAAGAAATTATAAAAAAACTACAGACCAATACTTCTTATGAATATTCATGCAAAATCTCAATGAAATACTACCAAATCAAATCGAGGAACATAGAAAAGAAGTACACAGCATAACCAAGGGGATTTATTCCAATTATGTAAGGTTAATTTAACATGCTAAATTCAATTCATGTGCTATACTTATACTGATGGAATACACAACAAAATCCACATAATCATTATCAATAGATCCAGAAAAATGATTTGACAAAATCCAACATTTTTTCATGATATAAAGCACTTAGCAAACTAGGAATAGAAAGCAGATTCCTCAACCTGATGAGAGACATCTATGAATAACCCAAGGTAACATCATAATAGTGACAGGATTATGCCTTCCCTCTAAAATTGAGGAAAGACAAGTTGCTAAACTCCTGATTCTTCTGCTCAACATTGTACTGAAAATTATAGCTAGGGCAATGAGGCAAGGATATTAAGTAAAATGCATCCCTATTGGAAATAAATAAGTTAAAAGTATCTGCATTCACAGATGATATGCCCGTAGAGAAAATCCTAGAGAATTCACACAAAACTACTAGAACTAATAAATTCGCAAGACCCAAGGATACAAGATCAATATATGATAATCAAATGTGTTTCTATCTCTTGTAATTAAGAGTTTAAGAAAGAAATTAAGAAAACAATTTCAGAGACTGGGGATTTAGCTCAGTGGCACAAGTGCCTGCCTGGCAAGCCTAAGGTCTTGAGTTTGATGCCCAGAACCAAAAAAAAAAAACAAAAAAGAGAAGAAAAAGAAAAAGAAAACAATTTCATTTATAATAGTGTCAAGAATAAAATGCTTAGATACAAATTTAACAAGAAGTATAAAAATTATACCCTGAAAAGTTTGTAAAATATTGAAATAAATTAAAGATCTAAATAAATACAAAGATACTACATGTTCATGAATTGGAAGACTTGGTATTTGTTAAGGTGGCAATATTTTCCAAGTTGATTTATAGATTCAAAGCAATTTCCTCAAGAATCCCCGCTGGCTTATTTATAGAACTTGACAAGCTGATTCTGCAATTTGCATGTAATTGCAAGGAACCCAGAAGAGCAAAATAATCTTTAAAAAAGAAAACAAGCTGGGTATGGTGGTGCATGCCTGTAACCCCAGCATTTGGGAGGGTAACGCAGAAGGATCACCAGGAATTCCAGTCCAGCCTGGGCTACATAGTGAGTTCAAGGCCAGCATGAACTACAAAGTGAGACCCTGTCTCAAAAAAAAAAAAAAAAAAAAAAAAAAAAAACAGAAAAAGAAAAAAAAAAAGAAAACAAGATTTGGAGGGCCGTGTTCTCTAATTTCAAAACACACTAAAAAGCTACCACAATCATGACAGTGTGGTACTGGCATAAGATAGGCAATGGTAAACCTATAGACAAAATAAAATTCTATCTATGGAATAAAGTTGAGAGTCCAGATATAAATCCTTACATGTACAGTGAATTAATTTTTGATAAGGATGCCAAGACAAAGGGAGGAAGATTAGGATTCTCAACAAAAGTGCTGGGGAAACTAGATAACCACATGCAAAAAAGTGAAATCAGACCCCCCTAACCAACAGCAAGCAAGAAAAATTAACTCAAAATAGATCAAAAACCTACGTTAAGAGCTGATACTTTAAAATTCTTACAAGAAAACAGGTGTAAATTCTTTATGACCTAGGACTTGGCAATGGTTTCTTAAATATGACAACACAAAAGTAAAAGCAACAAAAAATTAGGCTTCATCAAAGTTAAAAACCTTGTGGTTCAAAGTACATTATGAACAAAGTAAAAATACAGCACACAAAATGGAAGAAAATATTTGCAACTCATATCTAATAAGCAACTTGTATCTAGAATATATAAAGAATACTTAGAACCTAATAATACAAACACTAACAACTATTTTTTTAATTGCAAAGGATCTGAATAGATATGTATTCCTCCAAAGAAGATACAGTGCAGTCACTGTGGAATATAGCATGGCAGTTCCTTAATATGTTCAGCATAGAATTACCATATGACCCAGTAACCACACTCCTTGGTATAACTGGAAAAAAACTAAAACTAGATTTTCAAAAAAAACTCATACACAAATATTCATAGCAGCACTACTGACAATAACCAAAAGGTAGAAGAAACTCAAATCTCTATCAACTGATGGATAGATAAATATATCATATATCCATACAATGGAATATTATTTGACAATCTTAAGAAATGAATACTGATATCTGCTATAATATGCAAGAAACCCAAAAACATTATAAGTGAAAGATAACACAAAAACCCATACATTGTATACTTTCATGTATATGAAACACCTAAAATAAGAAAATCTATACAGAGACATAAAGTAGATTAGCAGTTACCTAGAGCTGGGAAGGATGGGAAGACTGAGAGGTGATACACAAAGGGTTTGTTTGGGGTTGGTGAAAATGTTATAAAATAGTGTTGGTTGCATAACAGTGAATATACTAAAAGTGACTGAATTATATACTTAACATGAGTTGTATGGTCTGTGCATTATATCTCAATAAAGCTATTAATAAAAAACTTACAAGATGTATGATTATAATAAATAATAAATGAAAGGTATTAGTAGTTCTAGTGCTATTTTTAAGGTTCATTCCATTGAACCTTAAACAAGGGAAGAATGTTTACATCATTAGTGAGGGCAGCCTTGATAAAGTCAGATCAATGGAAGAAATTCAAAAGAAAATAATGCAAGGAGCTAAGATCAAATATGTATGGAAACCCCAGGAATCCCATTTCAACAAGAGACCAAGTAGGGATAAATGCTGATCTTCTGGTTTGATTATTTTCTACTAGGTAATTAGCAAAGTATCCAGTCAATCTTACAAGTTAGTTTCCCAAACTTCCCAAACTTCTTACTTTATTTACTGGAACCCAAGTTTGGCCCTGGTATAGCCATCTATTTAATCTATTCAGTCAGTCCCTGAAGAAATACTTCCCACAAGAATAGGAGAGAATATAGGAAGGACATAATCTAATTTTTAAGATTATGAAACATCCAAAATAAGAAAATAATAAGTCCTCATAATCTAACCTCATAAGAAAGTCCTCATAATCTAATCTTCTTCTACCAAAAGTTTTCTAGGGGTAAATTATTTTTCCATTTCTAAATGGGAACGCTCATCTCCTGAAGTTTCTAAAGGGATTAGCAAACTGGTAAACAATCAGCTAGCTGACGAGAGTCCCTGAAGGGTTAAATTGCCTCCACACTCCCCCATACAGACTAGTTCAGAGATTAAATTGCTAAAGCAGAGAAAAGATGAACATATGGTCTTTGGGAAAATTCTTCAATTGCATGTATTCATGTGCATGCACATATGCATGCGTGCACACACACATACACGGCCATGGAAGGAGAGAAGAGACCTAAAGCTCTTTAGCATCCACAGTAGGCTCAACTCTGCGCATAAAGTTAATGTGACAGTCACCACTGTGGCTCACTAACCATGCTCTCCACAGGGACAAAAAGGATGTCACACACTCCCTGTTCCCACCTAATACAATACAATCCAAGTCCCCTCTTACTTTTTTATTCTTCTTTCAGCATATTTAGCCAACTCAAGGCCACGTTTCCTTCTTTTAATCGTCTTGGGAACATCTTTTACAATCTCTTTATTGGCTTCCTTCTTAGACTGGACAGGTTCACTTTGAAAAGCCTACCAAAAAAAAAGAGAGAAGGAGGCAGGAAAGTGAAGAACACCACAAATATCCAATAAGTTGTTCTCATGAGAAAGTCCCGAGCACCAGTTCCACTGCCTTACTCTGAGCACATCAAAGTCTCCACCTTGCGTTTTGCTAGAGTCCTGGGCACAGTCCCTCCACGGTACAGCAGGCTAATCTTCTGCCTGGTTAGCAGCAAGGGTTAAGTTTTTGTCTGTTTTGCCTGGTGCTCTGGACACCCATGAGAGACCACTCAACCCCCTATACCCTTACTGGGCCTGCCAGAATCTCCTCACGTCAGTCCCAGGAGCACCTGGGTCTCCACTGGGTGTCCCAAGGCAACACAATCCTCCACCTGGTGTCTAGGGCTGGTCCCACGGACACCAGAATATACATCAGGTACCCATTGTTGGCCCCCACCAGCAGGAACCCACACCACATACCTCAGAACTCAATGCTCCAAACCTTTCCTGAGCTGATGCTCCAGCTTGAACAATTGCTACAAACGGGTTGACAGACAGGGGACCCCCTGAAGCGACAAATCTCCACACAAACCCAGACTATAATGCAGGGCAAAGAGGACTGTGACTTGTAAGATTAAAAAGACTGCAGGCTCTGGAAGAAAACACTCTTCTGGAATTTTTTTCTGTCTTTTTTTTCTTTTACTCTTCTTGCATTAAGCCCAATTTTCTTTTTTCTCTTCTACAGGCATTTTTGGGGGGTTATTATTATTGTTATTATTACTATTTTACTACTGGTGGAGTTTGGAGTTGTATCATAAATTTCTTTCTTTCTTTTTCTTTTTTTTGGCTTTTTGACACAAGATTTCACTGTGTAGTTCAGGTTGACCTTGAACTCAAGTTTGTAGCCCAGGCTGGACTTGAACTCACAACAGTCCTCCTGCCTCAGCCTCCCACATGCACCACCACACCCAGCCATCCCCCATTTTCCTGTTTCCCCTTTTTAAAATGTAACTTTGTTTGAATGTGTCCTCCCTTTTTTCCATCTCTCTTTTTTTCTTTTCCTCTAGTTTAATCTTCATTTCCTATTGTTTAATCCTAGTTGCTTTTATCGGATACTGTTATCTAACACTAATAATTTTCCTTTACTCCTTAATAGGATCTTTCACATCACTTTCACATCAATCTTACCACCTTCCTCCCATGTTCCTTATTTAATTTTTCATAACCTATTTCTTTTTTTCTTCTCTTCATGCTTCAATACCCACACCATTTATTTTTACAAATCTGTAGGTAGTTAATTATATCTTACTAAGACTGACTACTATTCTATTTTAAAGGAGGTAATATTGCTCTATTGAGTAGATATTTACTATATATAAATACCTAGGTTGGCTTAGTTTGTTCTACAACAATAGATCATATTTTTATGGTTAAAGGCGGTACAGTGTAAGTTATTAGAGTTTGTCATTATCCAATTTGTGCTTGATACTCATTATTATTGATTGCAACACTTTAGCCAAGGGAGACATAATTATGACAATCAATTGGTGTTCCACATATGCCAAAAACCACATGGTCTGGAGGTCATGAACAATACTATGCTCCACTACAAAAGACCTGGGTACTAGATCAAACAGGCCGCAACCTATCCTCCCTAGCAAACAAAGGTGACAGGATCCTGGGAAAGACCCAAAGGCCAATAGCTAGCTAAGCCTAGAGAACATCTCTGAAAAACTGCTGCTGTTATAACTAGAAGTAATTCTCTCTGCAAAACATAGAGACAGAGACCAAATCACTTAAGGTAAATAGAAGGGATAAATAGCATCACTGGACATACAAAACTGAAAAGACTTCTTGAGGAGGCAACATATTACTAAAAATCTTCATAAAAACCACACACTCTCCTCACTCTATTAGACCTCAACTTGCAGTACCCTCAAAAAGACAGAAAAAGATATATATCATAACATAAGTACACATACACACAAGGACACAAGAAGCAAGGCAACAGAAGATCCCTGAGGTCTCCCAACTCTCCTAAAGCAGAGCAAAGAGAGAGGAAAGTAAAAAACAGGTATTGGAACTCTACGAAAAGTTTATAGAAGGGATGAAGAAATTAGACAACTTCAAAGAGGAAATGAACCAAAAGTTCACAGCAGTATCACTCAGTATGTCCATGGTGAATTCAGGGGAAGTAAGTGAAAAACTGGATGAGACAACCAAAACAGTTCAAATTTTGAATGATAGATTCAACAAGAGTATAGAAACCTCAAATTGATGTCACACACAAATAGCTGAAATTTTAAAAAACTTACAGAATTCATAAATTGCAGAAATCACCTATGTGCAGACAGAACATTATCCAATTTGTGCTTGATACTCTTATTATTATTGATTGCAACACTTTAGCCAAGTGTCCTTGAAACTAAGGACAGAAGAGTGAATTATACTGACTTACTTAAAGAAGCCACAAGAGAATAAGAAAACAGGAGAAGATAATCTAGCAGCTACTAGATGACAATCAGAAGATCAATCTAAGGCTAAGTGGAGTTAGGGAAAAACCAGATGATAATACAAGTGGATTTGCTAACATATTTACAAAAATCATAGAAGAAAATTTTCCAAATATGAGAAAAGGATTTAAAATGCAAGTAACACAACACCAAACAAATATGACAAGAAAAGAAGGTCACCAAGGCATATCCTCATTGAAATACCAGGTATTCAGCAAAGAAAAAGCACAGAATTTTTAAAACAGAAAAAAAAACATAAAAATCACATATAAAGGTAAATCAACTAGAATCACATGAGACTTCTCAATACAAACCTTAAAGGACAGAACAGCTTGAAGTAAAGTATTTTAGGACCTAAGAGCAAATAATTTCCAACCGAGATTAACTTATCCAGCAAAGCTACGCTTCAAAATGGATACAGAAATAAGGTATTTCCATGAAAAAGACCAATTCAAAAGGTATACAAGTGCTATATCATCACTGCAAAAAATACTTAAGGATATTCTTGACAGAAACAACAAAACCAACAGCTAAAATCTGAGAAGAAACAAAAACTTCAAGTAAGTTCAATGGATAAACAACCAACAAAAAAAGTCAGAAAAAGAAAAATAAAAGAGTCATCATAGAAAAAGAAGACAATAATAGTAAATAATCAACGTATTTCAGTAATATCTCTCAAAGTTAACAGCCTCAACTGTACAATTGAAAGACACAGATTGGTAGACCAGATTAAAAAGCAGAATCCAGCAATCTGTTGCATTCAAGAAACTCATCTAATCCAAAAAGATATTCATATACTAAAAATTAAGGGGATGAAAATAATATTTCATGCTCCAAGACCCTGAAAAAAGCAGGGATAACAATGTAGAACCCAGACATGGTAAACTTCAAGCTAAAACTAGAAGAGACAAAGAAGGCCACTAGATATAACAATCCAACAAGAAGAGATAACATTGAATATTTATGCACCAAATACTGCACCTATCTTCATAAAGCAAAAACTTCTGAATATAAAAGGTCAAATAAACACTAATACAATCAATGTGGATGATCTTTAACACCCAACTTTCACAAAGATATAAATGAACTAAAGATCAATAAATTTCAGAGCTAAACCACACCCTTGAACATAAGGGTATGATAGATATCTACAGAGTATTCCAACCCTCTACAATGAGAGTATACATTCCTTTCTGCAGCACATGATACTTTTTCCAAAATAGATCACATACTAGTCCACAAAGCCTGCTTAAATAAATATAAAAGAAACGCAATGACCTGATGTATACTATTAGACCACCGTAAAATGAAAATAGAAATCAACAACAGAAAAAAAAATCACGAAAAAGGAAGGAGCTCCTGGAAAATTAACAATATACTCCAGAACAAGCAATGGGTCACAGAACAAGTCAAAGGAGAAACTAAAACCTTAATGGAAGTTAATGACAACAACTGTAAAACTCACCAAAAACTCTGAGACACTATGAAAGTAGTTCTAGGGCAGTCAGTGCTCACATTAGGAAAATGCAGCAAGCTCAAATAAATAACCTTATGAGAAATCTTAAGATACCTGAGAAACAACAATAATCCAGGCCCAAATCAAAATTAAAGAGGGAAATTATAAAGATGAGATGAGAGTGGAAATCAGTGAAATTGAGAATAAAAAAACAGTACAAAAATATCAACAGACTGAAGAGCTGGTTCTTTGAAATATCAATAAAATAGATAAGCACTTAGCCAGACTCATGAAAAGAAAGTAAGAAAAGACATCAAAGCAATTAGAAATAAAAAAGGTGAAATCGCAAGAGATATTCTTGAAATCCACAAAGTAGTAACTGCTGTGAAAGTTGTTTTCCAACAATTTAGCAAATTTTAAAGAAATGGACAGATTCTCAGACTCATACAAATTAACAAAGCCCAACTCAATTAAGACATAAATATGCTTAACAACCTAATAATGGTGAAATTTGACACAGTAACGAAGAACCTAGCAACTAAAAAAAGGCCAGGCCCTGATGAATTTATGGCTGAATTCTATAAAAACCTTAAGAATGTTATATCACCAATACCTCAAGCTCTTCAAAGAAATTGAAAGGGATAGAGTACTTCCAAATTCATTTATCGAAGCCAGTATCACCCTGATTCCAAAATCAGATAAAGACCCAACTAAAAAAAAATCTACAGGTCTATCTCCTAAACATATAAAATCCTCAATATGATATTAGCAAATAGAATGCAGCACAGTATCAAAAAGATCGTATATCATGACCAAGTAGGCTTCATACCAGAGATGCAAGGGTAGTTCAACATACATAAGTCAATAGATGTAATACATCACATAAACAGAAGCAAGATTAAAAAAAAACCCACATGATCATATAATAGATGCAGAAAAGGCTTTCAACAAAATCTAACAGCCCTTCATGATAAAAACCCTGAAGAAAGCAGGTATAAAAGAACTATATCTGAATTTGATGAAAGCTATATATGACAAACTAATAGCTGGCATCATACTAAATGGGAAAAGCTAAAAGCCTTTCACCTAAAATCAGGAACAAAACAAGGATAGCCAGTATCACCAGTTCTATTCAACATAGTACTTGAAATATTAACCAAGTAAGGTGTGGTGGCACACACCTGTAATCCCAGCACTCAGGGGCCTGAGACAGGAGGACCGCAACCACTCTGAGGCCTGCCTGGGCTACAAAGTCAGTTCAAGGTCAACCTGAACTACATAATGAGATCCTGTCAAACAAACAAACAAAAAAGAAATATTAGCCAGCACAATTAGGCAAGAAAAAGAAATAAAAGGGATGCCTATAGAAAAGGAAGAACTCAAATTATCATTCTTTGTAGATGACGTGATACTCTACATAGAAGACCCAAATAACCCCATCAGAAAACTCTTAAAATTAGTAACAAACTTCAGCAACATAGTAGGACACAAAATTAACAAACAAAAATCATTAGCATGTGTGTATACCAAAAATGAACAGGGTGAGAAGGAAGTTATGAAAATAATAACATTCACAGTAGCTTCAAACAATGACATACCTAGGAATTAACCTAACCAAGGATATGGAAGACCTCTACGAAGAAAACTACAGTACTCTGAAAAAGGAGATTGAAGAGGACATCACAAAACAGAAAGATGTTCCCTGCTCCTGGATATGCAGAACCAGTATTATCAAAATGGCTATATTCCCAAAAGTGATATACAGATTCAATGCAGTTGCAATCAAAATACCAACAGCATACTTTACAAAACTATAGAAAACAATCCTAAAATTCATATGTAAATAGAAGTGACCCACAATAGCAAAAGTAATTTTGGGCAATGAGAACAAGGCAGGAAGCCTTGCAATACCAGATTTCAAGCTGTCC
The DNA here is from genome assembly GCF_000276665.1 of Chinchilla lanigera. Taxonomy (NCBI): domain Eukaryota; kingdom Metazoa; phylum Chordata; class Mammalia; order Rodentia; family Chinchillidae; genus Chinchilla; species Chinchilla lanigera. The sequence continues at coordinate 1,393,868 of NW_004955543.1, read as the reverse complement.
TACAAAGCAATAGTGACAAAAACAGCACGGTGCTGGAACCAAAACAGATACCTGGATCAATGGAACAGAATTGACGATACAGAATCCTCCCCATATACTTGCAGCTATCTGGTCTTTGACAAAGGAGCCAAAAGCATAAGTTGGAGGAAAGATAGCCTATTCAACAAGTGGTTCTGAGAAAACTGGTTAACTGCATGCAGAAGACTGAAACTGGAACCTCCTTATCTCTGACCATATACCAAATTAAAATCAAAGTGGATGAAAGATCTAAACACTAAAACAGAAACATTAAACCTACTAGAAGATAATATAGGCAAAACACTTGAAGACATAGGTGTAGGAAAGCATTTTCCAAACAGAACTTCAATTGAACAAGAAATAACAGCAAGACTCAACAAGTGTGATTACATCAGGCTGAAAACCTTCTGTACAGCTAAAGAACCAATTAGTAGAGTGAATCTACAGAATGGAAAAAAAATTTTGCCACTTGCTCCTCAGACAATGGACTATATATAAAGAACTCAGAAAAATTAAACCACCTAAAATTAAAGACCCAGTCAACAAATGGACAAGTGAAATAAACAGACACTTCACAGAGAAAAAATTACCAATGGCCAAAAATATATGACAAAATGAACTGAGCGTGGTGGTGCACACCTGTAATCCCAGCACTCAGAACACTGAGGCAGGAGGATCACTGTGAGTCGAGGTCAGCCTGGGTTACTGTGAGTTCAAGGACACCCTCACATAGCAAGACCTTGTCTCAAAAAATAAACCTCCAGGGGCTGGGGACTTAGCTCAGCGGCAAAAGCGCCTGCCTGGCAAGTGCAAGGTCGTGAGTTCGGTTCCCGGTACCGGAGAAAAACAAAACAAAAAAAAAATAAATAAATAAACCTCAAAAAAATACGTATTAATGAAAACACGTTCAACATTTCTGGCCATTAGAAAGATATAAATTAAAACAATGCAAAGATCCCATTTTACTCCAGAAAGAATGGCAATCATCAAGAAATCAAAAAATGCTGGTATGGCTACAGAGAAAAAGGAACCCTCCTACACTGTTGATAGGACTGTAAACTAGTACAACCATTATGGAAGTCAGTGTGGAAATTTCTCAAAGAACTAAAATTACAAATTCCATATAACCCAGCTATCCCCGTTCTAGGTATCTCCCTCAAAGTGCTTAAAATATCATACTACAGTGATACATGTATACCAATGTTTATAGCAGTACAATTCATGATGGGTAAATCCTGGAAGCGGCCTGTATACCCAGCAACAGATGACTGGATAAAGAAAATGTGGTATCTATATATAATGGAATACTACTTGGCCATAAAGGATTACGCCTGTAATCCCAGTACTCAGGAGGCTGAGGCAGGATTGCCGTGAGTTTGAGGCCAGCCTGGGCTACATCAGTGAGTTCAAGGACAGCCCGCACTACATAGTGAGATCCTGTCTCAAACAAAAGGACAAATTTGAAACATTTGAAGGAAAATGGATATACTTGGAAAATATAATGTTGAGTGAAATAAATGAGACACATGAATATGAATACTGTATGGTATATCTCATCTGAATAAGTCAAAGTACAAATTTAAGAGAAAAGAAAAAGGAGGATAGAATGAGACAAGGGGATGGATTTCTTGCAGATGGGAAGGGGCCCAGGGGATGCAGGAAGAAGGAGGACGGGGAGGAAATGGGGAAATAGGAAATACTAGAGTGGAGATATGCCATGTACAAGGTCCTAATAACCTCAGTGCTACATATGGACATAGGTAGATATATCATTTATGAGGAATGGGCCTTTACCAGATACCAAATCAACTGGCATCCTGATTTTGGATTTCTCAGCCTTCAAAAGTGTAAGGAATAAATTTCTGTTGTTTTTAAGATCCTTGGTCTGAGGTATTATGTTATAGGACCCTAAATGGATAAAGACACCTTGCACAGTCCCATTCACCGCTATCAGGGACTCTGGGGCTAAGAAAAGTTACACTAAGGTGAACTGTATCTTCTCCTGATTTGTGTGGATACCTTATTTCAGCCAACTTTCTAGATCCATGATTAACTAACTCAAGCAATGAACCTAACCTTACATATGTATGCATGAGGGGGCTCTTTCTATAGAGTGATAGTAAATCTGAAATCATACTGAAAGCTAACATATGTGTTATAATCAGCATGGAGGACAGACTAGATTTCAGAAAAGTAGTCACATAGCATCTAAAGAGCAGGGATTCAAAGAAGCTAACTTTACCAATGCTTAGCCAATCCTGCACAATGGGGTAAAACATTATCTAGTAGGTACAAGTATTTTGGAAGACAAAATAAATACTCTATTTTAGATGTCGAGTATAGTTCATCAGGCTTCTTTGCAGCCTAGGTGAGATAAAACTTCTAAACGCACACTGGAAAAGTCCTCATCTGTAAAGTATAGATGAATAACCATTTACTATACACTCAGATGAGAATTGAGTTGATAGAGAAAAAAGTGCTTAGATTAGTGCCTGACATATAGTAAGCACTTAGTAGCGATCAGTCATTACTATTTTGTTAGACTAGAGACTACTTTTGGCCTAATTCTATACTCAATTAGCAACATTATGTTATGATTTTTACTAGTACCTTTATAATATCAGAAAGCAGATGACTTGGATGTGAACTTAAAAATTCCAGTTGAGATTCTAGATTTTCATAGTTGGAGACCAGATCTTTGAACTGTGGCTCTCAGTGCTTCTATATATCCTGGAGATTTTTTTTTTTTACCGTCATTGTGACTGGGCTAGTGCTGTAATTTAATGCCCAGGTGACAGAGATGTTAGCTGAGGTCAGCCCTACACAACCAAAAAATTGTCCTGCCCAAAATGTCCATAGTGCTTGAATTGATAAGCAATACTCTAGACTAAAATGTTTCCACAATAGTAGTTACATCCAAATCCTAGGCATCCCGCTGAGCCACTGCTGGACTTTCCCTAAATACAGTATAATATCCCTTTTTTTTTTTCAGTTATCTACAATTTTATACCTGTTAATCACTCTATCTGCCATTCCTGAGAACTCTACCAATTAACTCAACTGGTATGTGCCACAGAAGAAGAGCCCCTGCAGTTTCTGAAATAGGGCATTGATTCCAAATAAAATCTGCTCTTAACACTCTAGGGAGGGTAAGAGTCTGGCAAACTGGAGAGACTCCTCAAAGAAGAGGCTATGTAAGGCTTACACAAAAGCAAAGCAAAGAATTGAACTAGCATACTCACATTTGTGAGATCTTCAAAAGCTGATCTCTTTTTTAATGTCCCCTGAGGTGAGGATGGAGATATTTTTACATGGTAATTCTCTCTCATCTGAAAAAGTAAAAGAAGTAAATGGGTATATCCAATAGTGACCAGTCCCCCTTCAGGAACATCTTCAGGGCTTTGGAAAACTCCAGAATCTCCAAGTAACTGGGAAGACACATGATAGGTCCCATAAACTATAACTAAAAAGATACTTTGGCACTCAGAGCTTCACTGATGATGGAGACAAGACTGTGAAGAGACAAGAATACCTTCAGTGTAACCTTCAGAATGAGCATTATAGTTTATAGAGGCTATTTTTTTCTCTAATTCTTTATATTTATGGCTACTTATCATACTATCCAAAATTAATCAGTACGACTCCTAGTCATTCCTTTAATATGGATGCTTTCAGGTAAATGTGTTCAATAATTTAAGAGATATTTAAGCAAATCTTATGTTAAAGTAGCTAATTTAAGACAATTCTAATAAAAATAACAGTACACATACCTAGATATTAGTCCAGAATCAGATCTTTACTAATTATTGACCTTAGACAAACTACTTAATCTCTGAGCCCCAATTTCCTTAGCAGTAAAAATGGAATGTTAACTACTTTACAGAATGATTTAGAATTAAAAAGAGAATACATTTTTTAAGTCTAGCAGGGTGTGGTGGTATATGCCTATAATTTCAGTACTTGGGAGGCTGAGGCAGGATTGCCACAGCCTGAACTACATAGAGACCCTGTTTCAAAAACCAAAAGAAGTCTATACAAACTATAAATGGACAGAAATAGTATTTTAAAAGTATGTAATCTGGTATGACTATAAACCTCACAGAGAAATTTTTGTATTTAAAAAAATATCTGCTAATCTAGATTAATCTTTAATTGCTAGTGGACATAAAGAGGAAGGGGGGAGGACTGAATATTCTACAGCAGAAGGGGTTTCCTTTCTAGCTATTGTTTATCTATGCATGACTTACTACACTCCCAAAGGAATAAGATCATCTCTATGAGGTTAGAAGTTATCATACTGTAGGGCTCCTCTTTGCTTAATAGCTTTTATTTGGTGAAAGTCTCCTAATTCTCAGACCTCCCCTATGAAATCCTGAGAACAAACTCTGCCTTGCATATATCAGAGAGTTCTTACCATGTGAAGCAGGCCACCGGGACCTGACCATCTGCTCTGTTCTCCAGGTACACCATTAACAGTTAGTATATAATACAATAAGTTACCAGAACTTTAGAAAATTGAATTCACAACACAACAGACCACTCCAAAACTCCTGAAGATTTGAGAAGAACTACTTCTATGTCCTGATTTGCGAAGATAAGAAATAAGTAAATATTAGTCTTTTATCTTGGTCATGATAAATAATCCCAATAGAAATAATTAGCAAAAATAAAATATTTCCTCATACATTAGCTAAAAAATAAACTGTCTGTTGTCCAATTCCACTTAATATTACTGACAAATAATTGGTTCAATATAAAATTAATGGTGGAAAAGTGAATGCATAAAACTGAGACTTGCAAAATGTGCTCCAAAAAGTTGGGTTAGGAAAAATAAATGCCACAAAAGAAAACTTAATGGCAGAACTCCAATTAGAAAATGTCATATAGGGCTGGGGATTTAGCTCAGCTGCACAGCACCTGCCTGGCAAGTGCAAGGTTGTGAGTTCGATTCCCGGTACCGAAAAAAAAAAAAAATCAACTAAGAAAATGTCATGTAAATAAAATCTTGATCAATGTATCAAATCTTTCTTTATACTTTATATGGGAAAATATCTGACCCTTCTGTGAAAATAATTTTAGTAAAACAAAAGTGAAGATGGTAAGAACATATTTCTCTGCACTGAGAAAAAAATCAAAAAAATTAAATTGGCCTAATGATGTTTGATTTGGGAAACACTCTCTTGACAATTTCTCAGTGTTAATATAATTCAAATTAAAATATGTATGGCAGCTGGGCATGGTGGCGCACACCTGGAATCCCAATGCTTGGGAGGAGGCTTTGGCAGGAGGATCACTGTGAGTTTGAGGCCAGTCTGGACTGCATAGGGAGTTCAAGGCCAACCTGAACTACAAAGTTTGACTGTTTCAAAAAAAAAAAGTAGGACAACAAACATGGAATACACCAGGGTCAGAATGGCAATGTCAAACTATCCACAGGTCAAAACAGCACAATAAAATATATCCACATTATTCAAACTTAGTACTGGTTGAGTATTACTTAATTCAAAATGCATGGAACTAGAAGTGTTTTAGATTTCAGATTTTTTTTAGATTTTGGGGTATTTGCATATACATAACAAGATCTCTTGGGAAATAAGACCCAAGTTTAAACAATAAATTCATCTATATTTCATATACACTTTATACAATTGGCCTGGAGTAATTTTAGGACACCTATATTTTGATTGTGACTCTGTCATAGGAATTCAGACATGGCATTTTTTATTCGTGGAGTCATATTGGCACACACCAAGTTTTAGATTTGCGATTTTCAAATTAAGGATACTCAATTCATACCTGTAAAAACTATGATAATGCATTTGCCAATATAATCTTCATACTCACGCCAAGATGCACATCCTGGTAAGCTGCTTGGCACTTCTCAAAGAGAGCAAGAGTACAGACAGGCACGATCATTAATCAGAACTGAATACTGTTTGGTTTTTAAAGTTGTGGAGGATGGCCTTTATTTGAGTCATGTATTTACAGAAGAATTCACACTTTGTTCCCAAATTCTTTTTTTTTTTTTTTTTTTTTTTTGTCTTTTTGAGACAGAAAGTTCAGGCTGGCCTTGAGCTCACTTTGTAGCCCAGGCTGGCCTCCAATTCACAACGATCCTCCTGCCTCAGCCTCCCACTTGTTCCCAAATTCTAACTTACTGATATTCTCTACCTACTAAGGGATGCCACCTCTTCACAATTTCTCAGATTAATCTAGGCATACTGGTATTTAAAATATGCAAGGGTCCTACGATGAATGTGATCATTATTTACATCAAAAGTATAGCAATAAAATTAATGAAAAAAATAAATAAAATATGCAAGCATGAGGCAAAGTCATGAGCCAATGCCAGAGACACTACTGGGAAAGACAGCTTGCTCTAACCTTCTTGGATTGGCCATGATCACTGCGCACAATTTCTGTGGACTGAAATTTCTTAGTTTCAGGCTTGAACTGTTGTGGTGGCCGTGGCATCTCTTACAGATTCAGGAGCGTCTTTTCCAAGGCAGGGCTGCAATCAGAAAAGACTTTAAAACACCATTCACCAGAAACATCACAGAATTCTCCAGAAACTTTTGAAAAACCTCAAATTCTCTATAGTATCCCTTCAGAAAACATACTTTGAAGTTGGGTGTATCTGGGTTCAAATCTTGGTTATGTCACAATTAACCTTGTGAAAGTATCTTAAACTCATTTGGCTTCAGCTATCTCATCTGTAAAACAGAAATAAGTTTATCTAGTTCTATAGGGTGTTAGAATATACATATGTATATTCTAACTAGTGAGGACTCACTGGAAGAATCTTTAGGAATATAAAATAGGGTCCCATATTGAGATGGGCAAATTAATTTCAAATTAAATGAGATACTCTATGTAAAAAATTCCACACATACCTGCCATTCTATATAGGCACTGGGGCCATGGCTTAGCACCTAATTCAGACTAGGAATACTGGCACATGTTAACATGACAGTTTTGCATTGAAAACAATCAAGTATACAATGACTCCTATAGTATGGAGATAGAGTTAATGTTCTTTAAAAGGCATAGGGTTCTGGCCATAGCAATTACAATGATGCTACAGAGAAGACAAAAAAATAACTGCATACACATGTATGGATGATAGACCAAACATTATTCAAAGGCTGCATTTAGTCAGGAAAAAAAAACTGTAATCTAATTCAAAAAAGAAGATAATAGTACAAGGAATTAAATCATTGAAAATGATTTGTCTTAAGAATTTAATGTTCATTACATCCCTTAGAAGAATCCTTTGCCCATCTCAATATGGGACCCTATTTTATATTCCTAAAGATTCTTCCAGTGAGTCCTCACTAGTTAGAATATACATATGTATCTTACAAGCAAATACTTTATTATTAGAAATAATCATTGTTTGGATAAATAAGAGACACTTTACGCCCAGATACAAGAGGCTCTTCTAAACCCAAATTCAATTTCCAAATTCATTTGACAAAGAACAGGCTTCCCTAAGACTTTAAAGGCAATGCAACAAACTTATTCTACATAACAGATGATTTAGGCAAGAGATATATAAAACATGGATCTTATTCTAGAAATATTTATAAGCACAATTCTAACAGTAACATAACAACGTGACAAATGAAGCAGGCATGGTGGTGCATGTCTATAATCCCAGCACACTGGGAGGCTGAGGCAGGAAGATCACAAATTCAAGCCCAGCCTGGATAACTTAACAAGACCCTGTCTCAAAAATTAAAAGGTATAGGGGCTGGGGTTTTAGCTTAGTACAAAAGTCCTAGATTCGGGCTGGGGATTTAGCTCAGCGGCAAAAGCGCCTGCCTGGCAAGC
>NW_004955543.1:1360423-1385917 GCF_000276665.1 Chinchilla lanigera | reverse complement strand
CAAGGTCGTGAGTTCGGTTCCCGGTACTGGAGAAAAACCACAAAAAAAAAAAAGTCCTAGATTCAATTCCTACTCCCCACACACATACAAACAATGATACGGGAGATACTTGTTATAGACTGAGTGCTTGTGTTCCTTGCAGAATTAATGTTGACATTGTAACATACTAACCCTCAACACGATAGTATTAACCAATGGGGTTTTGGGAGGTGATGAGAACAGAGCCCTCATAAATGAGATTAGTGCTTGATAATAGACCCCAGAGAACTCACTTGCTCCTTTCTGGCATATGAAAATACAAGACGATGGTCATCTATGAACCAGAAAGCAGATTCTCACCAGACAGCAAATCTGCCAGCACCTTGGTCTTAGACCTTCCAGGCTTAAGAACTGTGAGAAATAAATGTTTACTCTTTAAGCCATCCAGTCTGTGGCACTTTGTCACAGTAACTCAAGCTAAAACAGTACTATAAATAGATAAAATGGAAAGTCAGAGGTGAAAGAAGGCATACTAGAGGAGGTAACATTTGATCTGGACTTAAATGACAAAGAAAGACTGGCAGTTGACCGGGAAGCTTCCAGGCAAAGCTCAACCCCAGATGGAGGTGTGAACATGCAGAATTCAGGGACAACTCAGTTGTTTCAAGTATGAAGCATAAAAAAGATGCTGAGGAACCACTAGAATGGAGCTGAAATGCTAGGCTGGGGCCAGGATGGTTAGAAAGACTGTGGCTTGAGGGGAAAACTTAAAAAAGAAGAAAGCTGATTTGGGTTTTGCTTTGATGGAGAAGTATTAAATATTTTGTAGGTGTAGAGAGGTCAGTACAACTACATGCCTTCACATTTATTACTTCAGTTAACATCATAGCAAAACCATGAAGGTAAGCAGGGCAGGTATAGTGCTCTCTTATGGTCCCAGATGAGTTAAGTGACTTACTACCCAAGACAAACTACTGCACAACACAGACCACCCAGCTCTTTCCAAAATACCAGTTTCTCAGACCACACTCAAAAACATTCCAAAAAAGTGAAAGGCTATAGGGTGGGGAAGTGGAATGGGCATAGGTTTTAGAATCTGTGCAACCAACTTCTAAAGCAGCTAACTTAGCATTTCTCAGTCTTGCTTTTCTCATTTTGCAAAACAAGTACACTGCACATAAAGAGGAGTCACGTGACTCAAATAGAAATATAAACATACAAAGAACACACGGTAGGAATTCAATCAATGGCATGCTTACTGTCCTTCCCTTCCCTCAGATGAAAATCTATTTTCCATCCCATCCCTCAAAACTCAGGAAAGCAGCAATAAAGCTAAATGGGGTGCATTTACCCTTAACTACACTCTGTCTGAAAACTACTTACACCATTATTATTCATGTCTCATACAATTTTCTAAGGATGGCCAAAGACATGCTTTGAAACCTTTACCTTTCAAACAGGAAGTAGAAATCTGGAATCAACTTGTTAGAAAACTCTCAGCTGATGACATCACGGACCAACTAAATCTCAAGGAAAATAAAAGTATTCAAATGATGGTTATGCAACACATTCACTATTCTGAACACTAAGCACTTGCTTTCTGGGACACACACTGACTTAGGTAAACTAATTTCTCTGCTACTGGGAGTACAAAAGGGGAGGTAACTGACACCACCACAGGCATTCATAAAACGACACTCAGACTTCTACCCTGAGTCTTACTTGGACAAAGAAAATTAGAATCCTTTCCCTTTTCAGACTTTCCATCTCCCCTATGCACGCTCTGATAATTATTGGAAACTACTAGGCATCCTAGGGCTGGTGCTGTAACCCACACAGGGCAGCAGACCTAAGCTAATCAAAATAATCTACAGTGAAGAGTAGCAACTTCATTTTATATATAAAGGCAGGTTACCTATAGCAAAGCACTGGAGAAAGAATGTGGCGTTGTGTCACCTGAAAGCTGCACCAGGCTGGAACGGATGCTTAGGGTCTAGTTCCAGCCCTGTTCCCCAGCTAGCTGAGTGAAACTGGGCTATCTGGGTCTTAGTTTCCCCACGTAATAAAATGAGGCAGTGGGACCAGAGCTTCTGCCACATTAAAAAAAGAAAGAAAAGTGGTCAATGGAAATGCAACATTAGCATCACCTGGGAGCTTGCTAGCAATCTAAAATCTCAGGCCCCAGGCTAGGCCTATCAAATCCTAATCTGCAAATTTATATGCACTTTAAGAGGCACCACTCTAGGGTCCCTTCAACCTCCGAACTCCTAGGATTCTAAGTGGGCTTCAGCAGAGAGTGGTGGGAAAGCCAGAGCAGGGTAGAAGAAAGCCAGTGGAAATAAAAGGGATAACAAAGGGAGAAGACACATTTCCACCCTTCCTTCATGTCCTTCTATCTGTGATTCAAAATACCCTTCAAGTGATATTCTCTGACTTAAAAATACATCTGCCACCACTACGCTTGTAAATGAAATCGATCCTGCAACACTTTCACTTGTGAAACTTTTTTTAAATCACTCTGATTCAAGCACGTGGGCAGGCCATTCCATCTGAAAACCTGGGACGTGGTCTCGTTTGCTTTGCCATCTCATCGCCTCATACACTCTCTGCCCAAGCTTGTACAGGGTTCACTCCGTAGACTGCTGACTGACCAGGAAAGGAGACAAAGGTTTCCTTGCAGGGTTGCTGTGCATCCCAATACGAGAAGACAGCTTGTAACAAGGGGGTGGAGGGACGCCCGCGGACAGACCGCCAGGCACCAGAGCCAGACACTCGAGCTGGTAGTACAACCCAAAGGCGCCTACCTCCAACCGAGACCGAGGACAAAACAGGAAACACCAAGATGCAACCCTAGACCAGGACAGACAAGGGAAATGAACGGACATCCGTGACGTAGCGCCCCGATTCCGTCTCAGCCTGGTTTGTGCGCAATCCAATCGGCCCAGATTTTAAAAATGACGGCCCCAGGAAGCGCAGTTGGTGATTGGCCCGCAGAGGACCAATCAACGTACACAGTTATTTTGTTCCCCTAGCAACGGTTTGGAAGCTAGGTATTTTTTAAACCAAACTCTGTGGCTAATGGACTTTGTGTTGGGGCGTGATTTCGAGTACACCTGGCTGGTCTTCCTAAAAGACACGTTTTTCATTTAAATAATCCTACTAGAGGATGGGGAGAGAAGAGCAGCTGCATAATGTGACTGCAGACCAATTAAAATATTAATATTAATAACCCCTTTTACAGTCAAACATTAACTCCTGCAGGCTTCACAAATGACCTTGAGGGAAGCAAGACATTAGTTATTGCCTCTATTTTGTGAATGAGCACTGCAAGTGTAGAGAGGTAATAAAAGACAAAATTAATTCAGTACTAGCTCTGTGCTAATTGCAATAAAATTTTTATTGCTTTAAATCCTACCCAAAAGATAGGTATTTTTACTGCCATTTTATAGATGACAAAATTATAGCTTACTAAATGTCCAATATCACAAAGCTATATTGTGGCAAACAAGATATTCTCATTCATATCATTTATGCATTAATTCAGTTTAACAAATACTTAATGAGCACCTGCTTTGTGCCAGGAACTACAATATATCTCTGTGTGTGTGTATATATTTATTTATCCATATGTATAGATACATAGATATGTGGAACTGACAAAAGGTTTGTAGAATTCAGATTTTCCTTTTTTTTTTTTTTTTTTTGGTACCAGGAATCGAACTCAGGACCTTATGCTTGCCAGGCAGGTGCTTATGCCACTGAGCTATATCCCTAGCCCAGAGAAGTTCCATTTCAGATTTTCTTTTTCTTTTTTTTTTTAAATGTTTGTAGAATTTATAAACCCATCCTGTCCTCTGAAGAGGCAAAGAGTAAATGGAGATACTAGGGGTGTAATCTAGAAGTTCCTACATATACAGTAGGCAACCTACAACAGACCACATTAATACTTTTATTTTTAGTCCATTCTCCTTTTAGTCTCTTACAGCCTCTACATGAAAGATATTCATGTGAGGGGAGACTATCAGAGAAAAGGAAGGGGCTGAGGGAGGGAGGGAGGAAGAAAAGGGGGTAATGATCAAAGGATGGTACATGATCTATGAATGGGCCATAATGAAGCCCATCAGCCTGTATAACTAATATGGACTAATAAAAATAAAGATATTTATATGATCCTAGGCTCTCTTTTTTTTAAGCCCCTAGGTTATCTCATCTAGATTCAAGACTTTAAGAATCATCTAAAAGCTGGCCCTATCACTTCTCAGCCTTTTAGCTAAGACCAAGTGTAGTATCTAAAACCTGTCCCTAAACTTCAGCTTCCTCAATCCAAATGACGACTCCACCTTTCCACTTGTACATCTAAGATACACCTCAAACTCAACATATTCAGAATAGAAGTCTTAATAATCAACTCCCTCCCCAAACCTGATCATTCCTTCCATATCTTCCATTTCAGAAACTGACACCACATCAAATCTTATTCAAGACAGAAAACTGGGGGCCAGGGATATAGCTCAGTGGCACAAGCGCCTGCCTAGCAAGCACAAGGTCCTGAGTTCGATTCCCAATAACAACAACAAAAAAAAAAACTGGGCATGGTGGCGCATGCCTGTAATCCCAGCACTCGGGAGGAGGATCCTGGCGAGTTCGAGACCACCCTGAACTACAAAGTGACCTCAAGGCCAGCCTGAACTGCTAGCGAGACCCTGCCTCAAAAAGACCAAAAAAAAAAAAAAAAAAAAAAAAAAAACCAGAAAACTGGGTATCACCTTTGATTCAAAGTCCGTTCTGTCACCTCACCCTTCTATACACAGTCCTTAAGTAAATTCTGTTGATTTTATCTCAAAATATATCTTATAGTCATCTACTTTCCGTCCCTGCTGCCACCTAGTCTCTCATCAGGCTCATTATCAAGAACCTCCAAACTGTTCACTCCCATTGCAGTTTTGCCCATCTCTAATACAAATACAACACAACAATAAGAGCAACCTTTGTGAAAAAGAAAAACAAGATTTTGTCCCTCTTTTGCTTCAGTGGTTTCCCATAGCACTTAAAGTAAAATCCATACTCCTCACCCTGGTCTATAAGGTCTCTCCTACCACATCAACCATTCCTTTTCTCATTCACTCCACTTCAGCCATAACGATCCTGTTCAAAGACCTGAACAATATACCAAACTCCACCTCCATAGGTACTTTGCATATGATATTCCTGATGCCTAGAACATTCTCTTCTTAATATTTTTTTTAATGGTATTGGGTATTGAATCCAGGATCCTCACAATGAGCCACATCACTAGCCAGTTTTTTGAGATAAGGTCTCTCTTAAATTGCCCAGGTTGGGCTCAAACTTGCAACCTTCCTGTGTCGGCCTTCTGAGCTACTGGTATGTAGCTTGGTGTAAATTCTCTGGGTTCAATTCCTCAGTACCAAAACAAATCAAAAAGGGATGGGGATGTAGCTCAGTGCAAAGGCCATGGGTTCAATCCCTAGTACCACACAAAATAATCACTACAGGCTCTATTGAAATCAAAAGGCTAATAAGAGATCACACATACAAAAAAAAATTGGCAACAAATAAAACAGATCAATTTCTTGGAAAGCACAAAATACTATAACATACTCAATATGAAATAGATAATTCTAATAGCCCAGATGATGTCACTAGAAAATTAAAGTAAACATTTTTGTGTTTTGTACTAGGGACTGAATCCAGGGACTTCACAGAGCTGCATCCCCAGCCGTTTTTAAATTTTTTATTGTGAAACTGTGTCCAACATTGCCTAAACAGGACTTGAACTTGTGATCCTCCTGTCTCAGTGTCCCAAACTTTTAGTATTACAGGCATGAGCCACCATGCTCATGTTAAACCAAATGCTTAAAGAACAATGCACATCAATTCTACACCTCTTTCCCAAAAAAAAAAAAAAAAAGGCTGGAATATACCAACTCATTACACTTTTACTGTGATACCAACACCATTCAAAGACAGTTAAAAAAAAAAAAAAGAAATGTACAGGTCAGTATCACTCATGATGGAAGCAAAATCCTTAGCAAGATATTAACAAACAGTTTTTAGCAATATGTAGAAGTATTATATACTATGAGCAAATGAGTTTTATTACAGGGATGCAAAGCTGGTTCCAAAACATCAACACATATAGTTCACCATCTAGATAGGCTAAGGAATACATACATACATAAACACACACACACATCCCCAAAACTATTACAGCTAATAAACAAGCTCAAGTTTGCAAGATATAAGATCAATAACAAAAATCAACTTAATTCCTATACACTTACAAGGATCAATCTGAAAGTAAAATTAACAATTCAATTTACAAAGGCATCAACAACAGGCCAGGGATATAGCTCAGTGGTGGAAGTGCCTGCCTGGCAAGTGCAAGGTCCTGAGTTCAATTCCTAGCACCAAAAATAAATAAATAAATACATACATACATAAAAACCAAAGGAATCAACAAGAATAAAATACTTAGAAACAAATTTTACAAATCGAGTACAAAATTTGTACACATAAAACTATAAAACATCTGAGAAAAATTAAAGACGTAAATAAATAGAAATACATCCCCCATTTATCAATCACATTGTTAAAATACCAATTCCCCTCAGAGTAATCAACATAATCCCTACCAAAATCTGTGCAGGACAGTTAATACACGGGGCCCAAATATGCTATCACTTGAAAACCCTGTTTGCAAGTCTGGCCCTTCACTAGCATCTGTGAACTTGGATTTGGGATGGGTTTCCACCACCCTAATAAGACAAGCTCAATTTGTCTTAAGGTTTATGGTGAATAAGAGGTTTCCTCCTGGGCTACACAGCGAGCTCAAGGTCAGCCTGAACTACATACACAGCAAGACTGTCTCAAAAAACCAAAAGGAAAAAACGTTTGGGTTTTTTTTTTTTTTTTTTTTTTTTTTTTTTTTTTTTGGTGGTGGTGGTGGTGAAGGTGCTGAGGACTGAACCCATCACCTTCATGCGGAGCTACATCCCCACCTCCTCCACTATTTAAAACAAAATTTTGAGACAAGGTCTCTCTAAATCACTAAATTGCCCTGACTGGATTCAAACTTATGATCCTCCTGCCTCAGCCTCCCAGAGTGCTCGGATTACAGGTTTACGCCCCCACCTTTGGCTATTCCACGTGGGCTTTTGCATGAGGGGCGGGGCGGCTGTGGCGGGGGACGCGCGCGCGCTCCAAAAACCTCACCGCCCTAGTGGCCGCCTAAACTCCTTACTCGGAGCCACCATCTTGGTCTGAGAGCAAGCAGCACAGGAAGTCTAAACCTCACTGACCTCCTCACGACGCGACTAGCTGTGGAAGCCCAAGAATAAACTAATCTCCACACTATTTTAATGTCCCTAAAACAAGGCGAACTCCTACACGTATGCGTATGACGAAACAGCAAACACCTCACGTTTAATCTCTCTTTTACTGTTTTTGGCAAGTTTAACACATTCATTAACTGGCAAAGATATCTAAAGAGAAGGATAAAGACTTTATCACCAATTAACAGTATATTTAAGTACTTTTTAAAGGGTTATTTTGTCAGCTATTCCAGACAACTTCGTTCGTTCCACAGGAAAAACAGCCCCATTAACCACCAGTCCACTTCCCTCAGCCAACCTTCGCCCCACGTCCCCAACCCCCACAGAATATTTTTGTACATTTATAAATATATAAGACATAAAGCTCTTGTAACGCTTTGTTAAAAAAAAAAAAAGTTCGTTTACCAAGCCGTAGTTGGATTAGAACAAAAGCTACACATGGAAAAAAAATCTCCACAAACCCGAAATGGAAACAACACGAACAAAACAAAAATGAGGGCGCCTGCCCGGCAGACGCAAGGTCCGGAGTTCGATTCCTAGTACCAAAAACAAGAATGAGGGACGGAGGGAGAAGGTACTAACCGACTAACTTCCTCAGCGAACAACCTCCTCAGAGAAACGCCTCCAGTTGCCTCAAGAGAAAATGCCGCGCGCGGAGCCAACCCGGCCGACCGCGCGATTCTCACCAATAGGGGGAGACACGGAATCAACGCTTTTGTTCAGTCAGAATAGAAACCACCAGATGGGGGCAGAAGATCATAGTAGGTGCTCTTTAAGTTTTTGTATTCCTCAACTTTATTTTCCGTCTCTCTATACCTTGTAAAAGGCATACTAATCTTCTTACGCATACTTGCACTTCCCCCTCCTCCAAGACAATGGAAGTGACCAGCGCTGCCAATCAACCCAGATCGTCGCCGAAACGGTTTTGCGTGTTTATGAAACCAGGATTTAAATAATTCTGTTACAACGAAGTTTCAATTGGAGAGGAAGGATAAATTCTGGTATTCTATTGCTTTTTGTGGGTTATTCTGAAGAGAGACTTGGGGAATGTCTTTGAGATAAGGTCTCGATATGTTGGTATTGAACTCGCGGCGATGCTCCTGCCTCAGCCTCCCAAGTGCTGAGATTACAAGCATGCACCACCACACGCTGCTTGAAGAAAGATTTAATGTTCCCACCACAAAGAAATGTTTCTGAAATGGGTGTGCTAATTACCATGATTTCATCATTACTGGATGCATACTCCTATTGAAACATCACATTATATCTCTTTTTTCTTTTTTTGTACTGGGGAATTGAACTCAGGACCTTGCACTTGCCAGACAGGCACTTGTGCCGCTGAGCTATATACCCGACCCTACATTATATCTCTTAAACATGTTCCGTATCAACTAAAAATGAAAATAAAATATAGTACCCATTTCATAAGTCTGTATAAGGAACAAGAGAATGCTTGTAAAATACAGTACCAGGAAAAGTATCAGGCCCACCTCCTACCTGCAGATAGAAATTCTAGGCAGGGCCCCAAATACCTTGTTTTACCAAGTGTTCCAAGTGATTCTGAAGCAGTGTAAAGTGTAATATTTAGCGCCCTGGGAAGAAGTCGCCCACTCAGATTAATGGCCAAGTTGTCTGTTGTCATTAATAAAGATCCTATGATTCCATGGCTTCTGAATTATGTTGCTTACCTGAAATTTCAAAACCATTGTGTGATTCTTGAGTCCAGCTGTGTGCCTAGTATACCAATGGATATCAATGAAAAAGAGGTGGAGAACTTGCCCTACAAGCTTGCAATGTAGGTGATCTAGGAATAGGAAAAGTTAATTAACTCTACAAGCCCAGTTCTAGTAAATGTCAGATAAACAATACTGACAGTAACAAATGTTCAAGACAATCAGAGGAAAAAAATCTCACAATTATAATGGGGAGGAATTTGACCCAAAATGGCTGTGACCAAACCAATCCTGCCTCTCAAAAATAGTTTTAAGTCATTTTCTACAACAAGATGATAGAATAGACCTTAGCTGCTCATTTAAGCACCTGCCTATAAAGGACGTCCCAACATACTTGAGTCTATGTACCTTTAACAACTGCCTCCTGTACTTTTTAAAAAATTATTTATACTTTTTAAACTTCTTTATTTTCTCTCCTCACTCTTTCAGTCACTGATATGCAGACAGGTATACACAATACTGACATAACATAAATACCTGACAGTATTTATGCAGAAGTAATTATGCAGCACTATTGCTGAGATGTTCAGATTAACTGTCCAAATTTTCACTTTTTTTTGGTACCAGGAATCAAACTCAGGACCTTGCACTTGGCAGGCAGGCGCATTTGCCCCTGAGCTACATGCCTGGCCCTCCAAATTTTCACTTTACAGGAAGCTAATCTAAGTGACATTGTGCATTTTTATGGCTGTAAAACAAACCAGGAGAAAAAGGCGAGGGATTCCCAAATGTACTGGTCCACACTGAACAATGTCTGATAATCATTGGCATCACTGCTCATTTTCCAAATAGTCACAGTATTATTACATAAACTAAATGAGGTAAGCTAAGTCTGAGGCAGGAAGATATTCAGCAGGAATAACAGGCAAACAGTGACTTCATGAAGGCTGATAGTTCATTTCATTTCATTTCCTTTGGCCACTATTCAGAATGATTGATTACATTCCCATTTTTATTAACTTAAGAGCTTTTTCAAGCAAAATGCAAACCAAACAAATATTTAAATTTTTAATCTGTACTATTGTCCACAAGTTTGTGTGGAAGAAAACATGACCCGGTAGAATAAAATTAAAAAGAGATGACAATGGTGATGGCTATGAAAATTGATGACCAATATTTTTACGTTTCACATCTATGTATTCAACATTTGGGTGGGTGCCATAAATTGAACTCAAGACCCTGCACTTGTCAGGCAGGCCCTGTGCCACTGAGCTATAGCCCTCACCCATATTTGACTATTAAAGGTTAACCTAAGAGCAAACTATTCCCACATATTCATTCTCTAATATAGTATATTCCTTATTTTTAACTCGTTGAACATCCCGTTTATCCCCCTTACTCAGTACAGGCCAATTTAAGAACCTCAGCAGCTTATGACAAAGGAGTGGATGGATATATTGGGACCTGTGACTGAGCCACATCTGCCTTGATTCTTTCCATACACTTTCATTATTGGTCTCACATCCAAATGTTGCTGTTGTCTGCACCTGATTAGCCTCCAGGAAGACAAGATTAGGGTGCCATGGGATAGCAGTCTAATCATCCATAGTTCTCTGTCACTTAGGGATTTGGTAAGATATTTTCCAGACACAGATTATGGCTGTTTCTTTCTGTGCTGGGAAATATAGAGTTGGCTTTTTAAAAATTCCTTAGAGAGATGTGTTCTGTTTATGTAAAACATGTAAACGTTTTCTTCCTTTGCTTCTTATTCCACAGAGAAGAGCCAGACATAGGAGTTACAATTTTGTCTTTAATCCTCAAAAGTTACCCCTTTGGAGCCCCTTAAATATTTGGATGTTAACTCCTTGTCAGATGTATAGTTTGAAAATATTATCTGCCATTCTGTAGGTTGTCTCTTCACTTTGTTCATTATTTCCTTTGCTATGATAAAGCTTTTAAGTTTGGTGTAGTCTCATTTATCTATTTTTTTTTTTTTTTTTTTTTTTTTTTTTTTTTCTTTTGGGGTCTTGTCCAAAACCTCCTTGCCCATTCCAATGTCCTGAAGCACTTATCCTATGTTTTATTGTAATAGTTTCATAGTATTAGGTTATTGTTATGGTTTGTGTCTGGATGTGTCCCCCCAAAGCCTCATGCAGTCATGGGGAAGGCTTTTACAGTTTATGATTGATTCCTGATCCAATGTTGGAATTATGGATGTAAGTGCTACACTCGGCCTGGGGCGGATAGTTTGCATACAATGTAAGGAAGGGAAAGAGGCTGCTTGCCTCTACTCCTCCCTTTTTGCTCTTGTTGTTTTGCTGTCCCTCCCCTGCCCCCGCCCCATGAACTGTTGCCCTCTGCCATGTGCCACTCTGCCTTGGAACCAGCCAAGTACGGACTGAAATCTTCACACACTGTAAGCTAAATTAACCTTTCCTTCCTCAATTTGAGGTGTCAGGTATTTTGTCTCCGCAACGAGAAAAAAAGTAACCAAGACATAAATTGGTACCAGAGAAGTGGGGTCCTTGCTGTGACTATACCTGACCATGTGGTTCAAGAGCTTTTGGAAATGGTTTGTGGGAAGTGTTTGGAAAGGTTTGGAGATGTCGCCTGAAAGAGTACAGCTGGAACGCCTTCTGCTCTTCTGCATGGGAAATTCTGGTCAGAGCTCAGAAGACCAGAAGGCTGCTAGAAATCTTGCTGGTAAAGACCAGGTTCAGGAGATTTCTGCTGGGAAGAAGGACTGCATGGGGTACTAGACTCCAGATGATGTATGTTATGGCTTAGCAGAAAGTTTGACTGCATTTTGTTCATGTCCAGAGACTTTGTCTGAGACTGAGATTAAGGGCGATGGAATAATTAATCTGGCAGAAGAAATTTCAAGGCAGTTGAACATTGACGTGGTAGTATGGCTATTGTTGGGGGCTTTTAGCCAGATTTATGTTGAGAATTAAGAGCAAGGAGTCCAGCAGGATGATTTAAATTGTTGTGAGCTTGGCAAGAAAGGAAGCTCCAGTAAAGATGTGAACTACAAAGATAGAGCAGAGGATATCTCCATTGCTAAGAAGGAACAGGAGACTAGAAAAGATGGCCTGAGGGCATCACAAGAAGCTGCAAGTCTCCACCCTTTGCAGCCTCAAAACTGCAAAGGTGAAAGACTTTGCTTTGAGAAGAAAGCCACAGAGAAACAAAACAAAACAAAAAAACAAAAACAAAAACAAAGAAAGCCACAGAGCGCCATGCTCCAGAATGGCAGGGGCAACTGCACCAGGTTCCAGAATGTTGGTGGCATAGAGAATTTGCTCTTCAGAATTGGATTCAGAGTGCCCAATGATCCAGGCACTCGATCCCTATGGACAAGAGAGAGGAAAGCCGGGCTACTGCTCCAGGTGGCAACAGACCTTGGCATCATCCCCGTGGCACTGGTTTTAGGTGCATACAGAATGCAAGAGTTCTAAGGTTAAGAAGGCTTCTACCTAGATTTCAGAAGGCCTGGGAGGCCAGGCAATGTGCCCCTGAGAGGGCAGTGTGCTAACCTGTGAGTGAGAAGCCAGAGGTTCAGTGGAGACCTCAGAAGTTTGGAAAAGTCAGGAACATGGATTGTCTAAGGAAAGCTGCAAAAAGGAAGCAAAGTCGGCCTAAGAGAAAAGCCATGGGAGCTGGAAACACCAGAAGTGCAATAGGGGTGGAATCACACAAGCCCTATGGAGCTCACAGTGTGCCACAGATTGCTACAGATGCTGTATATGACACTACAGGACGTAATGTTAGCCCTGCTGGATTTTGGACTTGCTTTGGTCCCAATGCTCTGTATTTACCTGTTTGTACCTTTTGGAATGGTAAGTTTATTTTGTTGTTGTACAACAACAATGTTGGGGCTGGGGATTTAGCTCAGCAGCAAAGCACCTGCCTGGCAAGCGCAAGGTCTTGAGTTCAGTTCCCGGTACCGGAGAAAAACCAAAAAAAAAAAAAAAAAAAAATGTTGTACAACACTGAATGTTGAAAGTGTTTAACTTTGTTTTCATTTGTATGGTGGCTTGGAGCTGAGAGTTCACCTTACATCTGGGAAAAGACTTGGGACGTGGACTTTTCAGCAATGCTGAAACTGTTAGGACTTTGGCAACTCTTAGAGAAGGACTAAAATGTCTTTTGCATATAGGAATGTACATGAGTCTTTGGGGGACCAGGGGTGGAATGTTATGATATGTGTCTGGATGTGTCCCCCCAAAGCCTCACGCAGTCATGGGGAAGGCTTTTATGGTTTATGATTGATTCATGGTCCAATGTTGGAATTATGGATGTGAGTGCTACACTCGCCCTGGGGCTGATAGTTTGCATACAACGTAAGGGAGGGAAAGAGGCTGCTTGCTTCTGGTCCTCCCTTTTTGCTCTTGCTGTTTTGCTGTGTCACCACCCCCTCCCCTGCCTCCAAGAACTGTTGCCCTCTGCCATGTGCCACTCTGCCTTGGAGCAAGCCAAGTATGGACTGAAACCTTCACACACTGTAAACTAAATTAACCTTTCCTTCCTTAATTTTGGGTGTCAGGTAGTTTGTCTCAGCAATGAGAGAAAAGTAACCAAGACAGTTATACATTTAAATTTTTAATTCATTTTGAGATTTTTTTTTAACTGGTGAGATAGAAAGGGATCTTTTTTCATCCTTCTATGCATGCTTATCTAATTCTCTCAGCACCATTTATTAATTGAACATTTTGCAAAGAAAACATACAAATAGACAGGAAGTATTTGAAAAATATTCAACATCAGTAGTCATCAGATAAATGCAAAATGCAAATCAAAACTACAGTGAAATATCATCTCATTCCAGTAAGACTGGCTACTATTATTAAAAAGACAAAAAAAATAAGTGCTGGTGGGGAGGCGGAGAAAAGGGGAATACCCTCACACTTTTGGTGGGAATGTAAATTAGTACATTCACTATGGAAAAGAATATGAAGGATCCTCAAAAACTTAAAAAGAACTACCATATGATTTAGCAACCCCACTACTGGAGAGAGAGTGGTGAGGAAGATATAGATAGATAGATAGGTAGATAGATAGATAGATAGATAGACTGTACATAAAAAGGAAATGAAATCAGTATGTTGAACACATTGTAAATTTTTCTCTGTCTATTTGAAGTGTTATCTTCTATAACCCAAGACCTTATAGCCATCCCTTTGATAAGTGATTATAAAAAAAGATAGGGCCCATGTATCCTAGACCATGTATGAAGGTAGGATTACCTTCTTTAGCACCAGGTAACTAACACCGATGTCCTAACCACAGTACTTGCACATGAAGTCACTCAAAACTTTTCTTTTAGCACTCTCTGCCTCTTGTTTCAGTGGTGTTGGACTCTGTTGATTTTGTCTGTCCCCCTGGCTATGGTGGCATGAATAAAATTTGCCTTGCCACCTATATTATTCAGTTCTCCCACTGTTGGAGTAAAATACCTAACATACCAAACTTAAAGAAGGAGTTTATTTTGACTCACTGTTTCAGTAGGTTCAGTCAATGGTTGGCCAGCTCTAAGGCAAGAATGGGATGGTGGGAGAACCTGGTACAGGAAAAACTGCTAACATCATAGCAGCCAGTAAGGATAAGAAAGAAGGGACAGTCCAAGCACAGGAATACACTCTTCCAAGTCATCCCCCATTTACCTACCTTTATGACCAGACACCACCTCCAAATATAAGACTTTTGGGAACATTTCAGACCTAAACCATAACACTCACTTTAACAAATGTATGAATATGTTTCTTCATGATTCCCTCGTGCACTCATAGGTAGAGCTTCTCAAATGCAGCTAGAACTAGAGTGTGTGATGCAGGGAATAAGGATGTGTGATTACTAAATTAGTCCACTGATTGATTTGGCAAAATTCTGCGTGTGGATAATGGAAAGGCCCTCCTTGAGTGTGAGTGGTACTTGCCCTAAGCGTGGGTAGCTGGGTAGAATATAAGGGAAAGAAAGAGGGTAGCTAGGGTTGTTGTCATTGCTTGCTGCATGCTGCTTTTGCTGCCTTCTGCCTGTTGTGAACTGTTTCTGATCTGTGACGTGCCTCTGTGATGTGCCTCATCTCTGTTGAGAAAGAGAAAAGAGCCCAGCAGAATGATTTAAAACATTGTGAGTTCAGTCCAAAAGGAAGTTCCAGTAATGCTGCAGTCTGCAAAGGTAGAGCACAAGAGAATTTGGTTGCTGAGAAGGAACAAGACAGTAGAAAAGATGGCCTGAGGACATCAAAAGAAACAGCAAGGCACTCTGCACTATCAAGGTTGTAAAAGTGAAGAATTTGCTTTGAAAAGAGAGCCCCAGAGAACCATGTTCCAGAATGATGGCAGCCTAGATAATTTGTTTCTTGTAATTGGATTCAGAGTGGTCAGAGATTCAGGTACTAGATCCCTACAGTCAAGAGAGAGGGAAGCCTGGCTACTGCTCTAGCTGGCAGCAGACTTCGGCAGCAACCACACAGTGCTGGTTTTAGGTGCATGCAGAATGCAAGAGTTGTGGGGTCAGGAAGGCTTCCACCCAAATTTCAGAAGAAGGCCTGGGAGACCAGGCAGTGTGCCCCTGAGAGGGCAATGTGTGAAGCTGTGAGTGTGAAGCCAAAGATTCAGTGGAGATCCCAGAAGTTTGGAGAAGCCTGGAACATGGATCGTCCAAGGAAAACTGCACAGAAGTAGCAGAGCAGACCCAAGAAAGAAGCCATGGGAGCTACAATTACCCAAAGTGCTGTAGGGGAAAAGCTACCGAACTTCTTTGGTGTTCACAGAATGCCTCAGATGCTGCACATGGAACTATAGGGCTTAATATTTGCCCTCTTGGACTTTAAACTTATTTTGGTCCCATTTCTTTATATTCTCCTGTTTGTAACTTTTGGGTTGGGAATGTCTATCTTGTACCATTGAATGTTGGAAGTGTTTAACTTTCATTTGTACAAGGGCTCACAGCTAAGAGTCTGCCTTAAATCTCAGAGGAGACTGTGTGGGAGAAAACATTACAATATACCCCAGTTTCTGAACTTTAAAGTGAAATTTAAGTGAAAATTTGCACTGTTAAGTTTTTTCCTTGCTTCAAATTTTGTTTCTTCATTCCTAAACTTGTTTGAATTGTTATTTATTCTTTTCCTATGTTCTTTAGGTAAGAACATCACTACTAATTGTTTATACTAATATAGGATTTCAGCACAACACATTCTCTAAAACCTGTTTTATTCATCTCCCATAAAGTGTAACTCCCACAAATCAGTCTTGTCAATACTTCCTTTGGCCTCAAGTTCTATATTATAGCTTCTCAAGGCAATGCTAATGATCCTCTGTATTAAAATGTTTGGTCTTTTTTTCATTGTGGGTTTGGGACATTAACTTTTATTTTTGAAAAAATGTTGTTAAAGTATTATTTTTCTTGATGGTTGAGGTTTTTGGCCCCTGAAGCAAGTAATTATCTTGCCTTATCCCAGTCTAGTTCTGGCCCTATAATAATCTCCCAGAAAAGTTCTGCTCACAATTTTTAGAATGGATGTCTGATGGCAGAGATACAGAAACTATCAAGAGATACCATGCCAGTTGTCCTGTCTGCCAGAAGAGAATTCTATCTCCCTGTGTTTCTGCCCCTGTATTCCCATTCCTACTATGTACAGGGCTCTCAGCATAAGTCCTTGTGCATTTCTGATGGCACTGAGCATGGCTACATTGCTATTGAGATGCCTGGGATCACTTCTCACTTACAGAGGTCAAAGGCCAGGGTCTCACTTTGCAGTAATAAACATCAAGGACTGTTAAGTTCCTCTAGACGTTTGTCAGCATCCTTGTCGCCTCAAGTATTCCTTTCTTTGCTAGAGTCTGTCAGTTAACTCTGGCAAAAATCAAGTTTCTTCACGCTGAACTTAACTCATCCACCTATGTTTCCTGGAGAAATTATGGAAAAGAGACTTGTTCTTCTAATCCCCAAATGTCAGAACTGAAAGGCCCCCCTTTGACAGCATCTTGCCCCAAACCCCCTCCTTTAACTGAATATATAACTTCCTTTGTTCTATTTTTATCCTCCGAGGACTCTTCAAGGCTGCCTCATAATAAAAATCAGGGGCAAGCTAAGAGCCAAATTAATCAAGGAAGTAAACTACCATGGGATCCAGCTGTGCTCAGGGAAATGTATGTCATTAGCAATGCAGCCCTGGCTTCAGGATTTCTTTCTTAAGGATTTTCTTCAAGGGCAGAGAGAAAGATCAGTGTTGGCTCAACTCCAAAGCTTTAGATGGGGTAGGGTAAGAATAGAAAAGGTTAGATTAGCTTTCATCTAGCCTGGAGAGTTTGAAAGGTCCTACTTTAAATGGCCCTGGCTTTCCTTTTAACTGGTCCTGACATTATGAAGAAGTTGGCAAACTTTGCCTGTACACATTTTACCTCCTCCCAAAATTACCTTTCTGGGTCTCCTACTCCAACAATCTTGTTTTCAGTTCTTAAACCAAGAGAGCACTCTCTACTGTGTAAGGACAGCTTCCTTCACATAGTTAGATTTGTTACAAGATCCACCTGGTACAAAACACCTTCACATCCATCCTCTCAGTTTAACCTCTAAAATAGTGTGAGAATAAACTTTAGCTGTATTTTACAGATAAAGAAATAGGCTCCAGGTCTGGAGGACGACCTGAAGGTAGTCCAAGGATGTGACTAGAATGAGGCAAAGCTTTGACTGTTGAGTCCAGAGAGACACCAACTTCTGTGCTTGTTCTATTATGCCTCAGCACCTTGCAGGTGTCAAGCCAAGTCACGAAGGCACATAGTGAACTAGCTAGCAGAGAGCCATAACGTTCAAACTACTGTCTTAATCTAATCTACAGTGAATTCTACCATTGCAGTTGAATCCTCATAAGCATAGAGCAAGTCCAGGAATTTAGTGCTACTCCTAAAGGGGACTTGGTACCTGAGTTATAATCCTCTGTTTGGAGTGCTTAGCATAGAAAATAAACTAAGTGATATCTGGACATGAATCCAGTACTGTATCATCAGCTCTGGAAATAGAACGCATTTCCCTCCCTTGCCCCAGATAGATTTGACGAAGAAAATGACAACATTTTTTTTCCCAGCCAGGGCATTTTTATTTGCACAATGCAAGTGCTCAGATGTATTGGGAAGCACAGTCATGTATTGTGCAGTTCACCAGCATGATGGTAGGGGTGGCTCCAGCTGAGATGGAATGCTGCTGGGGGGGGGGGGGAGAGTAAGTTGGAGAGGAGTTGAAGAAGTCTTAGTTTTACAGGTTAGTGAGAAGCCAGTCTAGCAGCTGCTTCTTAGCCATGTTCCCCACAGCTTCATCCAGTTGTCGTTCCTTGGCAAACTTCATGACTTCTTGAAGCAGATCTCCTACACTGTAGCCTTTCTCTGCTGCCTTGGCTGATACTTCAGGAAGCTGTAGAGAGAGCAGATTGAATCATCTGATGCCCTCTGGAGGAAGGACTCTCTGGACAAAATGAACTAACATCCCCAGGCCTCTTATCCAACTTTCCAAACCACGATTCTACAATTAAAGTGTGTCAAGAAAACCTGAGTAGAGGCTGCTGACCTGCTTTTCTGTTTCCCTTGAAACTTCTTTAATGACAAAGATCAAAAAACCAAAGGTACTTTCTTTTGTGCTTCCAAAACAAACTCTGAAATCAATTGTGTTCACTAAATATTTCCCACTAGGTGTTGGACCCTTAAGTTAGTATGTGCTGATTGCTGGTGAGAGTTTGGAGTTACCATTTCTCTGCTTCCCTCAAAAAGTATGAGGTTGGGAGTAGGAAGTATTGCCTGGGTTCAGGGTTCTGGACTGAGAAAAATATGGCTAAGTGTTGGATTTTCCTGGCATCTATCTAATGTGGAAAATGCAGCTGTGATGTCTGCGTGGGTGGAAAGAAAGGGAATGAGAGAATCTGCATATGTATGAATGCTGACCTCCCCACCTCCACCCATTCTTTCTTCTTGTTCTTTGTTGGACTGCTTACCTTTTCCAGTTGTCCATCATCATCTCCCATGAAGTAGAGCATGGGCACGTTAAACTCAGAGGCTGCAATCCATTGCAGGACAGCCTGCAGCTGCTTCTGCAAGTTACTTGTAGAGCATTGATTGTTAACAATAACTTCAGGCCCAGGACAATCGCGTTTCCTTGACACTGTGGCTTCCTGACAACATCTGGAGCTAGCCATGTTGAGATTGTTTCCCAAGCATGCTTCTCGTTCTTCCAGTTCAGCAAAAGTTTCCCTGTTGCTGCAGTTAGCCATGATCATGCACAACTTCATCACAGATTCTACCAATTGATCTATGAACTGGCGGTTCATTTGCTTTATCCCACTGATAAAGTCTGGTTCTGCGTTATCCTGACATTGTACTTCCTCTCTGTCAGGTCTTCTGGCCATGGAAGATGCTTTGCTTGTTCTGGCTTCAGAACACCTGTTCTCACCTTCACACAGCTCATCGCAGGGGAAGGGGCAATCACTCAGCAGTTTCTGGATCAATGAAAGAACAATGTTTGACACATCCAGTTTCTGGCAGGCCAGCTGTTGACTCTCCTTTAGACAACTGGATGGCCCAGGACCTCCACGAGATTCGAGATGTTTCACTGAGAGTGTTCTGGCACTTTGCCCACCTCCACACTTTTCGTATTGGGTATTCTGAGCCACATAGCCCAGGGAGGAACCAGGACAATCATCTTCAAGTACATCTTTGCCTCTGGCTTGCTGGGTTAGATGGTATTGGATTAGCCTAAGGGCAGATACAATCAGGTCTTTGGCCAGTGAATCTGTAGAAGGGCTGAGATTTTCTTTTTTCTCATCTTTACTGGCACATAGTTTGGTAACCATCTTGCATGGATTTCCTTGCTTCTGGTTCCACATGGTCAGACTCTCCTTGAGGATGTGTTCACTGACTTTCTCAGCACTGGTCAATGACTTGCACGGGTCTGACTTCATTTTGCCTTTATCTTTTCCTTTCATTTCAGCCTTCATGGCTGAAAACTCAACGCTCTGATTCTTGCATTTAGGATCCTGAGATCCAGCTTTTAAAGTTGCATATGACAGACTCTGAGACTTAGTCTCCTTCTTCTCACCCAGAAGGGCATTGACCAGACGCTTCAACATGGCCTCCATGATATCTGCAGCATTTTGTCTTCCGTGGTTGAACAGATTCCTCTTGACAGCGGTGACAAAATCTGAATCAGTCATCAAGACGCCAGTTATATTGTGCAGGTTCTTCATGCAAGAATCGATCAGATCAGACACAATGTCCTTGGTGTGCTTTAACAACACCCTTTTCAGGACCACG
This sequence comes from Chinchilla lanigera, assembly GCF_000276665.1. Taxonomy (NCBI): domain Eukaryota; kingdom Metazoa; phylum Chordata; class Mammalia; order Rodentia; family Chinchillidae; genus Chinchilla; species Chinchilla lanigera. Next base: position 1,365,613 of record NW_004955543.1, on the reverse strand, counting down.
CAAGCTGGAATTGGCTTCCCACAGCTATGCACTTTCAGAGTTTTCATAACAGAGACCATCATGTCAGATGCTACCTGATTTGCATAAACCATGAGCCCCTTGCTAATGGAATCTGCAAATTCTTTACTATCTTTCTGGAACATCTGCTTTTCTCCACACTTGCTCTTGTTGGATAATTCGCTGTACAGAAAGGTTTTCTGGCCACCCTCTTTATTTTCCTCCCCAGTGCCGCGCATTTCTGAAGATGTCAGTTCCACTGCTTCATGGGCCATTTCGGAGGCAATCTTGCTGAGAGGGCTACGGGGACTGCTTTTCCCTTTTTCTCCAGCAGATTGATATGCTGATTGATGAAGGCATTTACTTCCACCTTCTAATTTCTCCTTGATTTCTTTACGGGCCATCTGGATTACCAGAGAAGATAGGCGGTTGACATAGTAGGAAAGATCGTCCATACTACATTCCCCATCAGGGGACTTAACTTCCCTCTGAGTGTTAGAAGACTTGACTACAGGAGTTGAAGGACTTTGGTTGTTGTTGGTGTTTTTGGCTGCTGTCATTTCCAGACGGAAGCGTTGAGGTCCTTTGGCCGAATGATCAATGCTCAATTTATCAGCATACACACTGTAGCAGTTCCCAGTTTTTGGACAGCTGTCTGTGTCTCCTACTTTATGTTTACAACTGGAGGCTGAAGGGCTGAGCGCATGTTGAAAACCTAAGGCATACTTCTGGAGATCATTGAGGAGCCAATTGAGGACAATTAGAGGATCAAAGGGAGCTTGTTTGAAAAGACACACAGATCCTTCCATCTAAAAAAAGAAAAACAGCTCTCTATAAGGGTTTAGGTAAGCTACTTCTTTGCCTTATTTTATTTGAGATATATCATCTAAATTGCACAGATTAGAGATTTAAATATTTTGGAATTTGCATGGGAATGTAGAATCCAGTTACATCCATTAATACATTCAGTCACAAGGGGCAGAAACAAAAGCTCAGAATATACATATTTGTGTACTTAACTATGCAGCAGTGTTATCAGTGTGCTTTTTGATCCCAGATGAGTATGTGTTTGACTCAATATGTCAGTGTATATGTTGTGTGTGTATAGGTAGAGATCAATATAGCAATTCCTGTGTATGAACATCTCACTAGATGTGAGAATGTGTCAGTCATGTGTATTGCCAGTGAAAAAGTGTGTCTCTGTGTGTCTGCATATGTGTAACTGTACTTGTGTGTTGACATCTTTACCTACTGTGCATGTCTACTGTAGAGGCCAACGTAGTGCATGTTAGTGTGTATATTTGGACACGTGTGTAGATGTCAAAATATTGTGTATTTCAGTGTGTCTCTGAATGTCATTTCTAAATAATCAAGATGTTTATGATATAAATTCACTGCTGTGCATCATGCAGCTATAAATGTTTTTATGTGTTAAAGTATAAATTCACATATTAACACACTCAAAGCTACATAACATATTGATAATGTGTGTGCATAAATTCAAATGTTAACTTATACATTCATGAATTTATAACATGTGTGTTAAAATGTGAATATGTATAAATAAATGACTGTATAATGATTGTATGTCAATAAATTGTGTATAAGATTATGCTATGTACATGCTTTGTCAATGTTTGGCACTGTGTGTTGCATATGTGTTGCGTATACTCTGACAGTTGAATATGCATGTGAATAACATGACTGGTTATGTCATCGCATTTATGTCAATGTGTATTAATGCATACAAAGATGTTAATGAATATGTATCACTTTGTGTAAGTTTGTATGTATGTATATCACCACGAGTATGTGTGAAAATATAGAGTTTTGCACAAGCATGTATATTTATAAGCATATATGCCAATGCATGAGTCTATATGATCACTATGTTTGATCAAGTCTTGAATGTGTTAGCATGCATAAGTGTATGTTTATACATTGTGTCTATGAATATAAATATGAGTGTTTATTGTGTCACATGTGAGCATGTCATTACATCAGACTATATCTTTGTATATTAAGTTTGTATTTATAAATAGTCAGTGTATCCTAGTTTGTTACATCAATATTTGTGTGTCTGTAAGTGTCACATGTAGACAGGCATGTGTATGTAACTGTTTGTGTAAATTATTTTAAAGTATATATAAATGTATATTTTGATGTGTATTTCATTTTGTATACATTTACATGTGTATTCTATGCTTTGTGGCTATGTATGTTTATGTCTGAATATGTGTGTGTACTATTTTTTTTGGTGGTACTGGGGATTGAACTCAGGGCCTTGTGCATGCTAGGCAAGCACTCTGCCACTAAGCCACATCCCCAGCCCTTGTGTACATACTATGGATACATCTTGCATTCATCTCTAAGTACTGTTGCCTCCTTTCCCCTTACATTGCTTCATCGCCTCCCTTTTCACTGAATTTCTGGGAATGTGAAGTCACAAGGCCATCTATTTGCAAATGGGCTTAAATTACAATGAAGGTGATCTGCATTGGGGGTAGGAAATATGGGCTGCCCTTTTGAAATAAACAACCTGATAAAATATATCCCTTTAAGACTCTAAAATGTAATTGACCACCCCCTATTAAACCCTAAACTCTTTGAAGAATGTTATTTAACTTATTTTTCTTCCTTAGGGGACACACCCCTTACTCTGAAGGTGTCTGGTAGCAGAAATGACTCTTTGGTTAAAACATGTGAACCTAGAGACACAACATTAAATTAAATAGCAGTCGCTACAGCTTGTAGAAATGTGGGGATGATTTCTTGTGCGCTACACTATCCTCCCTAAGCCATGAGCCTAACAGATGCATAATTCAAGAAACAAAGACCAGATAAAGAATTTTGTATATAACAGCAGCATGCAAGTCTAAGTGCTTCTAACTTAAAGCTACTTAACAGCCTGAGTTATCTCTTAGACATCAAGAATAAGGACTAGACACTCAGATTCTTGGTTGTTATATATTCTTTCAGCTTCATATTCCTCTTGCTTCCTTGCTGGATGCTGGGAAGTAATAAGACACACAGGTCCATTGCATGCCAGGAAAGAATACTGGAAAGGATGTTGCCTACAAGCCTATATTTTGTTAGGATAATAATAGCAAGATTCTATTTGGAGTATCTGTCTAGAAATGAGGAGACAGTATTCTGATCTTCTGTGGTTAATGAATGTCATTATTAAGTACCTGGGTGTTGAACTTACTTTGTCACTAAATGTCGTCCTTTGTTCTCCAAAATGTCATATTATTCACATGGATGGACTTATTAGACAATAGTTTCTTCACCATCTCGGAAGTAGAGTCCTTAGACTCAAATCAATATTGCACCTAATAATGAGGAGTGATGTATGTTTATGTGTTAAAAAGTGACTAAGTCTACCTTAGACTGTTCTTGCTTCTCGGTGTCCTTGATCACGATCACCTCTTTATCTTCTAGAGTCTGCAAGTTAAACTTGAATTCTGAGCTGGAATCAGCAGCACCCTATGGAATTCAAGGAAAAAATTCTTACGAAAAGTTACACTTTGAGTTCTCTTCAAGCTTCCCCCTAGGCTATAACTTCAAATTATACATGGCATGTCCTTCTCTTATCCCCTTCCTTTCTGTAGCCTTGTAATGCTAGCTAGTCTTTGAAGAATGCCATAAAGTTCTTCTCACAAATTACTCCTTCCCCCTCTGAAGATGCTCACAAGGTTCTTAGTCTCAAGAACCATATTCTGTTAGCCATCGCCCTTTTGGATAGGCTAGTTTTTTAAAAACACATTTCTAACATGCTATCTTCCATGCTTTGATTCTTTTAGCCTCCCCAACAACTTAAGTGGCTTCTAAAATGAGATTTGATAGCAAGAATGACAATAAATTTAGAACCAGAGACCCTGGACTCATGAGAATGATGGCCTTCAACTTGAGTCCTCTTCACCTTTCCGCCTTCTGCTGCAGCTTTTCTCTTTCCGCATTCTTCACTGATACCATTTCTCAGCAGTGTTCCTTCCCTCTCCCACTCTGAGTAGGAAATACCTACCTTGGAATCTTTATCTTCCGCATTCAAGGTGGACACATCAACAAAGCATATCTGCATCAAATTAGGAGGGTAAATTTAGATAAATTGTAGAGAAAAAGTCCTAATTTCTTTTTCTTGGAGATAAAAGCACTTAAAGGACTCTTGTGAGGATTAAATGAGGTAGAGTATACAAAGCTCTCAGCATAATGTGGCAATAGTACTCAATAAGCATTAATATTGTGATGTTATTAGCAAACAGAAGCTTAACATTACATTTCCTAAATAAGAATATCATCCAGTCATACACAGGCCCAAAGGACAATGTCCACATACATTAATTGAGAAAACTAAGAAGTGCCTTGCTCAACTAACACAAACTCAAAGGTGGAGCTTGTATTAGAATTTGATTTTGTATTAGATTTGGATTTTGTATTAGATTGTATTGATTTTGTATTAGATTTGATTTTGTATTAGATTGGAGCTTGTATTAGATTTGATTCTAATACAAGTTTGTAGTTTAGTGCTCTTTCTATTACAACAGTGTTTCCCAAATTGTGGTATTTTTGCTATTGATAACATAAAACATTTTAGGCAGTATGTGGATAAACATTTGTGTGTTTAGTATGCACATTGTCCTAGAACATCAAACCTGTGATATTATGGATAATATTGCTTAGGCTGATGGTTATTTTTAAATGTAGATCAATTTTAAAATAGTGAAAAAATATATCAAGTAAATAATACTATGGGTGTTACTCAAACATAATAAAATGTGAAGTGTTATGTAAATCACTTGAAGGTTTTGAAACAGTGTGAGTATTTGTAGTATTCTGAGTACTGTAGTAATAGAAGTATCTATAGTACTTTGCCCTCCTGAGATGTTCTAGTATAACTTAGTAATAGTAGGACATTATGACTTAAGAGGTCTTATGTAATAAAGGCAGGTTCCTAGGCAACCAACATTCTTCCCCCCTCCCCTCACAGGTCCTCCGCCCTCCACCCACAGTCCTCCCCCCTCCCCTTGCGGTCCTCCCCCTCCCCTCACAGTTCTCCTCCCTCCCCTCATGGGTTCTCCACCCTCCACTCACAGTCCTCCCACCTCCCCTCACAGTCCTTCCCCCTCCCTTTGAGGTCCTCCCCCTCCCCTCACGGTCCTCCCCCCTCCCCTCTTGGTCCTCCCCCTCCCCTCA
>NW_004955543.1:1340398-1359318 GCF_000276665.1 Chinchilla lanigera | reverse complement strand
CCCTCCACTCACAGTCCTCCTCCCTCCCCTCACAGTCCTCCCCCCTCCCCTTGCAGTCCTCCCCCACCCCTCAGAGTCCTCCCCCCTCCCCTTGTGGTCCTCCACCCTCCACTCACAGTCCTCCCCGCTCCCCTCACAGTGCTCCCCCCGCCCCCATCACTCCTCAGCTGGCTCTCCCCACCCCCAATCCTTATGTGATGCACATTGTGATGTATGCTGAAAGGCCTGACCGAGCTTGCCTGGTTGGAGAGGTGGCAGTATCAGCCTCCATGAGTCTATCTGGGGCCCTAGTACATCTACACCCATATGGCAGCTTTTCTACTTGTTAGGAGTCACTTTGTATCTTACCACTTTTCGTTCTTGATCTTGCTGTCTTACTGGGCTGTAGAGATCTACTTTGCACACGCCCCTGCAGCTGTGTAACCAGTCGATATCAGACATCTATAAAGAGAAATAAAAAGAAATGTGAAATGCTTACAAATGGTTTTTAGAAACGGGGTCAGTTTGGATAAGAATCTCTGGAGGGGCCTTGTATATCCTCAGGCTAGGAACTGCCTGCAGTAGAGGTGAACAATGGGGAAGGACACTGAACTGTTTGAAATTGAAGCACAGGAAAGTCTTTTAAGGAGAGATTAAGGTCAATTCCCTCTATCCCTTCTGTCCTCCCTCCCTTTTCCACTCTCTCCCTTCTCTCCTGCCTCCCTTTCCCTTCCCTGTCTTCTTCCCTTCTCTCCCCTACTCCCCCTCTCTTATTTTCTCCTCTAATGGCTTAGTTATGCTCTAATGGCTGCCCTTTCACACGGTAACACTATACTTACACCCTTACCATCCTGGCCATTCCCCAAGAACTTTTGGAGCTCTTTCTTCAAGAATTTCTGTAAAATCTTGAAAATTTACAGAAAAAGTCTTCTAATGCCCTCAGAAGAGGACATTTTTCTTCTTTTTTACCAAAAGGTAGTGAACACTAACTTAGAAAGACAAGGAGGGAAGCAGAGTGTGTTTGGACACAGTCTCAGGCTAAATCTTAAAAAAACTCAAACTATAAAGAATTTATACCCTCATTACCTTGATAATGAAGTTCTTCTGGACTTTTGGCCGAAAATGTGCCACCCCGAAGGGAGATGTGCCCCTTCAGATGGAACTGGGCAGTGCCAAGTTCTTGGGCACCTTCAACTGGCTGCCACCCCCTTCAGCTGTTGGGCCAGACTGAAGGGCCAGGATGTTCTCCACTGGCTTTGACTCAGCAGGGGTTTATTAGGTCATAGTGGCTGATGTTACAGCCACCTGAGCAAAGGCAAAGCATGCTGGGAAACTGAGTAACCTTTTCATATTAAAAGACCATCAGGCTGTTTGTTGTTAAGGCCAACTTTTATTATGATGTCTAGTAGAGTATAGGCCACATTTTACACAGTTCACAACACCTCAGGATCACCCATTTTTCTTTTCCTTGCTAGATCTCCAGAATAACCTAATCATATGTTACTAGTTTGGTGGACTATAGTCTTTATGGACAAAATTATTTTCACATTTTAGCTTATTTCTCTTTGAGTTTCTCTCTAGAGCCTCAAGAGTTATGTAGCAAGAGGTCTTCAGATTATGTTGAACAGAAATGTTGATAAAGACTTTTCTGGATATTTTAAATAAAGTTATGAATATAGGAAGTTGGAGGATGCCTTAGCAGCTTCTATGGTATGACTCCTCCATTAAGACGCCTTTTTATCTAGTCAAAAAGAAACCAGAAGTTGCCTCTGCCTTTGTGGTATTACACTAGGCTGTCTCATAGGGCATTTGGGTGATTTTTTCTTGTCATTGTGGCTGCTGTGATGACTCTTCCAGTCTGCCTTAATATGCTGTGTCTTTCCTCAACTCTCCATACTCTCCTAAAGCCTTAAGTGGAAGCTGGTACTAGAAACTCACCTTCATGGCCTTGCTCTTTCTATAGAGAAAAAGGCAGCACAAAGTTAAGGCTTTATTCTTAAAATTGTAGGCTTTCTAAGTGGTCTAGTAGACACTAACTTTCACCTGAAACTTATATAGCGAGGAGAAAAGATGTTTGTGTTTAGATTAGGTCACCCATTTACAAACCCCTCAAGCCATGAAAGGATTTAAGCTCCACTTAATGTTTTTCTATTCTAGTCTGTGCTGATTGTGGGTTACAGTACTTTTTACTGTATTGCACTACCCTAAGTGGTAGCAATCACACTCAGGGAGGCCCTGCCCATTAGCCACTCCCATAACTATGCCAAACCACTCAGTGGACTAATTTAGTAATCACACAAACTTGATCCCAGCAGCACATACTCTAGTTCCAGCCATCTCTGAAAAGCTCCCAGCAATTCTGAGGAACAAATACTCTAGGCCGCCACCATTCTGGAACATGGTGCTCAGAGGCTCTCTTCTCAAAACAGTCTTACACTCTTGCAACTCTGAGGCTGCAAATGCTGGAGTTCTGCTTCCTGTGATGCCCTCAGGCCTGTTTTAGGAGAAGGCCATCTTTTCTATTTTCCTATTCCTTCTCAGCAATCAAGATCTCCTCTGCTCTGTCTTTGCAATCCACAGCTTCACTAGAGCTTCTTTCTGGCCAAACTCACAATGTTATAAATCATTCTGCTGGGCTCTTTGCTCTTGATTCTCAACTTAGCTCTGGTTAAAAGCCCCCAACAGTAACCATGCCACTGCCTCAACATTAGACTGCTTTGAAATTTCTTCTGCAAGATTAATGAGTCCATCACCATTAACCTTAGTCTCAGGCAGTCTCTGGACATGAACAAAATGCAGACAAGCTTTCTGGCAAGCCATAAAACTCATTGGCTAGAGTCCAACAACCAATACAATCCTTCCTAGCAGAAGGACTTTACTGGCAGGATTTCTATCAGCCTTCTAGTCTTCTGAGCTCTAACCGGACTCTCCCATACAGAACAGCCTAAGGCGTTCCAGCTCTACTCTCTCAGGCAACATCTTTGAACCTTTCCAAACACTTCCCACAAGCCATCCCCAAAGGCAAAACCACACTGTCAGGTATAATCTTAGCAATGACTGTGGTATCAATGTCTTAGTTGCTGAGACAGTATATCCAATATCCAAAGTTAAAGGAGGAAGGGTGTATTTAGCACACAGTTTGTAGAGGTTTTAGTTCATATTCAGCTGCTCCAAGGCAGGGTGGCACATGGCAGAGGGGCAATAGTTCATGGCAGTGGAAGACAGCAAAAGCAACAAGGGGGAGAGGCAAGACTGTTTGTATTCCTTATATTGTATGTAAGTTACCTGCCCCAGGGCAGGTATAACACACCCTTAATCTCCTCAGTGGACCATGAATCAATCACAAACTCTAGATTCAGCCACCTCTGAAAAACCCTCTCCCCACAGCTGCATGAGACTTTGTGGGGACATCTCAACAGAAACCATAACATAACACTTTGCATCTGTCCATCTTGCTCCTTCCACTTAATGGTGATACCCTAACGTAGAACCTTGAGTGCCTCCTCTTTATGAGAACTTCTCTCCCAGATCCCAGCCAACTAAATATACAGGGTGAGAAGATGTCTATCTCAACTTCTTGTCATGAAAGTCACCTCCTCAGAAAAGCCTTCCTTCACCACCTTTTCTTCTGTATTAGGTTGTCGAGAAGAGTAGAATCAATAGAAAGTATTCAAAGAGTCAGTAGGTTTACAGGATCAGATGGAAGGGTCCACAGTGACTTTTTGCAGGATCAGAGATCAGAGAATCCACAATGGCCATCTGGGTGCTGGAGAGCTAGAGGATCCAGTAGCTGGCCAGCAAAGAAGATGGAAGTCACAGAACAAGACTGGGATAGAGACTGCAGCAACAATCCAAGGTCATAGGCCTGGAAGCTCACTGGAGGATCACCAGTGTGAGTCTGAGTTGGAAGGCTAAAGAAGTTGGAGACCTGGAAACTGATGTCCCAAAGGTGAGTGCAGCACAAGACTGGAACAAAAGGCACAAGAAGACCAGAACTCTTCTAAATAGACACACTTCTTCCTTTCCTTTTTTTATACCATTCAGGCTACAAGTCTATTGGTTGGTGCCACTCATAACTGGGATGAGACTCTCCCCTCGGTTTGCTGGCCTATATGTCAATCATCTACACACACACAGAGCTGTGATGTACTATTCTGCTAGGCATTTTTTAAACCATTCAAGTTGACATATCATGATTAATGGTCACAACTACCAATAGTTACTTTTAATCACATCACCCTGTTTTATTCTTAATCACACTAGTATATCCTATTTATTGTTATTTACTTGCTTATTTACTATCTCCTACTAAAACAGTAATGTCATGAGCAGGGACTTGTCTGCTTGCACAATGAAGTGCCTAGTACATAGTAACTATTCAATAAGTGTTTATTGAACAAATATTGATCCACTTCTTCACTGGTAGGGGAAAACAATATTGAATAGGAATAATAAAACTTGTTCTTAACCTTGGCCACCTCCCTTACTATAGCCTAGTGTTAGCTTTCCCACCTCAAAAGAATGAGATGCTAATCCATATCATTTGTATCTACCTCTCTGGAGGTGTTGTGTAGATCAAAAGAGGCAACCATATTGAAAATGTTTGGGAAAAAATGCCTAAATGTGCCCATTAAAGCTTCAGCTCAAAATAATAATAAAAATAATAATGTATAACATTTGTAGAGATTTTACTATGAGCCAAGCATTCTTTGAAGCATTCTTCTAATGATACTACAGTATGATTTGTGCTTTCCACTATGATATCATTTAATACTCCCAACAACTCTATGAAGTAGCTACTATCATTATACTATTTCAAAAATGAAGTAACTGAAGCACAGAACTGCTGAGTGCCTTTCCCAAGGTCACACAGCTAAGCAGTAGAACTGGGATTTAAGAACAGCAAGCTTCTCCTCTATTTTGCTTCGTAGAATACCAGGACCTTGTCCATTATGTCAGTGTGAGGATAAATCCTGGAAACAGTGCAAGGAACACTGACAGAATGAAGTAGGCACATCTAGGTGGCAAAAGAAACCTCTGTAGTAAGCTGGAGGGTAGAATGAAAAGAATCCAGTTGGGTGAAAAGTCACAGATTGTCAAAGGTATAATATTTCAGGAATAGGCCATGGGCCAGAAGAAGGCCTAAAGCTACCCCAAGTCAGCTGGCATCCCCCCAAAAAGCAGACACAAATCTTGAGACTCAGAGTGGGAAGCATTCCCCAATGAAAGCAGAGGTCATGCTCAAAATGAAGCCTCACACAACAGATGGAGATTTCTCATTTGCTCACAGGGATTGAGGCTGATCATTGTATAGAGGAAGGGAACACAGAGTGAGAGAGTACCTAAAGACAGCTGGTGGAGGACAAGGGCAGTCCCTGGTACTATCCAACCAGTGCACCCAAGGGCCAGAATGTGTGCGGTGGAGAAAGAGATGTTAGGAAATACTTATGGTGTTCAGGGCATTTGCCAGTCACTATGAAAGTATTTTAACATTTTAATAGCTAGTAGGGAGGTGTCTATACCTAAAATCTGAATGCGATCTCTAGGTTGGAATTTTATTTTATTTTATTTTATTTTATTTATTCATTCATTTGTTTTGCAATACTGGAGATTGAACTCAGGGGCACATTACCTAATCTACATTCCTAATTATTTTTTCTTTTCTTTATTTTTTGTAATTTCAAGACAAGGACTCGTTAAGTTGCCTAGACAGAACTTGAACTTGTGATCCTCCTGCCTCAGCCACCCTCACTACTAGGATTACTGGCATGCACTATATTGCCTTGCTTGGAAATTGTTTCTCTCTCTCTCTCTCTCTCTCTCTCTCTCTCTCTCTCTCTCTCTCTCTCTCTCTGTGTGTGTGTGTGTGTGTGTGTGTGTGTGTGTGTGTGTGTGGTCCTAGGAGCCCTCACACTGAGCTACATCCCCAGCCTTTTTTTTTTTTTGGACCAAGTCACACGAAGTCACTAAGATGCCCAGGGTCATTTCAGACTTGTGATCTTCCTGCCTCAGCCTCCCAGAGTGCTGAGACTATAAGTGTGTGCCACCACACCTGGGTGGAAATGCTTTACCATATCTAATCTTTCCCAAGCCTTGAGGCCTGCAAAGATTTGATTTTGGGGTAACACCTAAAGTGAGGACAGCTAAAGAAAAGGTGGGAGGGGTCCCATGAATTGTTCCTTCTTACACAGCTCTACCCTTACCCCTTTGTCTCATAAACTCCTCATTTTGTGCTTGCTTCTCCACTAGAGAGTAAATAGCTGGTAATAAATGAAACTTATAGGGGCTGGGGATTTAGCTCAGCGGCACAGCGCCTGCCTGGCAAGCATGAGGTCGTGAGTTTGATTCCCGGTACCGGAAAAAAATAAATAAATAAATGAAAATTGTATTAGCTTTCCCGTCACTGGGACAAAATAAATACCAACACCTGTAATTTAAAGGAAGCAATGTTTAATTTGTCTGATGGTTTCAGAGCCAGGTCAGCTGGCTCCAAGGCAGAATTGGCATAGAAGGAGAATGTACTGGAGAAAGCTGTCCACCTCGTAGTGGCTGGAAACAGAGAAGGCTGGAAAGAAGGCCCAGGAGAGGTAAACCTCCAAAGCCAGGGCCCCAGTGACCCACCTCCAAGTGGGCCTCACCTCCTAACAGCCCGTTCAGCTATGAATGATCCAACTATCACTACAAGAGTCTCTTCAAACTGGTTGATAGCTAAGCTTAACCACCACAGATGCAAAGGCCTCTCACAAATCAGGCATGGTGGTACATGAGTAAAAGCCCACAGTACTCAGAGCATCTGAGGCAGGAGAATTGCAAGTTGGAGCCCAGCTTGGACAATTCAGCAACTTAGTAAGGCCCTGTCTCAAAATTAAATTCAAGCAGGGGATGTAGCTTAGTGGGAAGGTCCTGAGTTAAATCCTCAGTACCAAGAAGACAACAACAACAAAATAGGCCTCCCTACCAGGCAGCTAGTCAATCAGTGCTGGATAACAGCAAACATTTCATGTGTGCTGACTTTGTGCCAGGCCCTCTTGCTAGGCTCTTTGCACAGATTTTCCTCATGTGATCCTCCCAGCAACCCTGTGAGTAGCCTCAGTTTGCAGCTGAGGAAGTGAACACAGAGAGAATCATAAGTGCACCTACACCTGGGATTAAGCCATGGAGAAATTATGGTGGAGTCAGTACCAAACTGCCATGCTTGGCTTGAGTGTTTGGTGGGTGACCCAACATGAGAAAGGCCAGAGTGAGTGGCTTGTTTAGATAGTAGGCAGAGATAGGGTAGCTGGAGTAGAGTGTATGAAGGGCGAGCAAACGATGGCATCAGATTTCAGAGTCTTGGATATCATGTTTCAAATTTGGGGGAGAGGAAGGGGAAGTAAGAAGGATCAAGACACCATACATGTATGCACCAATATTTATGAATACGTTTATTATGCATTGCAAACATATACTAATATTTCTTTTAAGTTTGGATTCATTCATAAGGTCCAGAAGAAGCCATCTGAAAGATCTGACCCCCACAGTTTCACAGTGAGATTTGTGTTCTTGAATGCTAATTCAGCCTACCATGAAAAGGATGAATTAGAGGGAGCAATGTGCTGTTCAGTTGTTCTTTCTTTTTCTTCCTTTCATTTTTCTTTCTGCAAATGCCAGCCTCACTGGACTTTACTAAAGGTTGAAACAATTTCTCCACATTAGGGGCCAACATATCTCTTGGGAGGCAGGTGGAGAAATGATGGACAGAATTAGTGAAGGAGAGGGTGGCAGATTTTTACTTTTTTTCCCTAGGGCAATACTTTCTCTCATTCCCATCAGGTGCCAGGAAGAGTAGACTTTAGACTATACTCTCCCTGACACCAGATTACAAATGGATGTACTTTCCCCTGAAAGTACATCAACATTTCACACAACACCTCCGAGAAACCATAAATCCTACCTCTGCACTCAGGAGGAAACAGGAAGCAAAGATAAACACTTTGACCTGCTAACCTTTCAAGGATCAGGTAATGGAATTGATAGCACCTAGATCCCAGAAGCCTTGCTTTTGCTAAAGAAATATCACCTGTCAGAAATTTCAAGTGTCTTAGCCAGCCATCCGTGTGGCACAGACCATCTGCTGGAGGGAAGAGGGGGCTTGCCAGGAAAGTCCCTGGCATAAATGGCCTACTTCTGAACTGATACAACTAAGTTCTCCTGATTCTCATATAACCTCTAGCCAGGCACACCTAGAGTGACTTGTCATCTCTTTCTGTCCACCACTGAGTCCACTTTGGGGTCTCCTTTCACCTTTCCTCACCTGCCCTTCCTCCTCAGTTTCCTTCATGACAATCTGTGTTGGAGTGCCCTGAGATCGACCTCCACTTGCTACTCTTTCCTTCACACCCACTCCCTAGCTGAGCCTGCTTTTCAGAGGCTTGGGGCCATGCGCAGCTGGAACTTTTCCAGGATTTGGGTCCTAAAAGATGGCAAGAACCAAAAAAGGCAGAAGAAGGTGTGAGATGATGTTCTCCAATTCGGCTTCTTTGGTGTGGTCCTGGGACTTTTAAAATACAGCTTCCAGGGGCTGGGGATTTAGCTCAGCGGCAAAAAGCGCCTGCCTGGCAAGCGCAAGGTCGTGAGTTCGGTTCCCGGTACCAGAGAAAAGCCAAAAAAAAAAATAAATAAATAAAATAAAATACAGCTTCCCAGCCTGCAATGTCCCCCAGAAAACTCAGTTCCTTGGTTTCAGCCTGTAATAAGGGCACGCACACTTCTAAAAATCTTCACCAAGTAGTGTTCTATTACTCCTTTCTATTTTGAAGAAATTAAAACCTACAAAAAAGTTTTTATGACTAGGACAATGAATACCCTTACCTTTATCCAGGTTCACCAATTAACATTTTGCATCTTACTTTATATATCAAGCACTATCTTTTATATCTGCACTAACTTTCTCTGCTCCTCTGCACCTCATATAAAATCCAAGCACTGCATTTACTTATCATGCTACTTTAGTCTCTTTTAATCTAGAACAACTCCTTGCCCTTTTTTCTGGACTCTGATGACCTTGATAGTTTTTAAGAGTCAAGGCCAATCTTTTGAAGACTGTCTGGGAGAGTTTAATTCACAGCCATGGTTGAAAATAGCTTAAGTAGTTTGGAGAGATCATGACCAGTCAATGGACTAAAGGCCAAAGTGATAACAGTGCCACCAATTAGGAGCTATGTAATACCTGGAGAGTAGTCAGTCATGAAGGAAAGAAGGGTAGTGGCTAGATGAGTTGGCTATATTAAAAATGTAAGATCAACATATTCAAATTCCTCTCTTCTATTTTGAGATATACAATGCATTGTTAACTATATTCACCCTACTGTGCTGTAGAACACACCTGAGTTGATCATTACTCATTGTACACATTTTGAACATCACATTGGCCCCCATAGATATGCATGAATATCCTGTGTCAATCAAAAAGAAAATTAATTAAGCAAAAATATATCACAGCAGTCATTCTTTCTATGGCTACAAACAGTCAAATACAGCCACCAATGATTTACAGGGTGATGTCTTCCATCCTCTCACCCATTTCCTACACCCCAGCCAGGCCCTTGAACCATCTACTGGACACAGATATTTACTGAGCCTATATTATATGTTAGGCCCTGTCTTAAGCACATTTCATGTATTACCTTATTTAATGTTCACCACAACAAACCTTCTAGAAGGCGAAATCTGTGATTGTACCTGTTTGATCAATCAGGACACTGGAAAGCACAGAGGGGAAGCAACATTTTTGGGGTCACATGGCAAGCGATGGTACCAGAATTTGACCACAGGTACCTTCAAAATTGAGGCTCTAGAACAGTCACATGTTTAAAAATGTACTTTTCATTTTTCCCTAAAATTGACTTTTGTTCTTTTGGTTTCCATTTGTCTTGGTTACTTTTCTCTCATTACTGGGACAAAATACCTGATGCCCAAAATTAAGGAAGGAAAGGTTTATTTCACTTACAGTTTGTGGAGGTTTCAGTCCGTACTTGGCAGATTATAAGGCAGAGTGGCACATGGCAGAGGGCTACAGCTCATGTTGACAGAACACAGCAAAACAACAAACACACACAAGGGAGGAAATGGCCAGAAGCACCCTCTTTCTCTCCCTTACATATGCAAACTATCCACCCCAGGGCGGATGTAGCTCTCACACCCATAATCAATCAAACTCTAAAAGCCTGCCCCATGGCCACATGAGGCTTTGAGGGGACACCCAGACACAAACCATAACATTCCACCCCTGGCCCCCCAAAGACTCATGCCCATCCCTTTATACAAACAGCATTTAGTCCATCTGCAAGAGTTGCCAAAGTCCTAACAGTTGCAGCATTGCTGAAAAGTCCAAGTCCCAACTCTCCTCTGAGATGTCAGGCAAACTCTTAGCTGTGAGCCCCTGTACAAATGAAAAGTTAAACACTTCCAACATTCAATGGCACAAAATAAGCAGTACCATTCCAAAAGGTACAAACAGGGGGACACAGAGCATTGTGACCAAAGCAAGTCCAAAATCCAGCAGGGCTAACGTTATGTCCTGTAGTTCTATGACCAGCATCTGAAGCAAGCTGTGGCACATTGTGAGCTCCAAAGGGTTTGCATGAGTCCACCCCTGTGGCACTTCTGGTGGTTACAGCTTCCACGGCTTCTCTCTTAGGCCCGCTTTGCTCCCTCCTTGCAGCTTTCCTTAGATGATCCATGGTCCTGGCTTTTCTAAACTTCTGAGGTCTCCAGTGCACCTTTTGCTTCATACTCACAGCCTCACACATTGCCCTCTCAGGGGCACACTGCTTGGCCTCCTAGGCCTTCTGAAATCTGGGTGGAAGCCTATTCAACCTCAGAACTCTTGTATTCTCCATGCATCTAAAGCCAGGGCCATGGGGATGATGCCAAGGTCTGCTGCCACCTGGAGCAGTAGCCAAGCTTTCCTCTCTCTTGGCCACAGGGGTCGAGTGCCTGGATCGCTGGGCACTCTGAATCCATTTCTGAGGAACAGATCCTCTATTCTGCCGCCATTTGGGAACCTGGTGCGGCTGCCACCGCCATTCTGGAACATGTCACTCAGCAGCTTTCTTCTCAAGGCAAGGTCTTTCACCTTTGCAATTTTGAGGCTGCAAAGGGTGGAGACTTGCTGCTTCTTGTGATGCCCTCAGGCCATCTTTTTTATTTTCTTGTTCCTTCTCAACAATGGAGATCTCCCCAGCCTTGTCTTTGCAGTCCACAGCATTACTGGAGCTTCCTTTCTGGCCAAACTCACAACATTTTAGATCATCCTGCTGGGCTCTTCGCTCTTGATTCGCAATATAAATCTGGCTAAAAGCCCCCAACAATAGCCATGCCACTTCCTCAACGTTCAACTGCCTTGAAATTTCTTTTGCCAGATTAATCAGTCCGCTGCCACCCTTAATCTCAGTCTTAGGCAAAGTCTCTGGACACAAGCAAACTGCAGACAAACTTTCTGCCAAGCCATAACACACATCATCTGGAGTCCAACAACCAATGCAGTCCTCCTTCCCAAACCTGGTCTTTACCAGCAAGATTTCTATCAGCTTTCTGGTCTTCTGAGCTCTGACCAGAATCTCCCAGGCAGAACAGCTGAAGGTGTTCTAGTGCTTCTCCTTCAGGCAACATCTCTGAACTTTTCTGAACACTTTCCACAAGCCATTTCCAAAGGCTCTTGAACCACATGGTGAAGTATAGTCACAGCAACAACCCCACTCCTGGTACCAAATTCTGTCTTGGTTACTTTTCTCTCATTACTGGGACAAAATACCTGATGCCCAAAATTAAGGAAGGAAAGGTTTATTTCGCTTACAGTTTGTGGAGGTTTCAGTCCGTACTTGGCAGATTATAAGGCAGAGTGGCACATGGCAGAGGGCTACAGCTCATGTTGACAGAACACAGCAAAACAACAAACACACACAAGGGAGGAAATGGCCAGAAGCACCCTCTTTCTCTCCCTTACATATGCAAACTATCCACCCCAGGGCGGATGTAGCTCTCACACCCATAATCAATCAAACTCTAAAAGCCTGCCCCATGGCCACATGAGGCTTTGAGGGGACACCCAGACACAAACCATAACACCATTTTTATAAGTTTTAATATACTTATAGATTCATACAACTCCCACCAGTATCAGGATACAGAACAGTTTCATTGTTTCAATGAGACTCCCTCTGTGCTCTCTCCCCTCCCATTTATGGAAAGTGTTCTTTTCCCCCCTACAAGCCTGTTTCCAATGGCAGTTGAAATTTTCAAAAATTTGCCAAGCAAATCAAATCATTCTTGCTTGACCAACCAGTGGTCAGTTCGGTCAATTCAGTCAGTTGTGGCCCTGAGGAGGCCTGTTTATATCAGTTCTGAGTCTTTGTTATGCTAATTAGGACCAAAACACACACAGAGGTCAACAGTAAACCTTAGAGTTCATTACAGCATTATGGAGGGAGCCTGCTTTCCTGAGGTTCTCATTTTCCCTTGACAGTTCACTTCCCAGTACTTTCTGGTTCCCCAAGCTCTCGCTTGTGGTTGAGCAGGCCAGATATAATCCACCTCCAGGACTGTGCTGCATCTGGGCTACATAAGAAGGTATAGAACAGGGTGCAGGGAGACAGAGACCAAAACAAAACAAAATATTACAGCTTGGGCCCCTCCCAGAGCCACAACTGTGTTGAACAGTAAAAAATGTTCTGTAGAATGTGGGTACTTTGCTTGTTTTTGCAGTACTGGGGATTGAAGCTGGCCCATTAGGCTGACCTACATCCTCAGAACTCTCCCCATTTTGAGATAGGATTTCATTAAATCCATAAATTGTACCACCTTGGACTTGAATTTGTATTCCTCCGCCTCCACCTCTCAGACTGCTGGGTTGCCGGGATGCTCCACCAGGTGCTGCCAGAGTTCTTTTCTTTACTTTCCTTCTCTTTTCTTTTCTTTTATATTGGGGATTGAACCCAAGGCCTTTTCACTGAACTACATCTCCAGTCTTTTCATTTATTATTAATTATTATTATTATTATTATTATTTTGAGACAAGGTTTCACTGGATCACTAATTTGTCCAGCTGGAGCTCAAACTTGCAATCCTCCTGCCTCATACCCAACCAGAATTTTGGCTTCTGTAGTTTCTCATTCCTACTTGCTCTTTTCCACTGCCACACCACCCGAGCTGAGACTGCCTGGTGACTGGGGAGCACGAGCAAGAGAATAGGAGAAAAAAAAGGTGTCCACATATTTCTCCCAGTTTCCTTTTATGCTTTTGATCCAGAGCTACGAGACCTCTGTCTGCTCAAAAATGCTCATTTCTGGTTTTGAGGTGTTGAGTTCCTGTCAGAAGACACTGGAGGAACAAAAAAAGTAAATTCACGACTAGTTTGGCGGGTTATTTTTAGGTCTAGTGTTCTTTTCTGGTCTGCCTGCTGATATTTACTTTTCAGAGTCCTCAAAAGGTTGCTCACGCATTCTACACACGTTTTTTAATCGAATAAAGTGGGAAATCAAGGGAAGTGTGTGTTTATTCCAGCAAATCAGAATCAAAAATTAGCTCTTCTTTTTAAACCCCTTCTCATTGTGCCTTCCCGACACTATGAATACGTTATGTGCCCATCAGATTCATTACCTATTCACCTAGTGTTACCTCTCCCAGTGTTTCCTATCTCAACTAATCCCGCCATCATTTATGCATTTGGATCCCTGGGCATTGATGAGGGCTCCTCCCATGCTCTAATGTTCCCGTCTCATGTTAATTCAGCCCTTTCTTCCCTCTCTTTTCTAATATGTATCTAAAAATAATATGGCCTTTATTATTTCTTGCCTGTATTAACTTTTTATTACCTATATATAGAAAAGTGCACAAAATTATAAGCATTATATATTCATTTTCAAGAAATTATCACAAACTCAAACCGTGCATCATAAAAACAAC
Organism: Chinchilla lanigera; assembly: GCF_000276665.1. NCBI lineage: Eukaryota > Metazoa > Chordata > Mammalia > Rodentia > Chinchillidae > Chinchilla > Chinchilla lanigera. The sequence goes on along the minus strand of NW_004955543.1, from coordinate 1,345,395 downwards.
AACAGAAACAAAAACAAAAACACAAAATCAGAACATTTCCAGCTTCTAAAAGCCTGTCTGTGCGTCCTCTCAAACACTACCCCTCCCCTCTCCCTGCGGGTGATCACAGCACTGACTCTCAACACCACAGCTTGGCTCTGCCATTTTAAAAATTTTCTATATGAAGAGAATCATACTACATGATTTTTCTGTTTCCTGGGTAGAGCATTTGTTTATTTTCCTTAATTCACCATTGTTTGTGAAATTCAGCCTTGTTCTTGTATCTTGTTTTATTTTCACTGTTGTACATAATATTCCAATGTATGGTTATATCATCCATGACTGAAGGATATTTGGGTTGTTTTCAGTTTGGGCCTATTAAGAATAGTGCTTCTGGGCATGGTGGCACATGCCTGTAATCCCAACACTCCAGAAGCTGAGGCAAGGGGATCGCCACAAGTTCAAGGACACTCTGGGCTACATAGTGAGTTCAAAGCTAGCCAGAACTACATAGCAAGATCTGTCTCAATAAATAAATAAATAAACAAGTAAATAAATAAATAATTTTTAAAAGGAATAGTACTTCTATGCATGCTCCTATACATGTCTTTTGGTGATCATAAGCACTCATTTATATTGGATGTATAGCTACAGATAAGAGTTATGATACACACTTGTTTGACCTAGTACTTACTGCAAAACTCTACCAAAGTGGTTACATCTATTTACACTTCCACAAGTGGCATATGAGAATTCCTTTTGCTCTGTAACTTGATGCCATCTTAAGAGATTAATATATCTATGTATTTGTTTTCTCGTTGTTTGTTCTCAGCCCTCTTCATCAAGAAGGTAGTTAGTTCTAGCCTTCAAGACTCCCAGAGTGTCTGTATAGCAGGGCAGAAAACTGGTATTTGCCACTCAGTTCCTGGTTTTTGTTCATAACTGCCTTGAGCCCCAGAGGGAGGCAAATTTGCCAGTAAAGGCAATGAAAAATATTGGAAGAAATATGAAGGAAAAGGATTTTCTCAGACTGAAAAAGAAAACATTTCCATTATATAAGGGGAAAAGAGGAAATTTCAGAGTGACAGAGCTTAGTCTGGCTTCTGAGCATTATGCAGGAAAGGTAGAAGGAGAAATAAAAAGGATATGGATCAGAAAGGAAGAAGTCAAACTATCCTTATTCACTGATGACATGATTCTTTACATCAAAAACCCACAAAACTCCAACAAAAGACCCTTGTAACTAATAAACAAATTCAGCAATGTGGCAGGAGACAAAATCAGCACCATACATAAAAATCAATAGCATTCTTATACACCAACAATGAACCTATGGAGAAAGAAATTAGGAAAACAATTCTATTCATGGTAGCTTCAAAATAAATTAAATACGTAAGAATTAACCTAACCAAAAGTGAAGGACCTCTATATAATGAAAACTACAGTTCTCTGAAAAAGAGATTGAAGAGGACATTACAAAGAGATTGAAGAGGAAAGAAATCTTGTCTTTCTTGTTAGGTAGAACCAATATTGTTAAAATGGCCATACTACCAAAACATGATTTACAGATTTAATGCAACTCCAATAAAAATACCAACAGTATTCACACAACTAGGAGAATGCTAAAATGTATATGGAACTAGAACAGACGCAGAATAGCCAAGGTGATCCTGCGCAAGAAAAGCAAAGCAACAGGCATTAAAATCCCACGTCTAAACATATACTAGGAAGCTACAATAATAAAAACAATATGTTCCCAGCACAAAAATAGACATGTTGACTAATGGAATAGAATTGATGACACAGAAACAACCCCATTCACCTTCAGACATCTAATTTTTGATAAAGGGGCCAAAAATATACATTAAAGATAGCCTGTTGATGAAATATTATACATGTGGGTGTATTTACATAGTTTTCTCTGATATTAAAAAAATGGATCGACCTTCAATCTACAAAAATATCTACTCTACATGATTTTTTTTGAAAACCCTCTTCCAAGGTTACAATGACTTATACCCAAGGCTTTCCCCAGAATATACAACATGAGGCAACATCTTAAATTGTAGTACAGAAGGGCTACATGGAGGGATGCAGGGCAGCCTGTGTATGAACACTTGCGTGCACATGCAGGCACACAGGCACAAACACACTTGCACACAGTGGGGTGGCCAGTCTTTGTTACTGGGTTATGAACCCTTGGTCATTGCAAGCTGATCAGGTCCGCAATCTCCCAAACAAGTGGATAGCGAAGGCTTAAATAAATGAGACAACTGAAATGATTTTAGGGCTCCAGGGGGGTTCAACCCTCTCACAGAATTCAAGTCTCTGAGTTAAGACCAAGACCTCGCTGGGCAGCCCATATTTATTTGGCTTTCAAACAAAGGAGGGGGATACTGAAGAAAATGCAGGAATCTGGGCAGGACTTGGGAATCCCTCTAAGGACTTCTCCAAGTAATACTTTATGTTAATTTAGCAGAACTATGCTATCTCCAGGAAGGCCTTCACCACAGAAGTGAGATGCCTGCAGTTACAGTCTCCTTTTAATTAACTGGGATTGGAGCCAAAAGTCCTCAGCTATGGCCTTGTCTTGTCCTTTGAGGACTCATGGCTACCCCTACCATTATAGGCCTCAGTAGGAACCAGTGATTCACAAGTAAACATGGAAAGTCAATTGGTTAAGCCCCGCTCAGAGCTGCTTCATAGTGGTCTCCATCACTTTGTGATGGGTTTTGATCAACCTAGCAATGCCCAGAGGATCCCAGGCTTGGCAAAGGCCCAGTAACCAGTAGGTTTACAATGCCCTCATGGGTAGGGTAGATGCAGTGCAGCAGGGCTGCCCACTGTGCAGTGTTCCCAGAGAACAGCCCTGACCACTCCCCATGCAGGATACACTCCTAGAAAAGCATGAAACTTCAAGTCAGATGACCAGAAGAAAATATGGTTCCAGTCAGTTCTCTACTGCCTCTGTGTGGAACCCCTGCACCAGGGAACACCTCCATGCTATTCTTTGGGTCCAATGGTCTTCAGATGTCTACTCTCCTCTACCTTTTAAAATAGTCCTGTATGGTTGTTCTTCTGTCTTCTATTTCTATGCTGAAAGAAACTGTCAATGAGTCTTTGGTTGACCAGTATTGCATGTTTATATCTGTTTTCATGAGAAGCCACTTTGAAGATATCAATATGTAATACAACCACCATTGTTAATTCCCTACCACTTTGTTTGTAACTCTGTATTGTCTGTATTGTGCTTGTGATATGTTGTAAAATGTTGTATGTCTGTTAATGTTTCCCTCCTTTTATCTTTAAAATAAAAAAAAATAAAATAAAATAAAATAAAAAAAAAAGAAAATATGGTTCCAGACTCCTGGACTCTGGCCTGGGAAATGTGGACTTCACCCAGGATAGACGGTCTGCCTAGGGAGGATGTGGACTCCAGAAAGCCAGGGCAAATCACTTCTACAGGGCAGCAACGCCTGCACCTGAGAGTCAGACGGGTCAGCAGTGTCTATCTCATCCAGGGAGTGAGTTCTACACGGTTAACAGAACATAAGGTCACTGGGGATTGGAGGCTCCTGGGCCTGAAGCTAGACTAAAGTGGCTATCTGGCTGGGTAATGGCCTGAGCTGCTCAAATAGAGCTCCAGAGTCCTGTGGTTCCCGGCCAGATCCTAAGCATGCCAGGCCAACCTGAAAAGAAATCTCCTACCACCATTTTCCACAGGATTCAGGATGTTTATGCATCAGGGTGTGGCCAGGCTGAGTGGAACCATGTAAAGGCATTTGTGTGGGTGGCCGCAGCCTTGGTAGGGACCCATCTACCTCTGTTACAGATGGGGAATCCCAGGCACTAAGATGTTAAATGATTTGCTAAAGTTGCTAGAGACTCCAGAGCTTATACTTTTATCGCTTGTATCCTGTTCAAAAATATGGGACTTAATAACACTTTCTCTCAAAAGAATATATCCACACAGTAAAGGGATAACTCAGGAAATGGTGGTGAGCTACCCACAACTCTTGTCCTGTTTTTGATCTTTTAACATTTTCCTGCCTGGTCTCTGAGATTGGCAGATAGGTGTCTTTCCCTCTGTCACCACCTTTCCAGATTTCTATTCCCATAAAATTCAATCATAAAGGCTCAGCCTCTGCGCTGCCTGTGGACACTTTTTGGATGTTTCCTCCACATCTCTGCTTAGCTGTCCCCAGAGTCTCAAGGGTATGACCAGAGGGGATTCTCAGTATTCCTTAGGCCCCTTTCCTCAACATTTAGAAATTTCCCTATGTTGTCTGGAACTAGGTTCCCTCACCAGCAAGAAATATATTCATTTAATAACTCCACCAAGTCATAAGTAAATATGTGGGAAATAGGCAAATAAAAGAACAGAAGCACATTTATGCTAATTAGGTCTCTCTTCAACAGACTGTTCTTCTCTCTCTCACACACACACATACATACACACACTTCTAAAAATGCTAACTCCAAAACCAGCATAACAGCAACTTCAAAGAACTGGGGGGAAAATCGTCTTGGATGATTCGTTAGAAAGGGTGAAATCTGTCAGATGTGAGTTCCACTCCTGATTTTGCCACTCACTAGCCATGTGTCCTTGAGCAGGGTAACTGGTCTAAGTCATTTTCTTGGAGACCCATATGGCCTTCTGATACACTGTCAAACCCTGTTCATCCCTTCAATCCCCCATTGCGCGTCCAAACATCCTGTCCCTCCACACTTTGGGAATTCTTCCACAAGCCCAGGCATCCAGTTGCCTTTCTCTCCTTCAGGAGCTGTCAGCCCTCACTTTATTTTGAGCTTCAGCTTTTTCAAGGTCGCCTGAGTTGTGGGACCTAAACCTGCAGGTCCTCTTTCTTTGCTGTCCCCACAGACAAGCAGCCAAAGCCCTGTACATGAGAAATTATTATTTTTTTTTTTATTTTAAGGATAAAAGGAGGGAAACATTAACAGACATACAACATTTTACAACATATCACAAGCACAATACAGACAATACAGAGTTCCAA
>NW_004955543.1:1310643-1331082 GCF_000276665.1 Chinchilla lanigera | reverse complement strand
GCTCCCGGAGAACTCGCTGCCTGGGCGCAAGGCGCGGGGGGCTCGAGAAATTATTATTAATCTGCTACTTTTCATGATTTTCATTCAAGGGTTTTCCTGTCAGCCCCAGCAGAGAAAAAGAGAGTGATCGCCAAAAATTGTTAACACTGGAATGTTAATGGAATTTCCAAAATATCAGAAAGTTCTCAATGTCATGTTGCAGGCCTTAAATTTATACAATAAAACAAATAAATAAATGCATGCATGAAAGAGAAAGTTCTTCACATCCCTACCGCTGTTGTTTCATCCTCAAATCCCTTGCTAAAGGCTACCTTGAAATTCCAGAAGTTTTCTGTCTAATTTTCTCTCTCTGGTTAGAGCACATTAACCCTCTCGTTTGTCAATAACAACTTGTGACATTTAACCTCGTGACATTTTACCTGCTTGCTCAGTGATTATCTGTCTCATCCCTAGACTGTGAGTCTTAGGTGCTGTGTATCTTACCCTGCCTCATTTGTCCACCCTGGATGAGTGGACAGAGTATCTCCTATACTGCCTGTTTGCATTCATGCACCTGCAGTTTTAAAAGAAATATCTGTTTCATTGCTCCCATCACATGTAACACTCTCCCCAATTCCCAGTCTGGGTTTTGCTTTGCTAGTGACTCAGTCGTTAAATCTCAGCTTAAATATTCCCTTCTCAGCAAGGCCACAGTCACGTGCTAAGTCCAAGTCTAAAGTAAACCTTGTCCCACATTACTCCTGTTTTTCTTCCTGTTATCAAGTCTGTAGTTGTGTATTTACCTGCTTGCTCAGTGATTGTCTGTCTCATCCCTAGACTGTGAGTCTTAGGTGCTGTGTATCTTACCCTGCCTCATCCACCACCAGCAACTCACTCACTGCTGGGCAGTCTGTGCAGACAGCAGCGATACATGCAAAGCTGCAGTGGCAAAACTCTGAGGACAGGATACACTCATTTGGTTTTACATGCTTTTGTCTGGATTATACAAGCAATCCAATGCCAGCTTTAAAAAATTGGAGGCCAGGAATAAAAAGTACAGAATATGGAAATACTTGATAAAGAATCAATCTTTCTTCTTTCCTTACTATTCTCCCTAGCCTCCTATCACCTACCCCCTCTCTCTCTGAATTATCCCTAACCCCCTCCTCCACTTTGCCTCACTGTTACACTCTCTGGGAGACACATCTCTTTTTCTTAAAAAAGTTAAATTATGTATAAAAAGCCATTGCTGATAAAGTCAAACAATGCCTTATTTGTTCCTTTCCCCTGTCCCGCCCAACCCCAACCAGAGATAAATGCCAGTATGAATTTGAGTTATAAAATTCTGACTCAAGGTAAGGGCTTCCTGAAGACAATGACCTAACTCTCATTCTTGAAATCTCCTACCCCAAACACAAGACTTAGTATTTGATGAATTTAATGGAAAGCGGACTGTCTGTTCTGTTTGGAACACTTAATTGTGGGTTCATCTCCTGGCGCGGTAGGGGAATGGGGATTCAGTCCTGTGAGAGATGCAAGGGAAGTGCCTGACCTAATTGAAGAAAGAAATGCACAAAGCATCATGCTCTAGGAGCCAAAACCAAGAATCAAACTCTCTTAGAGTTCAGAGGGGGATGGGGATATAGCTCAGTGGCACAATCACCTGCCTTGCAAGCTCAAGGTCCTGAGTTTGATTCTCAGTACCAAAAGAAAATAGAGTTCAGAGGAAAGTCTGATGTAGACACAAGAGCTCTCATAGTTGAAGTACAATTTAAACTAGGCATTACAAAAAGGAAAACTACCAATTATGAAGTAGGGAGAGCACTGGAGGATGAAAATTATTCAAGCAAATGTGTGGCAGAAGGAATATATGTACTTCTCTGGACACTAGTGTCTGGTGGCTTTCTCTCTGACAAACATACCTACCATCATCTATATTAAACTGCAAGACTCTATCTGGGATTCCCAAGGGAGCTTATTATTTAAAAATAACTCCTCTGACCACCTTTCTGTGATTGTGAAGGTTATCTCACAGGTTGCTGGTCTCATAAACAGCCTTATATTGCATCCTGGATATGTTATATGAATCATTTGATGTAAGCTGATGCAGGCATACAGTGAGTGCTGCACAAGTAAGGCCTACGCAGGACCATTGTTTTGTAGCAATAGTGCATGACAGTTCATTTAACAAATACTGTATTAGTCAGCTTTCCATTGCTGTGGAAAATACCTGAGATACTCAATTTAAAATGAGACATTTACTTTGACTCATGATTTAAGAAGTTTAAATCCAGGGTCATTGGCTCCACTGTTTCTGGGCCTTTGGTGAGGCAACACGTCGTGGCAGGGAGCACGTGGCTGTGGGAGTCAGCACTGAAAATATGTATATGAAGCACCTCGCATCTAAGCTGTAGATCTGGCCTGTCCTGACAGGTCAGATAAGGACTCTGAAGATGGAGCATGGCACGTCTTGGAGAAAGCTACAAGATGTGGGTGCATTTTCTGTGCTGGTCCTAATGCTATCAGCTCAAGTAGAACATGTATTTTTCCTAAACTATCTTTGGGACTCCTCAAGGAAAGTCTTTTCTTCTCATTGAGTATATGAGACAAAACATTCCTAAAATAAACAGAGTGATTATCACCCCTCTCCTCATGTGTCACAAGTCTTCTTTCATCAGAGATCATCCCCAATATCAGTTGAGGAACTACACATGGCGGAGCAAAGCTGCTTAAGTCATGGTGGTCAGGGAGCAAAGAGAGACAGAGGAAGGGCCTGGGGTCTCAATATCCTTTTCAAGGGAATGCCCCAAATAACCTAACTTCCTTTTACTAAACCCCACCTCTCAAAAGTTACACCCCTTTCCAGTAGCACCAAGCCTTTGAAGGATGCTTAAGATCCAACCATAACATTTTTATATAGTATTCACTAGTGCTAAACATTGTTAAAAGTACTTTCAAGTGTTAACTCATGAGAAAGCACCAAGCTTGTACTGACTTATGAGGTAGTTGCTATTATTGTCCTCATTTTAGAGAAGGGTAAGCTGTAGTGCAGAGCAGTTAAGTCACTTGCTCATGGGCACAAGCCTAGTAAGCACAAGAGCTGGGATTCAAGTCATTCTTAACTGCTTTTCTTTATTGCCTATCTCCAAAAAAATGTTGAGTTAAGGTCCCTCACACCCTGATAAATGAATCTTGAAACTATTTCTTTTGTACTTTTTAATAAACTTTTTATTTGGAGGTAATTTTAGATTAACACAGTAATTACAAAGAGAATACACATATACCCTTCAGCAACTTTCCTCTTATGTGAACATGTTGCATAACCATGATCTTTTTGTCAAAATTAGGGAATCAGTTTTGGTGTACTATTGTTAATTAAACCATCAACTTTGCTTATATTTTTCAGTTTTTCCACCAATGTTTTTTTTTCAATTCAGAATACCACATTATATTTAGTCACCATATCTCCTTAGTCTCCCCTGGTCTGTCTTTTTTTTTTTTTTTTTTTTTGCAGTACTAGGGATTGAACCTAATGCCTTTTGCACTGAGCTGCATCCCCAACCTTGTTTTATTTTTATTTTGAGACAGGGTCTTACTAAATGACTAAGTTGCCCAGATTTGACTCAAATTTGAAATACTCCTACCTCAGCCTCCCTGATGCTGTCAGTTTCTTAATATTTCCTTCATTCTCATGACTTTAATAACTTTGATAACTACTGGCCTGGTATTCTGTAAAACCCTTCAAGTTGGTTTTGTCTGATGTTTCCTCATAACTAGATAAGGATCATGAATTTTGGGGAAGAATCTCACAGAGGTATAATGCCCATCTCATCACAGAGTATTGGAGGTACAGGGTAGCCTTGTACATAACACAGCTTGTCTCTTCTTTTAAAACTGGCTTGAAAAATTAGAATTTTTTATTGTGGATTTGTTTAAAATATGCACTATCTGGATTAAATTCTACCTGAAAATTTGTGAGGAATAAGTGTAGACCATATACCCATTTTAAAGATGAGGAAGTTGAGGTTTAGTGATGCTAAGTGAGTTGACCATGCTTATGCAGCATGTGATGGTATTATAGATAGCTAAGTTATTTAGAAATATTGTGGGTAGTCAAACAGGGCTAAGCCCTCCAAAGATCAATGTAGAAGACAACTGTGGCTGGAGGTTTATTCACTGAAGACCAGGCATCAAGAAAAAGAGGACCTACTCACCATACACTTTCCCTAGGGATGAACAACAGTGAATGATATTCTAAATAGACATCAATTTCCTTGAGGTGGAAGACCAAACCTCCTTAATCCACCCCTTCCAGGAAAGTCCTTTTCTGTCCCACATCCTCTTGCTACACGACTTGCTTCCCAATTTGGTCTCCATTTAATCAATATCTCCTAAGTGACTACACTTATTGTAATCTTATTGGTTGACCATAGTTTGATCCTACCTCACACCCATCCTGTGATTTTTCCACTGGATCAATATTACCTAACAGACTATACTTATAAACTTATTGATTGGTTATAGTTTTGTCCCACCTTGAACCCACCTCACCCCTTGGCTTTGCTCAATAAACACCCTTGTGTAGTGGGGTTAGCCCCCTTCTGTCCCTCTTAGACAAAAGCTTTCTTTCTTTCAACAAATTCTTCCTATTCCTAACCTCTGTTGTGCCTAGAATTCATTCCTCAATTTTAGAGAACACAAACTGAGCATTTCAGACATCTAGCAGGTTGGGAGCTTCTTTCACCTGTATCATTTGGAGGTTCCACCAAGATAAATGAACTGAGGTAAGCGTTTGGTTTTCTTTCATAGATTCTGGATTGGGACTTGATTATTGTAGTGGATTGATAACTGGTGGTGAACTTATAACCCCCAGCTGAACTGAGTGAGTGGTGCTGGGTGTGGGAGGCCCACCTGAGGACTGTTGCCAGCAGCATAAGAGGCAGACCTGGAGGAGAAGAAGAAGGCTGTTTGGAGCTGAGAGAGACTTTGGGGAGCTGGCTTTCTGATGAACTTGGCTGTTTTCATCCTCCGAGGAGCTTGGGACCTGGCTGGCACTGAAAATGGCTTTGGCTCACTTTGGGGAGCTCTGGTCCTCACTTGAGCATAGTTTCCTGGTTCCAGAGGGGAAGATGATGCACTGCCCGCCTCTTGGAAAAGCTTGCTGCATTGGTTTCCCCGATGGGAACTCAGCCATCCTGGTCATCGGAGGAGCTCGGGACCTCACTGTTGCCAAGGATGGTTGTGGTACCTTTTGGGGGAGTTGTGGTTCTTCTGAGCATCACTTCCTGGCTCCAGTGCAGATCCCTCAGCCTACTAGCACAGATCCTTCTTCCTGCTGGCACAGACTTTGTAGATTCCACCACTGACCTTTGGGCCTTCCCACCAGATCCGTGAAACAGGCCTGCACGAGACATTGTCATGGGTTCTGGGCCTCCAGTTGGATTAATGGGAGGCATTGTTATGAGCTCTGGGTATTCAGCTCAACTCATGTAGGACATTGTTGTGGGATCCAGGCCCTCAGCTGGATTCCTTGGTCTTAGTGTGTGGACAGATTTCCTGCACTCTTTTGTATACTGTTCTTTGGGTGACTTATAAATAATCATATGAAGTATGTGTCCTGTATTATGTTGTTCCCCTTGCAAAATAAGCCAGCACCAGACCAACACAATTATGTAGTCAACATTCTTATGCTTCAAATTTTATGTTATGTCTTTACCCATTGCTTACAATTGCTCATGCTTTGTCTCTTATATAATTTTCTTAAACTAATGATAAATTTATTTTAAAAACATGGGAAGGTTATAGTGCTTCTATAGTGGGACATTTTATTTCTATTTTGTAGATGTTACATTTGGACTAGTTCCTAAGCTTTCTAGCGTTCCTTGTTTGACTTGTTTGACTGCTGTGGTAGGGAAAGCAGTGATAGGGAAAATTATTATTTAAAGTGGATTTTGACATAAAATGCTATAAAAAATTTTTTCTATGAAATCTAGTTCATATTTAGAAAATATACATGCCTATTAATAAATCACTGGACTCTTTCCTCCAGTTAAAAGATGCTAGGTGAGTGGCTGTTCTTAAGACTTGGAGGACAGGTTTAACTGGGACAGACTGTCTCTGATCCTCCTCTATACTCTAAAGTAAATGATGAGTCTGTTCTGCCTCAGTCTCCTTTCTGGTTTGATCTTCCACTGGTAAGCAGGCAATTTTGATCTTGAGATTCCCTATTCTCACCTTTCCAGGCTGAGAGTGATGATTCATGGGCAAGTTGTTTCAATAATTCACCTTGAGCACGAGAACAAAAGGCTTCCTTTTGCTGACCTTATTTCTGATCTTTTCCTGCTACTTTGTACTTTCCTTTTATTTGAGGCATGTAAGATTAGAGATAAAAGAAGTCTGAGCCACCCCAACCTTTTTTTCCTACCCAACAACTAAGTTAAGCCTGTAGAAAATGAGTGTTTGCTAATGCCAACAACAGGAAAGTCACTTTATTTTTTTTTATTTTAAAAATAAAAGGAGGGAAACATTAACAGACAGACAAAATTGTGGTACTTTTATATAATGGAATATTACTCAGCTATAAAGAAAGATAAACTCGAGGCTTTTATAGGTCAATGGTGACAACTAGAGACCATACTCATAAGTGAAATAAATCAGACCTGCATGTGCGAGCACCACATTGCCTCACTAGTGTAAAACCTGAAAGAGTTAATCTAAACTCGGAGGTATGATAGACATTGTGAAATGATAGGAAAGTCATTTTAAATGGGAACACATACCCTGTCTCTGGGTCAGATGAGATACTGGAATTTTGCCCATGCTGGAGAAAGCACATAAAAACCATGTCCTGGCTTAGTGTTCTGGGCAACAGTCTTTCTCAGGAGAATGAACCAGAGATATAGTGAGAAGAACTGACTTCTGGGTGAAACCAGAAGGAGCTATTTCCAAAGCACCACACTTCAAGGACTAAAACATATTTAGCCTAAGGGAGGATCTCCAACCTTTTCTCTCCCCTCCTAGATCTAGTTAAAAAGTGCTATGTAATGAATTTTGCTCAGGCTTTTACCTATCCCTTATAGAACACTGACAAACAGTGGTTACTGTGCCAGCTAGGTAAACACTCTTAGAGCAACTACCACTCTTAAAGCAGAGGAGAGATTTCCTCAGCACCATCTTCAGTGGGTGAATTCCCATTGAAGCCAATGGCCAATGGAATGTTGACCAGACAGGGGGCAGCTGGATGCCTTTCTGGAGACTGATCTGTGATTGCAAGGACCAGTAGAAACCGAGAGCAACTAAGGTGTCATGGCCAGGGCTGCTCTCTGGTATCTCTCAGATACCCAAAGGTTCCTCAGTGGAGACTGGCTTCCAACCACAGAAAAATCTCCACTTATTTATTGTACTTTTCTCTCTATACTAGTAAGTTAGAAACCCCCACTAAATTTTCTAACTTGTTGAGTTAACTTTAGATTTACCTTGTCATTAGACCACCCCTCCCTCCAGAATTGAGGCTGAGGAAACTTGCAACAACTGTTTGCCTTTCATGGAGGAAAACAGCTCTCAGAGGAATGATTTACATTTGTGCCTTACATATGCTGAGAGTAAGAAAGAGATTTTAGTCAACCTTTTTTCTTTCCTGTGCATTAAAAAGACTAATAAATGTGCATTTTCTAAGATGTAAGTTGTGATTGCTAGGTGATGGATATAAGTTTAACCTGTGAGCTTCAGCGACACAGAAATTTTAGATTAAACCTTAAATATAGTGTGGCCTTGTCTTGCTGTGAAGGAAGGTTGTCTAGGTGATTAAGTAGGTAACACAGGTGCTTTGGAGGCTTCTTCACAGGTGAAATTCCTCCAAGCTATTTGTTTGCTTCTGTCTATAAAGGTGACCTCCTTTGCAAGATAAAAGGTGCTGTCCTCCGATCTGTTTGCCTTACCCTCACTCAAAGAACTAGAAATTAATGGTTTAAGGCTAAGCAATGCCTCCTTCTTTAAACATGATTGTTAGACCTGAGATCCATTGTAACTTATACATATAGAAAACACCTACAGGAGTAAGTACACAAATTTCCCAGGAAAATAAAATTACACACCAGTTTCAGTGGAATAGTTGATAAATTTCATTTTATTGTAATTCTTTACTCCATTCTAACTTTGAAAGTAGTTCCATATTAGAGAAAGACATTCTTCTCTTCCCACACTTAGAAATTATGATTTTATATCCAGCTGACATTGTAACATTTTTTTCTTTTTCTGGCCACAATGATAGACATCTTTTAGTCACATATCTAAGGAAGCCATCTTCTTCTATTTGTGTAAAGTAGAAAAAAATTTCATTATGTACTTGTACATGTTTTCAAGAAATTAAGTGACCCAAAATGTTCATTATGAAAGTTTTAATTTCATAATTTAATTTTATGAGCCAAATACATCTGTATTGAGCATAGCTGCATACAAAGTGTGCATGACGTTTAACAGATATGATCTTTTCATTTTCTCAAAAATAAATAAATAATGCACATCCCCAACAGCAAGAAGAAATGTTTATAGACTCGGTGGAATTTTCCAGAATGTACCTTTGCGCTGTCTGGTGAATAAGTACAGGGATGAGCAAAGTGTAGTTTTTATTGTTTCATGTTATCTGTGGTTTCATTAATATTTTTATACAAATAAAGAAGGCAATGTGAAACTCCATTTTTAAAAATCAAAGTACTAATACCTAGGAGGAACACTTTTCATTGCTGCAGCATGTTGTATCCTTTGATATACTGTGGAAAACATGATTATTGGTAAGATTTGACAGAATCAGCTCTATATTCTAAGACATCAGCATATCTGTTGACAAGATTTCCCCCATAGGACATTTTAGTGGCAACTTCTGAATCAGGATATAGAGCCTTATTTTCATAGAGCCATCAAGGGTACAACATTGATGAATGCTCATTTGCGTGGTATACCCAGGGTAATTCAATGAAAACTATTTTCAGATGGGCATTAGCATCTTGGGGGAGACTTTTACAGATCCCATGCCAGACTTGTGAGGTTGTTGAAATCTGTCTTGGTTACTTTTTTCATTCCTGAGACAAAAGTTGGAGGAAATGTTTATTTCAGCTCGCAGTCTTCAGGGGCATTGATCCATAGTCAGCTGGCTCCAAGACAGGGTAGCATGAAAAAGGGGCATTACAGAAGAGAAACAGTCCACAGCAAGGCAGGCAAGAAGCAATGGGCTACAGGCAACAGCCTGCCTTTCCCTTTTATATCATCTAGGCTATAAACCTCTAGGGTCGTGTCATCCACACCCAGGTGGGCCTTCTGTCTTCAGTAAATCCATTCAGCTACACCCCAAACTATGCTAATTCTAATCAGTAGAGTACTTTAAAACCACAGACCCTTAATCCCAGTGTCACACACCTTAGATCCAGCCAGTTCATAAAAGCCCCACATATGAGCACATGAGGCTTTAGGTGGGACATCTGATATAAACCATGACACTTTATATGTCCTTTTACATTTCCTTCTCCACCATGCCCAATCCCCATTTCTTCTCTCTATATAGTGTAATATGTTCTGTTTGGGTTATTTATCTTCTTGATCCAGTTCTATGTATTCTTCATCTGTCATTAAGATAACATAGTTATTTGCCCTTCTTTTGCAGTGATTTGGCAATGGTGTGTAGCCGTTCTTGTTTTCATTATCTATATTCTTAATAACATAGTATTATGGGCTAAATTGTGCCCCCCTCTAAATTCATATATTGAAATTCTAGCACCAAGTACCTAAGAATGTGAGTGTATTTGGAGATAGGACCTGTAAAGAGGTGATTAAATTAAAATAAAGTCATTCAGATGGATTGCAATCCAACCTGCCCATTATTGTTTGTTTGTTTGTTTGTTTGTTTGCTTTCAGACAGTGTCTTGCTATGTAGTTCAGGCTGGCTTTCAGCTCACTAGGCTGGCCTCAGACTCACAACAATCTTCCTGCCTCAGCCTCCCAAAAGCTGTGATTACAGGTGTGCACCACCATGCCCAGCTTCCGTCCAGTGTTCTTATAAGAGGAAATTTGAACACACAAAGAGACACCATGGATGTGTGAACACATGAGAAATTGACATGAAGACATAGAAAGGAGGCAGCTTTCTCCAAGCCAAAGAGAAGTATGAGAAGAAACAAAACCTTTAGACACCATGACCTTAGATTTCCAGCCTCCAGGATGGTGAGAAAGAAAATTTTGTCATTTAAACTACCCAGTCTGTGGCATTCTGCTAACACAGCACTAGTAAAATACTACACATGATCATGATATTCACGGTCTTAGTCACTTTTCTCATTGCTGAGACAAAATACCTGACACCCAAAGTTAAAGGGGGAAAGGTTTATTTAACTCACAATTTCCAGAGGTTTCAGTCCATAATTGGCTGGTTCCAAGGCTGAGTGGCAGTTGGTACAGGGGCAACGGTTCATAGCGGTAGAAGGCAGCAAAAGCAACAAGAGAGCAAGAGAAGCCTCTTTCTGTCCCTTATATTGTACCCAGTCTACCGGGATTAGAGCGGTGCCAATGCAATCAGTGGACTGATCCAGTAATAACCCATCCTTAGTCCCAGCACCCTTAATCCCAGCATTGCACTATGAATCAGTCACACACTCTAGATTCAGCCAGCTTTGAAAAAAACCTGATGACTGCATGAGGCTTTGGGGGGACATCTAGATATAAACCATAGCATTCAGGATGTTAGAAATTAAACTAGCACTATCACAATACAAATCACACTAGGTGATCTGCAGACAACGTCAGAGATGAACTGTTAATGCTCACTATTTCAGTCAGAGAGATGTAATGATGGATGATCCATTATTATGAACCAGAATCATGGCTGTCACTATCAGCAGTCAGGGGAAAACCAGCCAAAGCAACTCCAGCAGGCAGTTAACTTAAACCATATTCATTTCACACTAAAAACCTTGTTTTCACCCCTTTTTTGGAGGTCACCATGTGGGTTTTGTCATTTTTTTCTCAATATTCTGTACCCACAACAGAAAACCAAGACTTTTCACATCCTAGGGAGGGGTTTCCTGGGATTTGGGACTTTTCCTGCTAAAAGTGGATTGGTCTAAGGCAAACCAAGATAGCCATTCTAGATGGTCCTCCTGGAATCCCACAGGCAATGATCTACTTCTTGCCTGAGTGATAGTCACATCATGTTAGCATTGTAATGACTTTAGATGTCCATTTCTACCTTCTTCATTTTTGCATATGTGTATTATTTTTCAAAATACATATATTTTGCCAAAAATTATGTCCTCTACTTCCTACTCCATATGTAATTCAAAATAAAATGATATCGAGACACAAAACAAATGGACAAAATCTAACCAATTTCTGATTTTTCCAGGTTTTTACATTTAATATAAAATTGCTTTTGAATTTCATAATGTTCATGCCTCAGTAGTGCCCTAGGTACCTGGGATATCACATTACAGATACGACATTGGCAGGCCATCTGGTCAGTGTGTCCTCCTGCTTTTTGTGACTCTTGCAGATAAAAGTAATGAACCACAAGCATACAGAGGCTGTTCATAGGATACCAGACCTGCTGAGGACTTACCCAGACAGGACATTTATTTTAAAATCTTATTTTTAAGTGCTGGGTGGTGTGAACAGAAATAAGTGTGAATGTCTAGAACTAGGCACACCTTATGCTGATCTTAATTTCTGGTTTACTTTTGCTACATATTCTGACTCTCACAGAACTGACTGGGGAGCCAAAGGCTTGAAGACTCCTACTTGATCAGAGTTTATTTTCAAAGAACAAAATCTTCTCTAGCTAATTTCAGCAGAAAGGGATTTGTGGTATTTAATGGCTTATAGAAACATTGGTGGGGATAAACCAAAGGATTCTAGGTAGAGCTTCTAGGAATTCTGCCGAATAAACACCCTAGAACTGGGCCACTCAGGCACTGCTACTAACGCTAGGATAAAAAAGCTGCCTGTCAAACCAGAAAGCCACCAGCGCAGGAAATTGATCTGTGTCATGATCTGCATCTGTAAATGTTTGGCCTTGAGTCTTGCCTCCCCACTGCTTAAGTCACATCCAAATTCAAGTTTTGAACTAGGAGTGATTAGAGTTTAAATCATATCCAGAACCCCAGCTGCGAAAAAATATGATATAGAGGTTTGAGCTTTCTAGCCTTTGAATTATAGGAAGGCACACAATAAGAAGGTTGAAATGGATATTGACCAAATCATTCCATAGGATCTGTCACAAATTCTGATCACTGAGATTGGTCAAGGATTATTCAGTCAGTCAAGATCCTTCAAACTGCAACCAGCAGAATTCAAACTGGTTTAAACATAACGGGAAATTTAATGGCTCATGTAACCAACAAGACCAGAGTGAAGGCTGCTTTCAGTAAAGGCTTCTCAAGCCAGTGCTTCCTTAATATTAGGTCCATTCTTAGGGAAACTGTCCCCTAATGACCCTAAAATAGTGATTAGCAGTTCTCAAGTATTAGCAGTTCTTTGTGACCAAAGAGAGAACCTATTCCATTCTAAATCAACTGTGGTGTGCACATGTACATAAAATAGTTCCCATACATTCACATTTGTGTATTGTGAAAGACTTCGTTACAACTACATCCAAAGGTCATGGATTATGTTTAACTCATGCAAGTTATTTCTATTAATTTTGAGTAGAAATCATTAAGAACAACAAATGAAAGCATAAACTGTAGGTGGATGGAGTGATGCAGGCCTGTAGTGCAAGCTACTCCGGATGCTGAGGAAGAAAGATCACAAGTTCAAGGTCACCCTGGGCAAATTACTAAGAAACTGTCTCAAAATAAAATATAAAAGGGCACTTGAGGTGCAGCTCGGTAGTAGAGTGTGGCATGTAGGAGCTCCTGGATTCAATCCCCAGTACAAATAATAATAACAATAATAATTTTAAAGCATGAGTTGCTGCAATTGACTTTACTTATCATCCTCCAAAAAGTGATTTATAGTCTTGTTAATTTCTACTAACTTCAAAAATTTCAGAGCCATTCATTCTTTATACTGTACTACCTCAGGGAAGCCTTTCTTCTTGCCAACCATTCAGCTTGCTTTTCCCCTCATGTCTCACAGTAGAAAAGAAAAACAAAATATGCAGAGAAGCTTTACACTATATTTGCCTTGTATTCTTCAAGGAACAAAAGACTTTTTTAAAATTATGTTTTACCAAATGAAATCTTATACTAATAAAAATATTAATAAAAGTATGAGCTTCCCAGTCTCTCCTAAACTTAATTTAATCCATAATATCTTTTTATTTCAGTTGTGTTTGAAAATTTCAGTCACTTTCTCTTCTAAAGACAAAACGATATCAAATTCTGACCTGGACATTCACTACCAAAGATTCATAATCCAAATTCATGCAACATTGTCTTAGAAAGAGTTAATGGAAAAACTGACCAAACTGGAGAGCTCAGGCCCTGTCTAAACAAGACAGGAGCGCTTCAGCTCCAGCCAGTCTGTGCTAGTTGGCAGTACGGTCCAGTGATGCCACATCTTCAAGTTTTTCAGTGGAACCCAGAAAGTTTAACTTGAATATGAAGTCCATTGATACTTAAATATTGGCAGTTAATTTTTTTAAAATGCTTTGAAACACTTTCTAGCCAAAGAAACAAACAAGACCTGTAGGTCTTTGTAGCAAATTAACAACCAGTTTCTGAACTTTGTTCTAGAGTGCAGTGCTTAAGTGCATGGACTAGGGGTAAGGAAAGCCTGAGTTCTGGGCTGTGTTAGTGTTCCATTGTTGCATAACGTATTACCACAATTTAGCAGATCAAAACAACATCAATTTACTTTTTCACAGTTTCCATTGGGAAGACTCTGCCTAGCTGAGTATCTCAGTTCAAATGGCTATAACAAACTATGTAGAGTAGAAGTAAATTAAACACCAGACATTTATTTCTCAAAATTCTGGAGGCTGGAGATCTAAGGTCAGAGTACTAGCATGGTGAGGTTCCAGTGAGGGATCCCTTCAAGATTGTACACTGTTGGGGCTGGGGATTTAGCTCAGCAGCACAGCGCCTGCCTGGCAAGCTCAAAGTCGTGAGTTCAATTCCTGGTACCGGAAAAAAAAAAAAAGAAAAGATTGTACACTGTTATGGTTTGGGTCTGAAATGTCCCCTAAAGGCTTCTGTGTTGAAGGCTTTATCCCCAATGCAGCAATGTTCAAAGGCGGGGCTTTAGGCATGTGATGGTATCATGAGGGTTCTAACTTCATTAATGGATTAATTTATTGGTAGTCATAATTTGAAAGCATTATTGGAAAGTGGTAGAAACTTTAGAAGGTGGGGCCTAGTTGGAGGATGTGGGTCACTGGGAACATGCCCTGAAAAGAAGGGTGTATGTATCTTGTGTATTTTATCCCTGGCCTCCCCTCCCTTTCCCTCCCTTTCGCCTTTCCCTTCCCTTTCTTCTTTTCTCTCTGTCTGTCTCTGTCTCTCTCTGTCTCTGTCTCTCTGTCTCTGTCTCTCTCTGTCTCTCTGTCTGTCTGTCTGTCTGTCTGTCTCTCTCTCTCTCATTCTTGGCTGCCAGGAGTTGAGCAGCTTTGCTATACCATGCCATCCACACCATGATATTTTGCCTTCCCTCAGCCACACAACAGTAGGCCAATAAACCAGGGACTAAAACCTCTGAAACCGTGAACCAAAAATAAATCTTCCCTATTAATCAGTTTAAATTGATTATCTCAGGTATTTTGCCACAGTGAGGGAAAGTTGACTAATATGCAGACTGTCAACTTCTCTTTATATTTTCAGATGGCAGAAAGAAGGTGAGAAAGTTCTCTGGGGTTCTTCTTCATGACCTAATCAGCTCCCAAATAACCTATTTTCTAATGTTATCACATTGGGATTACAGTTTCAACATATCAGTTTCAGAGTGACACAAACATTCAGTGCATTGACCTAGGTCTTTGCTCCAGGTCTCACTAGGCTGAAATTAAATCACTGGCTAGAGCTGTAACCTTATCTGAGACTTGAGATCTTCCAAGCTCACCAGTTGTTGGCAGAATTTATCTCTTTTCAGTTGTAGAGCTAATAATGTTCCTGTTCTTTCCTAATTGCCTGCCAGGGACTACTCTCAGCTCTTATAATCAACCTCAGCAAGCCGCTTGTCAGCAGGATAGCTTACTTCCTCGAGGCCAACAGATTCTTTCTTTTAAGGACTCCCTTGATTAATCTAGACTCACTCAGGGCAATCTCCCTTTTTGTTAACTCAGTCAACCGATTAGTGACTTTTATTGAGAAAAATGTCTTCATGTTTGCCACATAGAGTGATCTAATTATGAGAGTGCTAGCCCATCATGTTCACAGGTTCTGCCTGCACTCCAGGGGAGGTTAGACAAGGGGTGTATAACAGGCACATCAATATTGAGAGTTATCTTAGAATTCTGAGTACCACAGAAGCCTACATCTGACATTTGATTTCATTAGCTTAACACAATTAGTGATATCGTACATTTATATCTGCCATTTTGCTATTCATTTTTAATGTCTCTAATCTGTTTTGTTCCTCCATTACTATCTTCTTTTGTGTAAAATAGGGTTTTCTTTAGTTTTTCTTTTTAGTACTTTTATTATTTTTATTACTATGTCTGTAGAGGCTTTTCTGTTTGCTTTTGCTCTGGTGATTGTGATATGCATCTTAATTTAAAACACACCTTTTCAGATTAATGCCAATTTAATTCTAGTAAATAGATTTTTCCTCAACATAGCTCCCCTTCCTGACTTTTATACTATTGCTGTCAGTTTTACTACATCTTTATATATCAGATCCCTGACATAATTTATAGTTATTTCATGCAACTACCTTTTAAATAAGAGAAATACTATATATGTATACTATATTCTATATTTACCTAGATATTTTTACTAATGTTCTTTATTTTTTCATGTGTTTTTGAGTTACAATCTGGTATCATTTCCATTCAGCCTAAAGGCAGATCTACTAGCCACAGTTTCTCTTAATACTTATATAGCTGGTAATTCCTTTTATTTCTCTTTCACTTTTGAAGTGTTTTGCTTGCTGAATATAGAACCCCACATTGACAGTATTTTTTCTTTTAATACTTTGAATATGTCACCCCATTGTACTATTTCTGTTGAGAAATCAACAGTTGATATTTTGGAGGATCACTTTGCATGGGACATTTCTCTCTTGCTGCTTTCCAGTTCATTCTTCATCATTATCATTTGACAATTTAACTACTGTATGTGTGGGTGTCAATATCTTTTTTGTAGTTATCCTATTTATAGTTCATTGAGCTCTCTGAGTATGTAGATTCATGTTTTTTCACCAAATTTGTCAAGTTTGGGGTTTGTAAAATATTTTTCCTGCTGTCTTCTCTCCTATTTTCTGAGATCCCCATTATATGTCTATTGTCCCACTTAATGACATCACATTTATCTATGAGGCTTTTTCATATTTCTTCAATATTTTAGTCTCTGTGCTTCAGGTTGCATAATCTCTGCTGATCTATCCTCAAGTTCACTGACTCTTCTGCCAGCTTACATTTATTATTGATCCCCTCTAGTGAACTTTTCAAGTGTAGCACTTTTCAACTCCAGTTGGTTCTTTTCTAATAAATTTTACATTTTTCTTTATATTATCTGTTCAATGAGACATTGTCATCACACTGTTTTAGTTCTTTTAAAATTATTTCTACTAGTGTTTTGAACCTATTAAAAATATATACTTGAGATAGTTTTTCTTTTTTCTTTTGAGACAAGGTCTTGGATGTTGCCCAGGATGACCTCAAACTCACGATTCTTCTGCCTCAGCCTAAGTAGTTGTGATTATAGGCACACAGCACTGTGCCCAACTGGTACTATAATTTTCAAATAGCCCCCAAACAAAGAGGCATTGCTGTCTGAAAACAAAAGGCAGAGTAGGCAATCTAGTGCCTTCCACAGGATTTTGCAGTGAGTGTATAAAAAATTAGGTCTAAGTTGGGTGTGGCGGTGCATGCCTGTAATCCCAGCATTCGGGTGGTTGAGGGAGGAAGATCATCATGAGTTAGAGACCAGCCTGAGCTACACAGTGAAACCCTGTCTTGATAAATAAATAAATAATTTTTTAAAAGTGTAAGACAAAGCTTATTTCTTCATTGCCCAAAAACACAAAACTAATGTTTCTTGCCACTGTAAGATACTTCTCATATTTTTGCCATATAGATGTTTTATTTGTCTGTTTTGTAGTACTGGGACACAACCTAGGGCCTTCATGCTGAGCTGCATCCTCAGCCCATTTTTTATTTTTTATTTTGAGATAGGCTGTCATTAAGCTGCTAAATTGCCTGGGCTGGGCTGGATCTTGTGACCTTTCTGCTTCAGCTTCTGAGTGTTGGGATTACAGGTGTCAAATTAGATGTTTTATATTTTTTGGTGAAGTAAAATTTATTTACCTATATCTTTATGTTTTATGCCTAGTCTACCCCAGGTTTTAAAATACTCTTCCATATTTACTTTTTTCCTTTTATAATTTTATACTCTATATTTTGGTCCTTAACCTACCTAAATTTATTTTTATGAAAGTCATGAGGTAAAGATATAACTTTATTTTTCCTAAATGAATAATTGGTTTTCTAAATGCCATTCATTAAATACTTTATATTTTTTCCCTTGTCAAAAACTGGATTTCTATATGTATTTGGATCTATTTTGGACTCTAGTCTGATCCATTGATTCATCTGTCATATGCTGCTCCACTAGCTCACCATTGTAATCACTATACCTCTACAGTAGGTTGTGATATCTGGTAAGGTAACTCATCTCCCACTGTTTTCAAGATCATCTCAACTATTCTAGTGTTTTTCTTGCCAAGTTAGTTTTAGAATCAATTTGTTGGGTTCTATAAAAATATCATTAGGATTTTTACTGGGGTTAGATTTATAGACTTTTAACAGAACTTGACATATTTACACTATTGATCCTTACCATACTAGAGTATACCTATCACTTCATTCAGATAATTCTGTATGTCCTTCAGTAAATTTTTACATTCATTTTCATCTAGATTTGGTATATTTATTGTTAGATTTTTTTCCTATGCAAATGATAGTCCTGGGAGTTGTTATGACTAGGATTTTTAATCTGTTACATTTTCTAGTAGATTATTGCTGGTGTAGAAAAACATTACACTTTTTTATGTTGCTCTTGTATTTTGCCACTTTTCTGGATTATTTTTATTGATTTAATGGTTTCTTGGTTAAGGGTCTTAGGTTTTTGTGTAAACAATTATATTTTGAACAAATAATGATAGCTCTATATTTGTTCAGTATTTGTAGTTCTTTTGCCAAAAGTTAATTCATCCATTTCATATTTATTAGGCAACTGTTTTGTTCCAGGCTTGTTCTGAACTCTGGAGCTAGAATAAGGGGCAAAAGAGACAAGGTTTCTGTCCTCTGAATTTCATCTACTCAGGAGAGATTTAAAATCTAGGAAAGACATGAAAAAGCTAATCATTGTTGGCCAAAAGTCCCCACATTTAGTGGCTTAAAACAATAATAAATATTACCTCACACAGTTTATGTTGGTCAGCAACCTGGGGACAGATTATGGAGGTGATTCTTGTTCAGCATTTTTATGAGATTGGAGTCAGCATGTCAGTTGGACTTGTCATCACCTACAGGCTTGACTGAGGCCAAAAGACCCATTACCAAAGTAGCTCCTCTCATGACTGGAAAACTGGTGCTGGATGCTAGCAGGAAACCTGAGTTTCTTATCACATGGTTCTCTTCATAGGGCTGCCTAGGTATGTTCCTTACACAGCACCAGGTTTTCTCAGAAAGTGCGACCCAAGAGTGAGAGATGGACAGAAGCTATAGTCTTTTACAACCTAGCCTTAAAAGGTGCATTGCATCATTTTCACAATATACTATTGGTTACTAAGGTCAACCCTATTCAGCGTGAGATGGGACTACCCAAAGGTCTGAATGAGGCAGGGATTATCAAAAGCCATCTTGGAATCTGGCTACCACAGACTATACATGAATATTGAGAGAACTGTAAGACACAGAAGTTAAAGGTGTCAGCAGTTAAATGTAGAAAAGTAGAGGCTAAGACACAGGCCCATAAGGAACAAAGCAGGATTATAAAGGAAGGAAACTTTAATATAATGATTCTCAACCATCAAACTTAGTAATAATTTTATAAGAAATACTTTGCTATAAATGAAGTGAAATAATTGAATAAATAACCTACCAACTTATACAATTTCAAAGGGTGAATATAATTTCCTAACAGTAATATGAAAAACATAAAATACAAATTTTAATAAAATAAGGTATATTTCAACATTTAAATGCTCACTCATGATTATACTAGAAGACATAATGACCTCAGTTGCCTCTACCCAAAAATGCCAACTGATCCAAATGTCTTTTGCTAACCATTCAAACTCCACAAATGGTATTGTCTTTGTTGTATGACTTCTAAATGGTGAAGCACTCTTGGTAAAATTCTTAACAAAGGACAGCCTCCCCTGGCTTATACAACATGTGCCTTCTGGGAAAATTCAATTTTAACTTAAACTGTATAAAATATTTGATGGTTTTATGTACTATGGAGTTAAGTTATAAATTCAAATAGTTTTAAATAGACTATCCCTATCAGTGCCCATCAACGTGAGTAAATCTGCCTCCAAATCCTCAGTGTCGTTTCAGTATTGCTGCTTGCTGTTGCATCAGTAGTGGACATCTTTGTCTTCTTCCTGATTTTAGATGAAATACTTCTAGTTTTTTCCCCATTTAGTATGAAGCTAGCTATTGGTTTGTCCTACAGTTTTTATCATATTCAGATATGGTCCCTCTATCCCTGTTTTCTTCAGGGTTTTTATCATAAAGGGGTGTTGGATTTTGTCAAAAGCCCTTTCTGCATACACTGATCTAAAATGGTTTTTAACCTTTCTGTTTATGTGATGTATTACAACTATTGACTTATGTATGTTGGACCATCCTTGCATCTCTGGCATGAAACCTACTTGACCATGATGTGTGATCTCTTTGATAATGTGCTGCACTCTATTTGCTAATATCTTGTTGAGGAGTTTTGCATCTATGTTCATTCAGGGGACTGACCAATAATTTTTTTTTTATTCGGGTCTTTATCTGGTTTGGAGATCAGTGTGACAGTGGCTTCCATGTCCCAGGGAATATGAACACTCCATCCCTTTCAATTTCTTTGAAGAGCTTTAGGAATATTGGTGCTTTAACATCCTTAAAGGTTTTGTAAAATTCAGCCTTGAATCCATCAGATCCTGCATGGTTTTTTAGTTGGTAAATTTTTTTTTTTTTTTTTTTTTTTTTTGGTTTTGAGACATGATTTCACGACCTTGCGCTTGCCAGGCAGGTGCTTTTGCCGCTGAGCTAAATCCCCAGCCCAAATTCTTTATTATTGTGTCCACTTCACTGCTGGTTAT
>NW_004955543.1:1299555-1307238 GCF_000276665.1 Chinchilla lanigera | reverse complement strand
TCCGGTACCGGGAACCGAACTCACGACCTTGCGCTTGCCAGGCAGGCGCTTTGCCGCTGAGCTAAATCCCCAGCCCCCGAAATTTCATCTGTCCTTGATTTCTATTTTCTTTGCACAGTGGCCTGAAAGTATGCATTTCTAATTTTTTATACTTACTAAATTTCTAATCTTTTATACTTACTTAACCTGGTTTTCTGGGCTAGTATGTGATCTATTTCAGTAAAAGTACTATATGCTGCTGAAAATAATGTATATTCTGTTGTGAAGGGGTAGAATACTCTGTACATATCCAGTAAGTCCATATATTCAAGGATATGGTTCAGCTCTGAAATTTATTGGTTTTTTTGTTTAGTTCATCTGTCTCTTTGCAAAAGTGGGGCTTTAAAATCCCCTACTATGATTGTGTTAATGTTTATTTGACCCTTTAATTTCAGTAGTTTTTGTTTGATGATAGTAGGTGCTCCTAGTATCTGGTGCATACGTGTTTATCAATGTTATCTCTTCTTGATGGATTGTTCCATTAACTAGAATGCAGGGACCCTCTTTATCTCTTCTAATCAGTTTTAATTTGATATTTACCATGTCTGATATTACAATTGCTACCCTTGCTTGTTTTCAGAGTCCTGGTGCATGAAATGCTGTTTTCCATCCTTTAATTTTTAGCCTATGAATATGTTTTTTGATTAGATGTGTTGACTGAATGCAGCAGATTGCTGGATTCTGTTCTGTGAACTGGTCTGCCCGTCTGTCTTTTAATTGGAGAGCTGAGGCCATTAACATGGAGAGATATTACTGAAATATGATAGTTATTTACTATCATTGCTCTTTTTATCTGTTGATATATTCTTTGGTTTTCTTTTCTTGATGTTTTTTGTTGATGCTTAACCTTTGATCTCACTAGTTTCCTCTGTGTTTTTAGCTGTGTCCAATTCGTTGTTTCTGTTGAGAATACTTTTAATTGTTTTCTCTAGAGCTGGCTTAGCACTCATATATCTTCTGAGCTGGTCTTTTTCATGGAAATACCTCGTTTCTCTTTCTATTTTGAAGGACAACTTTGCTGGGTAAGTTAATCCGGGTTGGAAATTAATTACTCTTAGGACTTGAAATACTTCACTTCAAGCTCATCTGGCCTTCAGGGTTTGTGTTGAGAAGTCTACTGTGATCCTAGTTGGTTTACCTTTATATCTGATTTTTTGGTATTGTCTGGCTTCTTTAAAATTCTCTTTTTTTGCTGGATATCTGAAAATTTAATGAGGGCATGCCTTGCTGCAGTCCTCTTTTCATCATGATGGTTTGTTGTTCTGTAAGCATCACTTACTTTTTTAAATGATCTTTTCTTATATTTGAGAAATTCTCTTCCATAATTTCTGTAAGCATGTTACTGAATCAATCCATGCTATGTTCTAATTTTTCTCTAACTCCATTTAGCCTTAAGTTGGTCTTCTTGTAGTCATCCAGTAGCTGCTGGATAGTCTTGGTTTGTTCTTTTATATTCTTTTTGGCTTCTTTGAGCTCCTTATCATGATTCACTATTTTGTTCACAATATCAGACACTCTAGGCAAGACATGTTGGCACATCTCTGTAATTCCAGTACTCAAGAGGCTGATGCAGGAGAATCACCATGAGTTCAAGGCTAGCCCATGTGGCTACATGTGAGTTCAAGCCCAGCATAAACTACATGATGAGGTCTGCCTCAAAAAAACAAAAACAAAAAAAACAGACACTCTACCTTCACATTGATCATTTCTGCAATGTATGAATTCTATACAATTTTTTATTTCAGGTATTTCTGTCTAACTTCAAGGATTCACATCCTTGTTGAATCTGTCATTCAAATTTTGAACTGCTTTGTTTCCCTCACCTAGTTTTTTTTTTATCTATTTTCTGAAATTCATATGGGCATGTTGAGTGAAATTGCTGTGTGAAATGAACTTTTGGTTCATTTCCTCTTTGAACTCATCTATTTCTTCATCCCTTCTAAGAACTTTTCATAGATTTCTGCTACCCTGTATTTGGTATTTCTTTTTTTTCTCCCTTTGTGACCCATTGCTCTGCCTTAAGACATTTGGAGGGGTTCGGAGATCTTCGATTTCCTTGCTTCCTCATTTCCTCATGCTCCTATGCACACACACATGATGCACACACATATTTAAATTATATATGACATGCTCTTTTTTTTGTCCTTTTTTGGGGGAGTTGCTGCAGGTTAGGTACTAGAGAAGTGAGGAAAGTTTATGCCTTCTGTGGAGAGTTTTAGTAGGATGTTACCACTCCAAGAATAACTTTCAGATTTGTATGTGCAGTGCTAGTATTTACTCCTGTTATCTACTTTAAGTGATTTCAACTCTGTCCCTATGTTTTGCTTAAAGGATTACTTCTATTTATAATAGCATCCACATATTCAATCTTACAACACTTCTATATGATATTCCTT
Organism: Chinchilla lanigera; assembly: GCF_000276665.1. Lineage (NCBI taxonomy): Eukaryota > Metazoa > Chordata > Mammalia > Rodentia > Chinchillidae > Chinchilla > Chinchilla lanigera. The sequence continues at coordinate 1,304,803 of NW_004955543.1, read as the reverse complement.
TGCTATTCTTACCTCCTGTCTATTCACTGTGCACATTATGACAGCTCATTATTTGTGGTTGCTCTGCAACGAGGTAGATGGGGTAGGGAGAATGGAAAGTGGTTGAATGGATAGTGTTAGACACTAAGAGGGAGGTTTGAAGGACAGAATAGTGGTAGATGAGAAGAAAAGGTCAGTGTGGGGTCTGATATTAGAGTACTTATAGTTGAGTTGTACTGAGAGTATTGAGAGTTTGCAGAGGATATTTAGTGGGGAGACAGGGGAGTTAGTTTGTGATTGAAGAAAACTATGTGGTTGTCAGAATTTGCTCATAGGTAGGACAGTAATCTAGCTAAGATATGAAAGAGCCAAAGGCACAGGGTGAGGAGAATTGAGAAATACTACTAGTGAAGATGTGAGTGACTGTGAGCAAGCTAACTATGGAGAATTATAAAATGTGGGAGGGGGAGCTTACATGTTTGGAAAAAGAATAAAGAAATATATTAATAATGTTGTTGGGGAGGGGTTTGAGGTTAAGAAACTAGCCAGAGAGCTGAGATGAGGGCAAGAACCTAAACACCTACTAAATCAGAGCCAATGAAAGAACAAATACTGCCTGGCAAGCGCAAGGTCATGAGTTCGGTTCCCGGTACCGGAGAAAAACCAAAAAAAAAAAAAAAAAAAAAAAAAAGAAAAAGAAAGAACAAATACACAAAAGTTAAACCTAATAAACACAGGCAACTATAAAGGAACATGACATAACCCCACATTACTGAATAAATCAGGAAACATGCAAACACCTAAACCTATATAATGTCCAATGGTAACACAGATTAGATATTCCAATGAGACATTACGTATGCAATTCCCATGCAGCTTCTTTGCCAAAGAGTCTGAGAGCTCAAACCCCAATTACTTCTCTGATCCCTCTGCCACAGTGCTGAAGCTACCTCAGACTCAGGACTTCTTGCAGCCAGGTTGCAGGCATTCTTGCCGAGTCCAATCCATTCTGAGTTCCTGGGTTTGGAACTCTTGCTGTCCCTCTCCCATATTGTGGTGATGGATTCAGCAGAAAAGTTCACTGGCCCCAAATCGTCCACTTGTCAGGATTATTCCTATGCAGCCAATGCAACTACAGCAATACCGGGCTAAACTGTTACAGTGGCATCCATCAGGGATAGCTGAGAAATAACATACCATGAGACCCTGTTTGAGGTCTCCCTTTAACCTTGAGGAGAAATCCATGGTTCCAGTGTAAGCATCACAACAATCCAAGCCTTGACCTGCAGTTAATGTGCACTAAATGTGATGGCTGTGTCTCCTCTACTAGTGAAAAACAGCATTCAACCATAATTTTATCAACTCAGTTATGTAAAGCCCGTGGGTTAGGGCCTGAGGGAGGAAGAGGAAAGAAAAAAAGAAAACAAAGTTTTCTTTTAACATCCTCAGGTCTGTGGTACTGACACAGATTAGGGCACAGAGAAGCTGGCTGGGGAAGTAGCCACGACATGTTAATTTGAAATCCCTGACCACATGTGCAGAACATGCCCAAAGCCCTGCACCCGAACCTCTCATGAGCTCTCAAGCAGGTTTTCAATATGATGCCCTTGACCTGCTGTCAGCCTGAGGGGAGGGATCCCAGCACCACCTCTCAGGGCCTATATATGGAAGTTCTTTTGTGTTTTCTTGAGAATTGCACAGCGTGAAGGGACACAGACGCCAAAAAGAACTTGCTATTGTGGCTTTCCTCACACTAGCCCACCCTGCTTTCTCCATGCTGTTCTTTCCTCTTGCATTTTCCTCTTTTACGCGGCCCAAGCTCACTCTGCAGAGCCAGTCTCACTCTTACTCTTCGGTTTTACTTTTTCAAATGAACTTTGCCAATGCTCATTGCTCATTTTATTCAATTCTTTGTTCAAGATGAGAAGATCCTGGAACCTAACTTCAGAAGGAGAGGCGAGCGACCCTGAACCTGGTAAGGTTTACTTGGCAAGCCACTTTTAGAAGGAGCTACCTGATGACATTAAATGCTACATGACAAACAGGAGGGGGAACAAGGGTCCTATTGATGGTAAGGGTATGTCATTATGTATTTCGGAGGGAATAACAGGGGAAACTGGGTACAAAATTGGTAATGAGAAATGGAGATGGGAAAAGATTCTATGATAGAAAATATCAGAGGATAGTTTAAAGGGGGACAAATGAAAAGACAGCAAGAAAAGAAAAAGATTGAGAATGAATAAAATACAGGAGAAAGAAGTCAGGCAAAGAGATATGGATAAAAGCGGAAGGGATGTAAAGGGAGAAGGGAGAACGCCCTTACCTTCCATAAACTGTACTGGGAGAAAAAAAGGCAAGAGGAAGAAAAGTGCACAGACATGGACACACTCATAAAAGAAAATGGGTAAAATAATGGAATAAAATTGGGGAGAATTTACAAAAGTAGAAAAACAGCAAAGTGTAAAAAAAAAATTACATAAAAAATAGAAATGAAAAAATAATACAATCAAATAAAGAATAGTAAAAGAAGGTTTTCTATTAATTTGGACACGTGGCTTTTCTCCTCAGCCCAGGGTCAAGAAGCAGAGCTCAGGCCAGGATGAGCCTTTGTTCACACCAGAAGTCTAAGCTGGCAGTCTGTACCCAGAGTGGTGCTGGGTACAGAGATCTGCTTACAGTGAGAACACGGTGCCAATGCAGACTTCAATCCTGTGTAGCTTGGGCTAAAACTAGCCTTTGGGAAGAGCTGGATCTGCTTTCACCAGCCCCCGGCTCTCAGCAGGGTTTCCCTCAGGCTAATCTCCAGCTGCTGGCGGTCTCCCATGACTGCCTTTCCTCCTCTGCTTGCCAGTGTGAAGCAGCCAGGGAAGGGATTGTTCTGGGACCTAGGTTCAAACACCCAGCCCTCCTCTACCACGTCGTCCCAAGCGGCGCCTGCTCTGTGTGACTGTGACCTCTGGTGGGCACTTGTACCAAGGTCACTCACCAACTTTTGACTGTAGAGGGCCACTCTGGCCACTCTGGAAGCACTGTCTTGTGTTCTCCCTGCAGACGCTAACTGCAGAAGACCTTCCCCATCCTGGGGCAGCTCTCTGGTTCTTCATGAGCAGAAAAGTGGGTAGTTTCACTTTGCCTCCCCGCTGGTGGCCAGCCAGCCTCTGTGGGTGGTGCTGCGCAGTCTCTCCTCCACAGAGGGATCTATTTCTACTTAATCCTGTTCTCTTCTCCTCTCTCAGTTCCCTCATGGTTCCCATGTACCCTTCACATACCTCGCTTCCTTTCCAAGCTATTGCTTTCCAGACTGTAGACACTCTGACCTAGGGAAGCTGAGTTGCTGGCACTCACTGCTCTGCCATTTGGGGGCTTTTTTTTTTTTTCTTTCATAGTTTTTATTTTTACAATTTAGGTTTGGAAATGATGCCAAATTTTTTTATTTCTTTAATCAACATGTCCTCTTCAGTGATATATATTACATTATACATTTCTTAGACCTGACCTGAGAGAGACCTACTGACAATAGCGTACCATCATAAATAAGAACTAAGGGCCACAAAGACATTTAGGACCAAGCCTGCAGTCTTCTTTATGCCAGCTCTATCCATACACCTGTGCTGACTGTCCTTGCAGCTTTGACTTTAAACATTCCATCCGGATTCTTTGAGACTGAAACCCCCAGCCGTAACCCTATATATGCTTACCCTTCCCTCCTGTGAACCGCTGATGTCACTCCAATGTCAGCCTGCCGGCACATAGGTGGAACAAAATCTAATCTTTCCCACAGTCTCAGTTTCTGGGTGTCTCCTCACATGCCATTAAAATATTAACAATATTAATGTGCGTATCAATACATACTGATATGTATTACACTTACACATATAAACATAAATAAAAGGAGTGAAAACTATACCCTCTGTATTCTCTATACCCTCCTCAGAGAGATCCTAAGCAGCAAAATCTTGATATTGTGATGTACAGAAATAGAAAAGAGAATTAATTCATATGTAACAATTGCAAAATTCAGATCACCCCATGCTCACGGACAACCCCAATGAGAAACATTTACCTAAGAAAAACAGGCAAAATTTTACATAAAAGGGAAGGAGAAGTGGAGAGGTGACATTGTGGAGAGGTACTTGAGAATAAGACATGACACATTTGCAGTCTTGGGGTTTCCTTGCTGCCTTGACATCTCAGAGAGATCTATTTATTGATAGAATAAAGATCTCAGAAGCAAACACAATGCTGAAGCTATTGCTTATACAGGGACAGGCAATGATGATGGAGAGAGGATGGATGAAGCAGCCAGGACTTGTAGACCCTAAATAAATAGGACTCAGAAACTACCACTGCTCTTGATGAAGTCACTTTTGCATTCTAGAGACTGCCTCATAAATTTTTTTCTTTCTTTATTTACTGTTCCTTTGGAGCTTAAACTGCTAGCACTTCGAACATGCTTGCTACTGCCAAGCGAAATCTCTCTCATCTTTCCTTTGCATATGAGAAGGCTGAGGCCCAAAACGATGAAATGTCTTGAAGAAATCTCCATAGCATGTTAAAGGGACTTTTCACTAGAGCACTTTTATACCTGTAAGTGAACGGTCTGACGGAAACTACTATAGGTGTCTGGCCCTGACTTTTTCCTCAGGCCTCTTTGCGGCAAGATCACTGTTCCAATTAAGACTTAACTTCCGACCACCCTGAAGGTTACCTCATGTGTTTGTTGGCATTTAGTGGTTTGGTTTTTTTTTTAATTTATCTTAAAAATAAAAGAAGGAAAACACATGAACAAACAGACATCCATTTACAAAATAGCATAAGAACAATACAAATAATACAGAATTACAGACAAAGTGGTACGAAATTAACAATGCATGTTCTGTTACGAATTGATGTCTTTAAAGTGGTTTGTCAGGAAAACAAATAGAGACATGCAAGATTCATCAAATAAGTAATCATTAACTATTCCTTTCAGTACAGTGAAAGAAGTCAGTAGTACAACTATGTTAGCTATCCTATATATACATACAGACATAATTTCCCCTTCTTTCTCTTCTCTTTTCCCTCACCCCAGTTGCTCTTTACTTTTGAGCATTTTCCTTTTGTTTCACAATGTCATACCTCCTAATTTTTATTCACTCTTTCAGGTTCTTACACTAGTGAGACAATATGTTGCTTACACATGGAGGTCTGGTTTATTTCACTTATGAGTACGGTCTCTACTTGTGACCATTTACATGTAAAAGCCTCGAGTTTATCTTTCTTTATAGCT
>NW_004955543.1:1288485-1293215 GCF_000276665.1 Chinchilla lanigera | reverse complement strand
TTTTTTTTTTTTTTTTTTTCGCTTTTCTCCAGTACCAGGAATTGAACTCACAACCTTGCGCTTGCTAGGCAGGCTCTGTGCCACTGCGCTAAAATCCCCAGCCCCTTCTTCATCTCTTTTGATTGTTCTCAGTTTGAAGTTTACATTGTCTACAAACAGAATAGCTACATCTGCTTTTTTCTGGGTTCCTGTTGCATGGAGGATTATTTTCCATTCTTTGACTTTCAGTCTGTGGATTTCCTTGTGAGTAAAATGTGTTTCCTGTGTACAGCATATCATTGCATTTTGTTTCTTAATCCACTCTGCCAGTCTGTTTCTTTTGACTGGTGAATTGAGGCCATTTACATTTATGGTTATAATTGATATGTGTTGGCTTATCATTGTCATGTTACTTGTTTGCTGTTGGTTTCTTACTTTTTCTACCTGTTTAATTGCTTGCTCTGCTTGAGGGTTCCTTTCTATTGTTGTTCTTGAAATTGCAGTCATTTTTTTCTCCATCTAGTATATCTTTTAGTACTCTTTGTAAAGATGGCTTGGCATTCATGACGTTCTTCAGCTGTTCTTTTTCATGGACATATTTTATTTCTCCATTGAATTTGAGGAATAGTTTGGCAGGATACATCAGTCTTGGTTGGAAGCTGTTTTGTCTCTGGACCTGTAATACTTTGTTCCAAGCTCTTCTCGATTGGATGGTTTGTGTTGAGAAGTCTGCCATGATTCTAATGGGCTTTCCTTTATAAGTGGTCTGTTTCTTTTCTCTAGCAGCTTTTGATATTCTGTTCTTATACTGGAGATCTGGGATCTTGTTTATTACATGTCTGGGTGTAGTTTTATTTTGGTTATGAGTAGTTGGAGTTCTATATGCCTCATTTACCTCTATATTAGATTTTGTTTCCATGCTTGGGAAATTTTCTGCTATTATTTCTGCAAATATTCTTTTTATGTCATTTGTGTTGCCTCCTGCTGTTTCTGACTCCTATTAGTCGTACATTATTTCTCTTTGCCTGGTCTTGCAGCTGTTGAATTGATTTTTCCTGGTTCCTTGTTGATTTTAAGATATCCTTTCTTTCATGATCGCTAGCTGCCATGCTGTCTTCAAGATCTGAAATTCTATCTTTGGCTTCATTCAAGTGGTTTTGCCAGCTTTCAGTGGAAGGTTTGAGTTCTTGGATGTCTCTTTGAAACTGTTTCATGTGCTCTTATTTGTTTAACATTTCCATCCATTTAACATTTCCATCTGTTGCCTATGTTCATCTATTTTTTATGTTTCTTCTTAGATGTGCTGAAGAATTCTTTCATTATTATTGTTATTTCATTTTTTGCCTGAGAGATTATTTCTGATCTGATCTCTTCTATGATCTGATGGAGTTGTTTCTTTACTTCAGTTGCAATCACTTCAGCAATTTCAGGTGTGTATTTCCCAAGTTCTCCTATTTCAATGTCTCCTGGAGTTGTTCTGAGTGGGGTGGAGTTCTGAGATGGTGTTTTATTTCTTCATCTTGTTATGTTTGATGCCAGAGGCAGAACACTCAGTCTCCCTCTTCCCTGGCAGCTCAGCAAAGGTCACTAGTGTCCCTAGTTTTCCTGGTGGTCAGGCTTATCCCTCAGTGTCCACTGAGATGCACTGCTTAGTCTGGGGTCTTTCGGCAGGTGGTGAAGTACACCTAGTTCTCCCAGGTCTCAGATGAACTGTGATGTCAGCTAATAGCAGACTGTCTGATCCAGTGTCCCTTCACAGCTCAGAGCACGTGTATGACTCAGAAGTGGGTTGCACTGGTGGCGCAATCATGGACCAGTGGTTCTGTGTACCCAGGCAGTTCAGGGTGCAGGCAGAACCCTGACACAAATCACAGGGTCAACAGTTTGTGGACCACCTAATTCTGTGCCTCCAGGCTGTTCAAGGCATGCACAGGAGCAAGACATGGGCTGCACTGGCGGTGATCATGGACCACCTGGTCTGTGGCCTCCAGGAGGTCAGGGCTCAAGTAAAGCCCACATGTGAACCGCGGTACCAGCAGCTCATGGATCGCCTGCTCTAGTACCTCAGGTGGCACAGGGCATGCACAGGGAGGGCCCAAATGCAAACCCCAGTGTTAGTATTTCGTGGGCCTTCTGAGTGAAGATCTCCTGTCTGCACCAGGCACAAGAGGGCAGAGACTCAGACTGCAATCTTCATTTAGTTGTTAAAGGTCCAAGCACTTGGAAGTCCTGAGCAGCTGAAATGCTTACAATTGCTCGAGAGTCTGCTGGAGTCTTCCAACTCTTAGCCAGATGGGCCTTAAGCTGGCACATCTATGGCACATCTTAAGAACTATGTGTCTCCTGGGACTGAGTGGCCTGAAAATGTTGGTAAGCTGCCCAGGAAAGACAGTCCCCTCCTACTACCATACCATGTCCTCTGACTCTGATGGGTAAGGTGCTAGATCTAAGCTGGTCTTGTCAGAGTTGTCTTGTTCCCCTTCAACAGTCTGACACCTAGTTAGGTGTTTATAAAGGTTATTTTCTTCTCCATGGACCCAGACAAATCTCCTGAGAAAGATGATTAATACTTCCTGAGGGTTCCAATTATCTATAGCTGGGGAAAAGCTATTTCAGAGTTAGTTGTAAAACAATCACTTCATTATACCTCACAATTTTGTGAGCCAGGAATTCTGGCATGGTTCAACTGGATAATTGTTCTGTCCTATGTGAGTGAAGTCACTCTTAGCTGGTGTATGGGTGGGTCTTGATGGTCTAAAGTGGCTTTATTCACATGTGATCTTATAAGGATAGCTACTAGAAGCATGGTTCAACTGAGACTGCTGATGAAGATGCCTGTGTGTGAATGCTGCTGTATGGCAGTCTTAGGGTACTTGAAATTCTTACAGGGTAGCTTAGTGCTACTAGAGTGAATATTGTAAGAGGTCTAGGAAAAAGCTGCAAGTCATCTCATGACATTATCTTAGAAGTTCCAGAACATCACTTTGCTATATTTTATTGGTCATGCAAATCACAAAATCCAGCCCAAATTCAAAGGACAGAGAGACTAAAGCTTCTTTCTCAGTGGAAATTGTAAGAAGAGATTTGCAACTATCATTAATCTGCCACACCAGAATCAACAAATATTTATTAAATGTCTTCCATGTGCCAGGCACAGTTCTAGCCATTGTACATAGTAAGACAGGAGATTAGGGCATGGCAAAGCTGGCTAGGGTAGTAGGCATGACCTCTGAATTACAAAATCCCAGGACACATGTGCAGAATGGTTCCCAAAGCCCTGCACATGGACTTTTTTTGTTTTTTGTTTTTTGTTTTTGTTTTTTTTTTGTTTTTCTCCGGTACCGGGAACCGAACTCACGACCTTGCGCTTGCCAGGCAGGCACTTTTGCCGCTGAGCTAAATTCCCGGCCCCCACATGGACTTCTTGAGAGAACTCGAGCAGGTTTTCAATAGGAGGGCTAGACCTGATGTCAACCTGAGGAGAGGATGATACAAAAGAGGATAGGCCACAATGAGTTTTTGCCATTGTGTTCTCTCTTGTATAGTGGCCACCCTCGTGCTGTAGGGTGTACTTCTGTTTCAGGTAGCTTGCTTCTAAAAAGCAGCTCACCAACTACATGTTACTGGATTCAAGGTTGCTGTCCTCTCCCTCTGGAGTTAGATTTCAAGTTCTTCTCATCTCAAAGAAAGAATTGAAAGATTTGAGCAAAAAGAAGTAGTAAAGTTTATTTGAGAAAGCACACATGACGAGTGGGAGAGAAACTGACTCTGCAGGGCAAGCCTGGGCAATGTAAATAGAAAAGGAGGATAAGAGCAAAGGTAAAAGTACACACTGCATCTGGGAAACAAAATGTGGGCTATCGTGGAAAGCTATGATAACACCAGCTCCTCATGGCTGCCTTTCTTTTATGTTGTCCAAATCTCAAGGAAACCATAAAGAACTTCCACATCTGGGTCCTGAGAGGCAGTGCAGAGATCCCATGCCTCAGGTTGATGTCAGGTCTAGGGCATCCTATTGCAAGCCTGCTTGAGTTCTTCAAGTCCATGTGCAGGGCTTTGGAAACTGTTCTGTGCATGGGTCTAGGATCTTATGGTTATCAGGTCATACCTACTTCCTCAGCTAGCTTTCGCCATGCCCTAATCTCCTATCTTAAAAGTGCCACTGTCAATCTTTATATTAACATTAATCAAGTGAAGTTTCTTATCTTCAAGTTAAAAGCTAAATATAAAATCCCACAACTCACTGGATTATCTTCCACCCTTTAGTTTAGAGTCTTCTGCTATGTATAATTAGCCTTCCATCTGCTTGAGTTCCTCATCCAAAGATTCAAACAAGGACCCAAAATATTTTTTTAAAAGATGCACCTGGGCTCGGTGTGATGGCTCATGCTTGTAATCTCAGCACTCAGAAAGCTGAGGCAAAAGGATCACCATGAGTTTGAGGCCAGCCTGGACTACATAGTGAGACCCTGCCTCAAAAAAAGATGCATCTGCCAAAGGGGCAGCTGTACTCACATGTTTGCTGCAGCACTATTCACAATAGCCAAGAAGAGGAAACAACATAAGTGTCCATTAAATGATACATGGCTATAGGAAAGCACTCATAGGTAAAGGATAACTGGAATATGGGAAAAGAGAAGGGAGAGAAGGAGAAAGTTTGTATATATGTATATGCAGGATAGTTAACACGGGTGTTCTACTGTCCTGTATTTCCTTGCTGAAAGAAACTGTCAGTGAGGCATTGGTTGATT